>NC_140123.1:179623569-179951069 GCF_964035555.1 Netta rufina
CTGATAGGTCTTTTTTTAAAGTCATGGGTTTAGATAATACATGTTCAAATGGTTGATTGAGCATATTTTTTGAGGATATTAAGCAGAACTCTTAGATTATTGATCATTTTACAGATTTATAAAATTATAACATGATCTTGTTTAAAAAAAATGTATAAAAATGCAAAGGCAGAGAAAGCTGTTGTATATGGGAATTCTGAAAGGAACTGTGGTTCCAGAGTCCACTTAGAATAATTTTCATATCCACATTTTGGTTAGTGTAACTTGCCCTGAAGTATCCTCTTTTTCTGCAGAGCAGGGTAATATCAATGATTCATATTTCACAATAAATTCTTTCACTCTCAGGTATCCTATTAAGCACGTGGGAAGTAGGTGGGGGACAAAATTACATGATCTTCTAACGCACATAAAGGGCAACATTTCTTTCTGTTTCTTTTTCAAGTGTTAGCCATGCTTACTGTTTTTGTTAACCTACCCACATGGATTGAAGATCATAACACTCCCATACTCCTCATTTCACACCTGTTCTCCTTTGAAACACTATGTTGATCTATAAAGGACATGGGAGTCCTGGCAACATTATTGGTTCTTTTTTTTTTTTTTTTTTTTTTTTACTTTTAAATTTTTTTTTTCTTCTTTTTTTTTCTTTTGAAGTGATTTTTTTTTTTTTTAAAAAGGAAATGAGTAAGGAAAAGACTGAACTGGCCTTTCGTATTTCTTTGGTATTTGGTATGGTTTTTGGTGGATGGGGTGATTGTAGTGTTTTCCTCGGACTTTCAGATGGGTGTAATGTTCTGCTAATCTTCAGAATTCTTTTAGGTGTGCAAAATCTTGTAACAACAGAGATATTACCTAAATGAGATGAGTTTTCTTTTTAATTTAAATTGACAAATGAGACATTGCTGAAAAGGTCTCTTCACATCACCATATCAGTGTAAACGATTTCAGTATATGTCATTTAGGCCTGATTCTGATGATGCACTTCAGTGTAGTGATTGTAGTTATACGTACACATGCTCGACACGTGAAGGAGTTTAAGGCATGATCGGAATGTACTAGTGAGATCAAATTAAGACCAAGATGTTTTGTGAACATCTATGGCTATAGTACTGCAATAACTTGAATACTGTAATAATATATATAATAACAAAATATTGAAATAACTACTTTCACAAAACCTGTACAACTATTAACTGGAAGAACCAGAAAAATAATCCTCTCTCTATACTCATGAGTGAGTAACAGAATAATATTACTTCTCTTTGAGTTGATGAAATATGTGACTTAGTGTCAGCACACTTTGTGATGTGCTCAGCATGCCCAGTGTGACAAGACGCATAACTTTCTAAAAGCAGACAAAACATTTTTTTCTCTTTGTTCCTTTCTACATCCCTTTGTGTTGTCACTTCAACTTTGTTTTATTGTAGAAAAGCAAAATTATACCTATTAGTCTATGCTCATTGCTCATTTCTCAAATCAATTCGTTAACCATTTTTCTTTCTTTCTTTCTTTCTTTCTTTCTTTCTTCTTTCTTTCTTTCTTTCTTTCTTTCTTTCTTTCTTTCTTTCTTTCTTTCTTTCTCTTTCTTTCCTTTCTTCTTTCTTTCTTTTCTTTCTTTCTTTTTCTTTCTTTCTTTCTTTTCTTTCCTTCTATCCTTCCTATCCTTCCTTCCTTCCTTCCTTCCTTCCTTCCTTCCTTCCTTCCTTCCTTCCTTCCTTCCTTCCTTCCTTCCTTCCTTCCTTCCTTCCTTCCTTCTCCTTCCTTCCTTCCTTCCTTCCTTCCTTCCTTCCTTCCTTCCTTCCTTCCTTCCTTCCTTCCTTCCTTCCTTCCTTCCTTCCTTCCTTCCTTCCTTCCTTCCTTTCTCTTCCTTCCTTCCTTCCTTCCTTCCTTCCTTCCTTCCTTCCTTCCTTCCTTCCTTCCTTCCTTCCTTCCTTCCTTCCTTCCTTCCTTCCCTCCCTCCCTCCCTCCCTCCCTCCTTCCTTCCTTCCTTCCTTCCTTCCTTCCTTCCTTCCTTCCTTCCTTCCTTCCTTCCTTCCTTCTTCCTTCCTTCCTTCCTTCCTTCCTTCCCTCCTTCCTTCCTTTCTCTTCCCTCCTTCCTTTCTCTTCCCTCCTTCCTTTCTCTTCCTTCCTTTCTCTTCCTTCCTTCCTTCCTTCCTTCCTTCCTTCCTTCCTTCCTTCCTTCCTTCCTTCCTTCCTTCCTTCCTTCCTTCCTTCCTTCCTTCCTTCCTTCCTTCCTTCCTTCCTTCCTTCCTTCCCTCCTTCCTTCCTTTCTCTTCCCTCCTTCCTTTCTCTTCCCTCCTTCCTTTCTCTTCCTTCCTTTCTCTTCCTTCCTTCCTTCCTTCCTTCCTTCCTTCCTTCCTTCCTTCCTTCCTTCCTTCCTTCCTTCCTTCCTTCCTTCCTTCCTTCCTTCCTTCCTTCCTTCCTTCCTTCCTTCCTTCCTTCCTTCCTTCCTTCCTTCCCTTTCTTTAATTGAGTTAAAAATAAGTACAGATAATTGTGAAATAATTGCAAGATGTTTTGAGTGACATTCTCAATAAAATAGAGGGGAAATCCAGCCCAGTGTTCTGCTGTGGGCTATAGACAACATGGTGCAAAATAAATACCACACTGTCAAAACAAAACAGAAAAACTCACCACCCTGTTAATTTTATGGGTGATGTGTTGGCCAAGGAATGTGTAAATTCCTTTCCAGAATAAGGGGTGCCCCAGAATCTGATGTAGGCATTTTTTTTCTAAGTCCATTTTGGACCTTCTCCAGTCAAAAATCAAAATATTCTGATGCAGTTTCAGACTGGAGAGCCTATTGAAAACTCATTATCTTCAAATAGGATTACACTCAGTTAATATGAGAACATGCACATTACAATATCACATAAAATCAAAAGTTCCAATTTGCTCACTACATGTAAATCCAATTCAAAATATTTCCATAACATATATCCGCTGGATGTTACACTATTTGTATGTCACTCTAGAATGGATTAACTCCATGACAGGCTGGTCTCAGTTTTTCTGCATTTGGTGTTTTTAAACAGTTTATATTTGTTATCATATCAAAGACAGGCTTGCAGTTTTCAAAAGGAAGAAGAGAACACAGTGCCCAAGGCTCTTCCAGCATTACATTTCTTATTCCATTTTATCTTTCTTGGTTTTGACTAATGTCAGTAACAGCTACTGGTAATAAACTGCTTGTTACAGCTTGCTCTTGCCTTCAAGCACTGGCTTTGATACATTGTCAGCCAATTGGAAGCATTTCCTGATTACATTTCCAAATTGCTTGTTTATTGATCGAAAGTTAATAAAGCAAAAGACAACTTTACGGCTTAAATTAAATGAAAGGTTCCTTTGATGTTCAAATTATCCAATCAACCAACGTGCAACGAAATGTAAGCATTTGAAAGTTTTATCTGGAAAGCAAAATGTACTAGATAATGGATTCTAGTACAGACACTGTATCTTAGAGCTAATGAAAAATACCCATAACTTTAACATATAAAGACTTCATTTATTTTCTATTGAAAAATAAATGACACTGAATTTTGTTATTTTTAAATATCTGAAAACATGAAAGTGCAGATACTGTATATACTGTATATCTTTTTTTTTTTTTTTTGAAGCTATTAGTATATTCAAAATAATTTTAAATTCCTACTACAGGTGTATTTGGTTAGCTGCAATAAACAAAGTTTTGCATTATCAAAGCATCCATTATCATTTCCTTTGAGTCTGGCATTTCCTTGTTAATCTATTTACTTCTGGTGCTGCAGGAAAACTGCTGTGCTCTGTCCACTATTAACTTCCCTTTCAAGAGGATACTGTGGCCTCCCTGGAATATATCACTGCACAAGAGATGCTTCCTCTCCAAAAGTGACATCATAGGTCTTATTATGTTGCTTCTTCTGGAGCTTTTGCTTACAAAGTGATATTTATTTAAAGCATCTAAATAGATGTACCAAACACCCTTGCATTTTTCAGGGAGTCAGGCACTTAAGTATTAAAAATTTGTCAGGCAATTATTTTCAGTATAGTTTAAGCTGGGAAAATGCAAGTGGCTACAGAATACATTCAGTAAGAAGAAAATAACAAATATGAGCAGATTTTATTAGGCAAGCAAGAATGACACCAGGAGAGGTACAAACACATTGTGGCCCAGACCTCATTAGGAGGTCCTGTGGCAAAGTAACATTGAAATGGGCACTTTCTCTGAAACAAATAATAATAATTTTACTAAAAATGAACATGGGTAATACTTTCTGTTCTGCATCCTACAACATTATAACAATATGTGGGTCTTTTAAGCTGAGAGCTGCTTTTTTTATTTATTATTATTTAGAAGTTTATTTTTTCATTCTTATGGCACTATCTTTTCAACACTAAATCAAAGAGTAAATGTACAGATGCACAAGGTTTCCATATGTCAGAATTAAAATATGCCTGTTCCTTGAAAAGAAAGTCCTAACTGAAATAGACCTGTAAAAGCTGGAACCCATTTAACATCATGTTGAATGTTTTTTGTCTTTTTGACACAATGTCATGTAACGTCTCTGAAAACCCTTCCCTTCCCTTCCCTTCCCTTCCCTTCCCTTCCCTTCCCTTCCCTTCCCTTCCCTTCCCTTCCCTTCCCTTCCCTTCCCTTCCCTTCCCTTCCCTTCCCTTCCCTTCCCTTCCCTTCCCTTCCCTTCCCTTCCCTTCCCTTCCCTTCCCTTCCCTTCCCTTCCCTTCCCTTCCCTTCCCTTCCCTTCCTTTTTTTTTCTTATTTCTGTGTATATAGAGATATAGATTTAGAATAGTCAGTGTAAAGCAGAATTGGTTTGGATAATGTTGGAATTCAATGCTATGAATGCCAGACACAGCGGCAGCGGTCAAGATTCAACATTTACTAATTATATCTTGTGAAAGGTGAATAACAGTGGATGAAGGGAGAATGTTCCAACTAGCACAGAACTGGCAACAGAGAATTATATAGTTGCAACCACTTATTCCTTGCATAAAGCATTGGTGGCAACTAGTAACCTTTGGTCAGACTGCATGAGCATGGCATTATCTCATTCCGCTTATGTGCTCATGCTCCCTAAGCCTCTGCCAACACCACCAATCTGCAAGCCTTCCTGTACCTCAGCCTTCACGGTTCCTTTTCTACCATCAGCAAACATCAGAACCAACCGGATACAGCCTGAAAAGCAATCTTAACTGTCAGTTCTTGTGAACATAGCATCTCCTGGATATGTGAACTGCTGCAGACACGTAGCAAATTCCTTCATATAGGGATCGGCATTTGTACGCCCCCCCAAAAAATAAGCAGAGAGGTTCAACTCTAAAAATACAGGGATCATTTTTTTTTGTTAGTTTTCTTCTCCACAACAGAAGAGTAAAAAAAAAAATCACGACAGTCCAAAATCAGGAGCATTTTAATTAATACTGTTTACTAATATAAGGGTGTTTTATCTGTTCATGAGTCTTTACAGCTCACATTTTCCAGATTATTCTTCAAGGAACAGAAAGCACAAAATCTACCTTTTTGAGTGATTATAGACACATATAATAAACACATGATGTTTGAAGCATAGCTCTTAAGAAAAAAGGAGCAAATAACATAAGATTTAAACTAAAAAACTGAAAGCACTGAATAGGTCACTATGACCTATTTAGTGGGTTTCCCTTGGAAATAGATATATATATTCTGTGGGCTGAGTTATTCAGATGGTGGCACTATTGAAATCTACTTAGTGGAAGCTCTAGAAAAATTGTCATTAGATTCCAAACCTCATTTAGAAATTTAAGCTTTATTTGGGGCATTGTTCTTTTCATAACAACTCAGGATTTCCATTAACTTCTCCTTTGGTTGGAACCAAAACATACCACAAAAGAACCTTAAAAATAAAATGACTAAAATTAGAATGAAGGAGAGCAGGATTTCTGGGTTTGATTTTTTTTTTAATTATATTTTTATTATTTTTTAGTTTTTAATCCTAGTTTAGATAACGAATAAAATCACTTAGTCCAGGAACAACTTTTCATGTCAGAACCTCTACTGATTGATTTAGTACTTATGTGAACAAGTCATTTTTAGCTAACTGAATCCTAAGCATCCATACTATCTTTCAAAAAAATAGTAAATATTCCTGTAGATATTTAGCTACCATATATATACATGTATATATACTATTAATAGCTTCACAGTGGCAGCAATGTAATTAATGGTGAAATACAGAATTTTCGACTTGAAACTGTAGGTATATTTTGCATCCTATTTTCCCCTAATGGGGCATTTTCCACTATCTAGTCTACATCTATCCAGTATAAAGACATGTACTAAAACATGAGTCCAGGTTCTTAATCGCTTTCTAACTTTCCTAATCTAATATAGCACTTTAGGAATGTTTATTTTAAATGACATAAAAGTGCAGGAAAATGTTCTATAATAGTCACATGTTCTCTTGTTCTGATCTTCTGAGTTTTAGAAGCCATGATTTTTTAAGGATCTTTGCATTTGGTGTGTGCAACTTTGTTTCCAGATCACTTTAGGAAGATATTGTACTTTTGAAAATAGACTATTTAAATGATGCAGATTTTTATTATTATTATTATTATTATTATTATTATTATTATTATTTTTAGGAGTAAACTCACCAGACTTAACCAGTCTTCCAGTAAATGATTTCCTTTGAACCACAGATCAACCATGTATTAGATTTAATGGTATAGTTACATGTAATTCTAAAACAAGTACAACACCAGAGGCAATCTGAAACACAGGCCATTAATTGGATGACAATTTTGTTTAATTTTAGTGAAAGTAAACTCCTAAGTACTGACAGAAGACAGAAGCTACTATATGCATCTTTAACCTTTCTCCTGCCACACAGGAGATGTGCCTTGGGGTAGCTACTCTAAGTTATTTACTTAGGAAATAACTTAGAGTAGCCATTAGGAAAATGTAGAGTAGTCATTAGGAAAATGTAGGAGTAAAGTCGAATGCGCTCAATGTGCACAAAGCCACAGCTCTGTCCTTCTGTTTGATCTGTAGTAGCTGAAAATCTTACTTAAATCACTCAAAGAGTTAAACCTGCTTAGATATTTTTTGTGAATTTTAGCCACCAGGGACTTTTGATTGCATCTAGGCACTTCTTTTAAAAAACTGCTATCTCCTAAGAGGCTTCAGCCATGCCAACTTGTAAACTACAATACTATAACCCACAGACCACCCCACTCCAGTTTCTCTCCCTCCTCCCTGTGTAATGAGGAGTGTAAATGATATTTTTATTTTAAAGACAGGGATTCATGACTGCTCCTGTACTATTTAGCTTTTTAGCAAAGATACAGTACTGAGCAAAGGTATTTCTCTGGTATAATTTGTCACATAATCACAACAGAACAATCAGCCCTTAAGAGAGCTGAAGGAGTCTAAGCTGTCTAATAAATTCAGCCTTTGCACTGCGAAAATGTTTCACAATGAAATAATAAAATGGAGTTTCAGTTAGGAAAAAATGAGATAAACTAGTGTAGCAAATAAGTAAAGATTATACACATAGGCAACCCACTGATCAAATGTTTCTTAGGGCTATCAGGAATCTATCAAGGATACTGAGCCAGTTAGATAAAGAAATTACTGAGAAGTGATTTACTGAGTTGTTTAAGAGTCATGTTAGAAAGATTATTTTGCTCACAGCAATGTTCTAGCTCTGTTTTGTTTAATGATTAGTTAAAAGCTGTAGTAGAATATTGTATGTATACAGGAGCCTTAGATGTTTAACTATTGGTTATGCTTACCTCCAGTGTCAGCCTGAAAGTACTAATCACGCTATCAGAAGCTTAGCTTTACAAATATTTCCTCTACTCATAGTCAGCTTTGAAGCAATACTGTACATTAAAGAAAACACCCACGTGTCACAAGAAATTGTCATTTGGGGAGCAGACTTCTGTCATTTGAACTTCCAAACACTGATTCATAAATCTGAAATGATTCATATAGAGAAGGACCTTTACTGTTGGTTACAGATGAGTTAAACATGAACTATTTTCAGGGGATGGTTTTAATTTCCTGTATCCTTTAACAAAATTAAAACATAGGTATTGTATTCCACCAGTGTTTCACCTCTCAAACACTTCTGCAGCATTCACCCCAGATAAAAAAATGATGCACTCCATCTCTCACTTTCTTGTGCTTCTTCATGTCAGGCAAGCATGGTCTTGTATATTTTGGGAAAGCAGCTTGACTTGAGTGCTGATGATTTTGATATTTTGGATAAAGATTGTCTATACTTGGAGTCTCAGGAACCAAGAAATAAGGATAATTATTATGTTAATCGATTTGCCTGTGATATACTCTGAACATCTCCATTGATCAGGTAGGCAGACAGAATGCCATGGAGAAAAACCTTGACCAGCAGCTCCCTGTTCCAACAGTTACCAAAAGTCTACTTTTGGCAGATATCTCATTTCCCAACCTCTTCAAATTCCAGGCAGCAAGCAATGGCCAGTCCCAATAATTAGCATTTCCCCTCCTCAGCATATCCCCATTTGAAGCCACTTCCATCTTCTTTTTTGAATCCAGATGCTTTTGGCCCTGATTGGCAAATATGATTTCAGAATTTCTGAAGTGTTCCAGTGTCTTCCCATTGCTACTTGCACTTAATGCTTCCATTCACTTCCTTGTTTCATTGTGCAAAAATATATATGGGAGTTCTAACTTGTCCATGTTAATGGACTGCAGAGGTTATTTTTTCTCCTGTTTCAAAATCTTACAATTTTCCCGACTTTTGTAATTTTTTTTTCCACAGTCCTCTGCTCTAATCTAAATCTAAATCCCTAAATTTGGGAACCTAAAAAAAAAAAAATTTGGTTTTCATATTTTTTTTTAATTTTCTTTTCCCAGCATAAGTTGAGACCTGAACTGATTTCAGACGGTGTTAAAAACCCTCTAACATGACAAAATTAAAATAATAATAATAATAATAATAATAATGAAAAGACAAAGTGACTGAAGACCACTTCAATTTGACTGTCTAAAAAGGTAGCTTACAAATAAGAAGTATTAGCATGTTTATTTCCCACAGAACACTCAAGCAAAAAACAATTGCTAAAGACTTCACATAATTTCTGGTAAATCATTAACAGCAATACTAGCTAAATTATGGTTACATCTCATCCTAATCTTCATGATATGATCTTCTAGATTTTCAGGGGTTAAGAGTGAGGGAAGTATTAACACTATTTTCAGAGATATATTTCTTCCAGCCTGCTTTGTTTTGGCTCAGTCTTTAATCTATGAAGAAGCACAGGGACAACTTTTACACTTACTCATATTTGTAATATTAGCTCATTAACTTTACACAGGTGAGTGTGCTAGTTACTGGCAAAATCATAGGAAGGGATCTCAGAAGCTAACTGACACCAACATTGCAGCAAATCAACTTAAATAGCCAACATACATAACATAAGCTCTGCAATGAATGCACTCTAATAACAGATATTTCTAGGCTCTGGATTATGATGGATGTACCCAGCAGGGATAAATTACTTCTCTCCACAGCATGACTGTGCCTAGGAGACACATGCTCTGTCTTGTGTACTTTTATCTTTCCCTATACTTCACAGAATCAGAGCAGTGCCAACATATAAATGTTCTTGTTTGCTTGCCCCACATAAAAGAACACATGCCTCTACCCTGTTCTTTGCAACACAGGGCTATACTCACTGAACTGGATGCCCATCTTCACAGGCAAGTGCACAAGCACATTTCATTTTGCTGTTAGGTTCACTCTGCCGTGCTTTAGTTATTCCCTTGGGGCTGGTATCTAACATTGGGGAGCTTGACAGTTAATGGATGGTGTACATTCTGGCTTCCTGAGTCTGATCTGGCAAACACATACGCATAGCGGCTGAGCCATTTAAACACTAACAACAGGGAAGGGAAGTTTGTGAGGTTATGTCTTTCTGTTATTACCCTTATTATATCAGTACAGTCATGAGTGCTTAAATTGTGTTTTGGTTGCCTGTGGTTGACAGGGTGATACTAAGTTAAGAGAGGAAAAATAGTCCTAAAGACCAGTGAAAATCTTATGCTTGCTGAGACATTTTCAGGTGTGCAGCAGCCTCCCCAGGGAAATAATAAATGTCCCATTGCTTTCAACATTTAGGTTTAGAATGTAGAGAATATGACAAAACATACAAGAATAAATCATTCCTAGTTTTTGAGAAGAACTAGGTGCAATAACAAGACATCTCCATCTTCAAGTTCTATGTATGTGTTGCTTTAAGAATCACGTTACTAATCATTTCTTAAGGAGATAATATAGTTTCTCAGTATTAGCAGGCAGAACAACAAAACAGCAGTAATATTCACCTGTCAGTTGCCAATACTATATTGTTTTTGTGACAACTTCTGCCTTAAACAGACTTCTAAAACAAATCCTTAGCATCCTGGGTCATAAGTCAGTCAACTTCTGTGACAGATAAGGAAGAAATTTTCCTGATTATACTACAAAATTGCTTGAACTTTCCTTTAAAGCACACAGTAAAACCTAGATTTGCAGAAAATCAAATAAAAACACACATAGTTATGGAAAAGGCAATACAGAAGGCTGGGCGTATCAGTGAGAAAGATAGTAACAAGTGCACAAAGTAAGGAAGATGTAACCATTCAAGCAGCTGGAACAGTTAGCAGAAGATCTGTAGCTCCCTATTTAGGAAACTAACTAACATGAAACAACTGAAAATTTGATGATAATGAGAGGAACCTGAGCAACTAAATGGGAGAATTGGAGTTGTTAATGTAGCACATGAAACCACTTACTTAAAAAATGTGTGTGTGGGATAAATGGAGTAGAATAGAGACATCGAAAAATACTTGTTAGCATCAAAGTCACTACAGTGAAGGACAGTCAAAGGGATTCAGGGAGGACAGAATAGTTCAATTGGGTAAAATTTCCCAGTACAAGGTCCTTCTACTTCCAGGCAAGAAATTCACTTGTATCTCTTGTATCTTTATATTTTTTTTACTTTTTTCAAAGGCAGCACTAAGAAAGATGTGGTATAAAATAACGTAGTATCATATGATCACCAATTTATTCAATTTAATTAACTAAAAGAGAAGTAGCCTGGGGGGGTGGGGGAGAGGTGGGTTTCACCTTTTCCCACTAGCCCCACTCATTGCAGCATGGGCACCAAATGATGTGCCACCACCAGCTGCACCACAATGCATCCTCCACCCCCACCAGCACAGCTGCAACCAGGCTTGTAAGAATCTCAATTTGAATAGGATAAACTTTGAAAAATTAAGGAAACTAGTTAATGAGGTCAACTGGATTAAAGAGCTTAGGGATTTTAATGTGGAGGAGGTGTGAAATTTCTTTAAATCAAAGGTGTGAAAACTGTCTAGAACTTGCATCTTAATCAAGGGTAAAATCTTGTAGGTAAGGGCTCCAGAGCTGACTGGATAAATAACCACTTTTGAAAGTGCAGGAGAAATATGCAGATAGCCTAAAGGGACAGGGAACATTCTACGTCAGAGAGGAGAGGAAACAGAGAACTAGAGATAAGTGCCAAAAGTCAAGCTAAATTAGACCTTGTAAATTAAAACAAATAGAATAAAGGTGTTTTTCTTTCCCCTCCTCTCCCCCACAATCATCTATGTTTAAGTACAAAAGACAACAAAGAAAGACAAGCTCAACCACTGTGTAATGAATAAAAGGTCAGGAATAAAATGATGCAGGTGCAAATCCAAATTAAGTGACTTGCTCATTTTCTGTAAGGACAGAAATACTGACTAGGGGAGGTGAGGGCAGGCTAGAAGTTAGGATATCCAGGCTCAAAGTAAGGCTAAAAGCCCAATGTCCAATTATATCACATAGGCCTAAGCATCTCCATCCCAAAACACCAAATATATGTACAGTGGCAGTGATCTAAATACATCTGTCAAGGGGAATAAGGAAGCTCCTGGCAAGGATCAGCAAATAGGGCCTGTATATTTTAGATGACGGTGGGGACGTAGGCTAGTTTAAACACTAGAGGCCCATTAGTCTGATTGCAGTATTATTCAAGGCTATAGGAAAAATCTTAAAGGAATAATTAAGGAAAAGAGGTAAAGCATAAAATGCAACGTGGGTTTCCCAAAGGCTTGTCTTGCCAAACTAACTTGATCTATGTCTTGTTGTCGACGGAAGGAAGACACAGACGTTCAATATGAGTGAACAATGAACTTCAACTTTAATGGATAGCTCAGTCGCCTTTTATCTAGTTTGAACATAATCAACTCATACATATTGCAAAAACTAAGCTCAGGATTGGCTAACATTTCCCGCTCTTTTCAGGTAGTTCCTCCTTCTTTTAGCCACCGTCCCGCCTTAGGGACTGTCCCCATCGCTCAAGGGGATCGTGTCCTTGAGCCTGATTGGCTCTCAGCCAGCTGTGTACGTGCCAGACTCATGTGAGTTGAGTACGGTACTTCACTAGCCCATTGCCTCTTAACTGCCCAACATCCACGTGTCCTATTTCACTTAACCATTCCTCCACAATGTCTTTGATAACATAAATAATTTCCTTGACAAAGGAAGTGCAGTAGATCTAATCTATCTGGAATTCAGAAAAGTATTTAATTTAATGCCACCTAAACCAATGCCACATTAAACCAATGCAAAATGGTTTAATGAAGTTTAGAAAAATTCTGGGTAACCTCGAAGGGGTACCAAAATTAAGAAAAGAATAATTATCAGTAAGTCTAACAGAAAAGCAACCTGCTCCTCTCCCCACCCCCCCCCCCCTCCAAAAAACAAAACCAGCAAACAAAACAAACAAACAAACAAAACAGTTCATGCTATTGGAAGAAGCAAAAGTAAACTAAAACCATACATACTTTAATTTTGTTTTCCACTGTAACACAGAGCTAACTGATCTGTGAGAAATGTGTGTTGCATTAACCAATTTCAGGTTATATTTATTAATGCACTACTTGGACAAAATATTGCTTGTTTTAAGTAGAAATAATGAAACAAAATGAAATTATATCCTTAGAAAAATATGTTCATTTTAAGTGTGTCATATGGAAAATAGAAGAAAAATGGTTATTTACCCTGGTGCCCAAATTAATCAAGCATAGTAAGAGATTGCAGAAAATCTTTTTTTTTTTTTCTTTTCTTTTTTTTTTTTTTCAATGTATTAACTAGAGAGGCCAATTGAGATTTGTGAAGGCAAGACACTCATTTACTCATCTGCCTTGGAGAATAGCGTGCTGACGCATATTTCTGTGTTGTGGACTATGGTGCAACTCCATTTCATGTGAAGTTATACCTCCCTTACTGCAAACTAGTGTTAGCAAAGCTCAGGTGGTGGTTTATAGAGCAATTTGTACGGTTTGCCATTGTATGGCAAAGCTGAAGTTGAGGTATCTGATGTGTATCTCACTGCTGTAACATGACGACAGTTCCTTTCAGTACTTCCTTCTGGGTGATTGGAACGGGCTGCCCAGGGAAGTGGTGGAGTCACCATCCCTGAAGGTCTTTAAAAGACGTTCAGATGTAGAGCTTAGCGATATGGTTTAGTGGAGGACTGTTAGTGTTAGGTCAGAGGTTGGACTCGATGATCTTGAGGTCTCTTCCAACCTAGAAATTCTGTGATTCTGTGATTCTGTATGGTCCACTCACTCTCCAGCTTGGAATATGTGCTCAGTTTTTATTGGTAAGGGGTGTTTTCATACTTCTTTCTCTGTTTACCTGCATGTTTGCACGAAGTCCATCTTGTTTATGGCTGGAGGATTGATTGTGCTCAGAAGAGTTTTAAATACATTTGGTGAATCAGTAATATAATAAGTTATGTTCCTTCACAATAAATAAATAAAAATCAAGGAAAATAAAAAAGAAAAAGGAAAAGAAAAAGGAAAAAATCACACCTATTCTCGATGAGTATAATGCCTGTAATGCTACTTCTTAGAGTCTTTTCCCTCCCTTTCCCGTATTATTTAATTGTTTTTGGTCTATTTGTATTTTTAAAAGCCTGGTTTTGGGAAATAGCTAGAGGTATTGTAAAATTTACCTTCCTTAGCAACAATTCCAGAAAACAGATCCCTAAAGAATTTTTCTCCAGCTATAGTTTCCTACATATGTGGACAGAAGATGCAACAGAGGATCCTGAATGTTTTTAAATTGCTTAAAGCTGAAGTGTGGTACTTGCTAAAACACTTTGTAAATCACCTGCTTGCTGGAGATGCTCTGATGCAGATTATGTTTCAATGGATAGTGATTTGTGAATAAATACTTGGCAAACGGTTGGGAGGCAGAGATGTGAAACAATCATAGGCTTGGCTATTGCATTAGCCATATTTTAATGATTTTTTTTTTCCTTTCAGACAGAAGCTCAGCAAAATTATAATTTCTTTAATAAATAATTAACAGTGTATTATTTCAATAAATAAATTAGTGTTTATATAGTAAAGAATACAAATGTTTTGTGCATACATTCTGACCTACTTCTCCAGTCCTTCTTGGCTGTTTCCCAAAGAATTATTTTTAAAAATTAATGATGAACATCAAAATATTTCTGTTTATAACATCATATCAATGGTAGTTAAATCTATAAAATAATTCAATCGTTTATCCTTCTTATCTTGGGAATGTTTAATCAAGCTTGATATTTGCTTTAAATTAGCACTGTCAAATGTACATTTGTATAAAATCTCCCAAATCATGAAAGATTTATAATTTGAAATGTATTTGGATTATTCTCTAGTTAATCAGCTAGATAAAAATTAGTGGTACTGTAACTAGAACAATTAATTGGATTTAAAAATTTAAAAAATAACTGGCACATGCTACTTCTTCTACTGCTTTACTTTGGAAACATAAATAATAACTACATCAAAGGAGTTTTGTGAACTGTTAACTAAATCTTAAATACCTTATTTTGTCTTTAACAGGCAAAGCCTGATTTTTTTTTTTTCTAAGGGAATTCTGAACAAGAAAGGGAGGAATATATGTTTCAGGTAATGATCCCATAAAAATATTTATGTGCTACAGCTCAGTAAAACACAAATGCATAAAACTATAGATGAAATTTTAGGTACACAGGATTACATTCATAGTTTAAGTTTATAGGTGGGTATTCCTCTATTTATCGTTGTCATAGTAGTTTCTAGGAAGGCTCATCTATAGAATATACTCACTTGGCTCTGTACATTATTTTAGTTAAAATCTGTTAAGTGCTTAGCATCATTAATGATCAAAATCAGATTGTAAGTGGAGCACCAGTGGGCAGACTTTGTTGTACATCTCTGAGAAATTACTTCCCTGATGACTTGCAGAAAGTGCCCAATGATTACCCCATTTCTATGAACAATGTGTTGAAGTGGTTAGGTAATGGTAGCATGGAAAGCTTTAAAGACAGTACTGGGCTGTCTAGAAGAGACATTTCTGGGCTGTCTAGGAGAGTTAGCTGTGGAGCAAGGAGTTTGATGTCTGGCACATAGACTCAAGGGGGAAAAAGAGAGTTTAGAAGGGAGGCATGTGCCTGTTATTGTTTGGGAGAGAATAAAGGAGCAGTACTGGCATGGGGGAGGAGAGGCTTACAAATGTCTTTTGCTCTTTATACTGAAGGACTGCCAGAATTTATAGTTTCTGGAGGTTTTGGGAAAGGTAATGAAGAAAAAATACTAAGGAGAGGATAAAGAGTATGGTCTTATATTTTGTAACCTGATCCCTCCATCTATCATGGCAGTCTGCATATCAGGACTGTGAATATATTTCTGTCTATTTCACAACACATTTGTTTAAAGGATATCATCGGGGAGGTGCCATTTGGGTGAGTGGGACTTCAGCCTTGGTAAGGGTTTCAGGAGACCGCTGGGATGCATATAGAAATAAACTGATGTGTCACAACTCCTGTGTTCTCAGTAGCAGTTGCTATTTCTTGCTGTTTTAAGTGACTATTAATTTATTACCCTTGTATTCCACTGAACCCCCTAATCTCTTTCCTTGTAGTCCAAAATGTTAAACTGATAAAACGTAGGTCTCCTCATTCACAGCAGGATGTGCTTAACTCATTCTAGCAGGCTAGCTATGCTTTGTGCTTTTAAATTATTTAGACCTGCCAGATAAGTCAGAATCTGTTTCATCTGAACCTTGTTGTTGTACTCTATATTTTTTCATCTTGCAATACTGCTGTTAGTCATCACAGGCAAGCTTACAGACTAATATAGCTCTTAATTCACCTTCTGGCACCGGAAATCCCACCCTAGGCTTCCTAGAGACCTCTTCCAGTCCTCCAAAGCCACTCAGATAATTCACTGGAGATCTGGGAAGTAAACAAAAAAATACCATATAGGATAGATGCAATTTCCTATAATCATTACACATGCTGGGCAATCTTTCTGCAGTCAGGTCTAGGTTTCATAATGTGAAAATAACTATGGATTTTCATTTGTAAAAGTATGTTAAATAGTCACAATGATGACTAAAATGGATTTTCTGAATCCCCAAATAAAATAAACACTTGTAATAATAATGGCCTTACACTACTGAAATCATGGAAATATGGATCTGAAGGAGTAAGGAAAAGGCTGAGCTGTTGCAAGTGATAGTGTCTTACAGACTAGGCAATTTAAATAAGTCAGACTTCGCCAGAGCCCCTTTGCACTGCTTTGGTAATGTAAAGGAACTACAAAGATGTACTACATTGGCAAGGGAGTATTATAGGACTAGACACTATGGCCAGAAGTGGTAGGTATATTACTCCTTGAATTGTGGAATTATATCTTGCACATTCACATTTAATACCGAGATATTTTCATAGAATCATACATTCATAGAATCACAGAATCATAGAATGGTTTGGGTAGGAAGGGACCTTAAAGGTCATCTAATCCCTACCCCCCTGCCATGGGCAGGGACACCTCCCACTAGACCAGGTTGCTCAAAGCCCCATCCAGCCTGGCCTTGAATGCCTTCAGGGATGGGGAATCTACACCTTCTCTGGGCAGCCTGTTCCAGTGCTCACCACCTTAATAGTAAAGAATTTATTCTTAATATCGAATCTAAATCTACCCTCTTTTAACTTAAAACCACTATTCTTTGTCTTGGCACTACACTCTCTGAAAGAGTCCCTCCCCAGCTTTCCTGTAGGCCCTCTTTAGGCACTGGAAGGCCATAGCAGCCTTCTCCTGATCTCCCCAGAGCCTTTTCTTCTGGCTGACCATCCCCAGCTCTCTCAGTCTGTCTTCATAGGAGAGGTGCTCCAGCCCTCTGATCATCTTTATGCATCTTTGTGGCCTTCTTCTGGACCCCTCTAAAAGGTCCACATCTTTCTTGTGATGGGGGCCCCAGACCTGGATGCAGTACTCCAAGTGGAGCCTCACCAGGGCAGCATAGAGTGGGATAATCATCTCTTTCTACCTACTGCTATGCCATGGTTGATGCAGCCCAGGATAGAGTTGGCCTTCTGGGCTTTTGTCTGGCTCTATGATCTGCTATGTTATCAATGTATCTGGACAGAAGAAAGATGCCCCACAAGGTGCCCAGGTCCCCAGCTACAGTCTAACACTGATACCTCTGCCTTCTCACATGGTCCAAGTGCAGTCCTAGCTCATGATAAAGAATCCAATGACTTGGAGAAGTCTACCAAATGCTGTTGTGAATTGCAGTGAAGACTGAAGCAATTTCTAAGCAACCTAAAACTCTGGAAAATCCTGTGACACAAAATCACTTCAATTTACTTTTTGTTTCTCTACCCAGAAAACCTGACTGGGTGTAAGGGCTGTGGCTAGAAAATGAAAAGCGACAGTGGCTAACCTGAAATGTGAAGGTCCTGACATGAAAGTACAGTGTTGTTGAGATATAGTGGTGCCTACTGAATGGACATAATTGCAATGAGTAGAGAAAGCAGAATCCAGGACACAGTGTTTGTCCTCAGCTACATTATCTGCTCACCAGAGGAAACCATGGTCACAGCAGGAAAATACTTTGAAAGCATTTTTCAGATACCTCAGGAAAGGTAAAAAGTTTTGTGGAAAACTAGTTTATGCACAGATCTGCATGAAATTTCAAACGAAAAAAAAAATAAATCTCTCTTTTGTTGGGATTGCAGCCCTGAAGTCAAGGGGAATAAATACTTGCTCATGGCAAGGCCTGGGGCCCAGCCTGTAAAGCCTCCATGTCCCTCACACAAAGAAGTGTTGGGAGCACTATGGAGGAGTGGAGGGCTGTCCTTCTCCTCCACTCCTCATTTTGTTGAAAGAACAACTTACACTGAGGAGAACCGGGGCCCTCAAATAACTCAGGTATTACGAAAACATCTGTGTGTATCCTTTACTGCTTGCAAAGAAAAATCTGATACTGCTCTGTTTGGACAGTGCTGTCAGGGTTCTCCACACTGATTTGGGAAGCTCTGTTTTTCATGGCAGTGAGTTCTCATGCATTTTATCAATTTAAGAGTAAAGAATACTGGGAGTTTTTGTTTGTTTCTTTTTTGTTTGTTTGTTTGTTTTGTTTTTCTTTCTCCTTCATTTTCCTTGTTTTGGCTTTCTAAATATTTAAAAGAAAGACAGAGGTTCATATTTCTGAGATCAACAGCAAGATATATCTATTCAGTTTTCTTTCTGGTTTGTATTTGCTATGTGATATGGCAACCACAACACCACAGCAGCTTCATAGCAATACTTCTCCTTATTGCTGTCCTTATGCTTTCCTTATTCCTGGCTGTCTCCTACTAAAGCATCTTATCTCAGCAGGCCCTAAAAATGAGAACATTCCTACCATATTTTTTTCATGCAAGTGCATAAAAGAGGGCTGTCCATCAGCAGGAAGAGGCGGCAATACTGGTGTTCCAAGAAATACCACAAAGCAAATATTTACTGAAGTTGCAGACACTACTCTTCTGTCCTCATCACAGTAGCTTAGGCTGGAGATCAGGACATGGCTCAGGGCTTCTCTCTTTCCAGTGGTATTAAGACTAGAAAGCAAAACATGGGCTTTTGAAATAAGGGTTCGAAAGAGTGACTGAGTTGTGACTTTTCATCTTCTGTCCTGAGCACCCCAATCTGCTTTCCTCTCCTAGAGAAAGAAGAAAATGGTCATGAGAGTGGGATTTTGTTCTCTGTAGGCCAGGGAATTTCTGACATTGTGTTTTGCTTTGGACACAGGGAGAAGTTTTCAGTTTCTGCAAGAAGTTATAAAGACTGTGACATTTATGCTGCAGCCATCGATCAGCTAAGATGTGATTTTCTTAGTGATTTCCTTGTCAAGTAATCCCTAGATAATTTAAGAAAACATGACAAAGTTTTGCTTCTTTCTGCTACTTACATGACATGAGTTTTATTGTCAAGAATAAAAACAATGCTCAGACTTATCCACAATTCTTTGCAAGTTTTGGAGGGTAATGTATTTTTAGTTTGTGATTTTTTTATTTTACTAATATATCTGTAAAGGCAGGTTTTATTCCCTGGACTCTTTATTTATTAACTTTTTGAGAAACCAGGAGGCTCTGTGGTTTTGGATCTTGACACATATTTTAAGTCTCACTGCAATTCAGGGCCTCTGGGCAAACAGGGGTTTGGGTTTTTCTGCTGGCCATGCCTGTTTCCCATTTTAGAGAAAGAACAGCTCAAAGTCTCAATGCAATTAGATTTACCAGTGCATAGCTAAACCTTCTTTCCAGTTTCCACAATATTTAGATATTTAATGATATTTAGATATTGGATTCTGCTTCTGTTGTGATTTATGGCCTAGACAACAACAGTCATTCACCAGTCCTCTTTATTTATTCTTTATTCTAGTTTTTATATTATATTAAGCCTCTTTGCATTTGAAGGAGAAAGAAGTTGAGCTTTCAAACACCAGTCAAGCTTTAACTCTACCAGCCACAGTCACATTTCATTGGGTATTTTCAGTTTTCATGCAGGGAAGAGGTATACTGATTAAATCAGCGTATGTTGTCAAATTAAAAAAGAAAAAAAAAAAGTGCATTACCAAAGTATAGTAACCTGTACTCTCAAAATGCTGAAAAACGTTTTTTAGGAAGTTTTGTTCAAAGGAGAGGATATTTACCCAGGCTGTTCGCAGCATTGGGCAGAGCTGCATGGTGATTGGTAAGGACCAGACAGACTGCAGAAGCTGCTGGTATTCAGAGATGCAGTGAGTGAGATGCAGAAAAATAGCCAAAAAGCTGCAGCACAAATATCCCTGACACAGTTACACAGCATACTCATAAATCAAACTTATCTCAGAGATAAGTTTGCTTATCTCTGATAAAAAGTGTGCATAGTTCACATTTTTAATGATGAATTATTTCAGATTTTATTTTATTTTATTTTATTTTATTTTATTTTATTTTATTTTATTTTATTTTATTTTATTTTATTTTATTTTATTATTTCAGATGAATTTAAGCAAAGATTTTCATCTGAGGAGTGTGTACTGTCAAATGCAAACAAAACATTACCTAGCTGGTTCCAGAGGAGACTGAATGTTTTCCATTTTATAAAAGTACAGTTCTAAAAATGTTTATTCTTTAATACTCTGTTGCCCATAAAATAACCAACACAACTATGGTATTTCAAAGTTTATTGCTCTGGGTAGGCTTGGATAAAAGGCCAAATGTTTCTAGCAGGGTCTCTTCAGACCAATAAATGTAATGTTGCTTTTCTCATTTAGAGCAGAGTGATTCAAGTGTATAACCCTTTCAGTTTACTACAGAAGCTTCACTACAGAAACTGTTACTGCAGAAACACACTTTTATCCAGGAGAGCACTTGCTTTGTTTCTATAATGCTTCCTTCTTTCTTGGAATATTTAAAAATGATTATTATAGCTGTCTGACACATTCTTTGAATGCCAAAGTCTTCTCAGCCTTCTTAAAAATTCTGCATTGGGTATTATTCATTTAGATTTTAATTATTAGCATTTATATCTGTTTTTATATCTTTTGCATATCAGTCAGCTGTTCAAAGGGAGTATTCCCATGCTGCTGGTCTGAAGAGTTTCTGTCTGAAGGTACTGGCAGCCCAGGGAATCCTCCCATGTGCTGTCTGTAGCCAATCCAAATGGCGGATGACTGAGTTCTGCAAGTGCACATTACACTGATGTTATTTTGGAGACACTTTATCAGCGATGTTAATGAGCTCAAGAAGTATCATTTCAGTGTCTTCCTAAAATAAATTATAATCTCTTTGGTCTCTTCAATTTCTTCTTACTTCCTTCTTACTCATCCTTCATGAGGGAATAGTGTCTGCCCTCAGCAAGTACGCCAGTGACACAAATCTGGGAGGAGTGGTTGACATGCCAGAAGGCTGTGCTGCCATTCAGCGAGACCTGAACCGGCTGGAGAGATGGGCAGGAAGAAACCAAATGAGATTTAATAAGAGCAAGTGTAGAGTCCTGCACCTGGGTAGGAACAACCCGAAGTATCAGTACAGGCTGGGGGACAACCTGCTGGAGAGGAGCTGTGACGAAAAGGACCTGGGGGTCCTGGTGGACGACAAGTTGACCATGCAACTGTGCCCTTGTGGCCAAGAAGGCTAATGGGATCCTGGCGTGCATTAAAAGGAGCGTGGCCAGCAGGTCAAGGGAGGTGATCCTCCCCCTCTACTTTGCCCTGGTCAGGCCTCACCTGGAGTACTGTGTCCAGTTCTGGGCTCCCCAGTACAAGAAAGACAGGGATCTCCTGGAAAGAGTCCAGCGGAGGGCCACAAAGATGATACAGAGACTGGAGCATCTTCCCTATGAAGAAAGGCTGAGAGACCTGGGTCTGTTCAGCCTGGAGAAGAGAAGACTGAGAGGGGATCTCCTCAATGTATATAAATATCTGAGGGGTGAGGGACAGAAGGGTGTAGCCAACCTCTTCTCAGTGGTTTGTGGGGATCGGACAAGGGTCAATGGCTGCAAGTTAGAGCACAGGAAGTTCCACACTGACATGTGAAAGAACTTCTTCACGGTGAGGGTGACGGAGCATTGGAACAGGATGACTAGGGAGGTTGTGGAGTCTCCTTCTCTGGAGATATTCAAGGCCTGTCTGGACGCCTACCTGGGCAGCCTGCTTTGAGGAACCTGCTTTGGCAGGGGGGTTGGACCTGATGATCTTTCGAGGTCCCTTCCAACCCCTACAGTTCTGTGATTCTGTGATTAATACTTTATTTTCTCATATGTATTTGTTCTTTACAGCCTGATATTCTACCCACCTCTCACTTCTAAGTAAACCCATGGCTGTTTTGATTGCTATAGTTGGGAATCTCCTGTAGAGGTTACTAAAGAGATAAAGTGCAATTACCAGCATTAACTGGGTAAGGTATGTAAAAACTGTGTTTGATGACACATAGAACGTTTTTCAAATAAATTACTTAGCATTTCCACTAGTCTCCTCTACCAGTTTCTTTGTACTTGGAGAAGTCATTTCATCCATAGCTTAAATGGGATGTAAACAAGATCTTTGTGACTTTCTCCCTCATCT
Source organism: Netta rufina (assembly GCF_964035555.1). Taxonomy (NCBI): domain Eukaryota; kingdom Metazoa; phylum Chordata; class Aves; order Anseriformes; family Anatidae; genus Netta; species Netta rufina. Next base: position 179,645,994 of record NC_140123.1, read on the forward strand.
CCAGGGTCAAAATTATATTGCAATTAAAAAAAAGAAAACAAACAAACAAGACACCAATACACCACCTTAAGATATATATCTATGCACTGTTAGATTTCAAAAGATAATATCCATTCAAATTCTTGATTTCCACTGTTCTAGATTAAGCTAGCATCTCTTGTTCTCCCATTTTTCTCATTTTCTACAGATTCTGTTCAGATTGTACATGTGTATGTGTACGGGAGATCAAATGGGAGATCAAGAAATGTTAAAACTTACTGATACACATCTCGATGTATATCTGTAAATACCTTTTTTTTATTATTATTATTTTTTTAGAAATCCTTAAGAAAACAGATCCTGGTAATTCCTCTGCTTCAGGAACAGTTGCAGTGTTAAAAAAGGTAATTTTGCTGTTTTATCTCCTGTGGACTATCTGATAGCTAGGCTTGGCTTACAGTGCAGCCTTGAAATAATAAAGTGTAAAAAGTCAAGCAACACAATTTCTTTCAAAACTAGTCTGTCTGAGTGCACTTTTTTACAAAACTTGTTCCATTTGGTTCTTGGTTTCCTCTAACCCTTGAATCCTCTAGCCATTGGGTATCTTTATATCATGCTATCATCTACAGAATAGAGAAACCCTTTTTGTACGCTAGCTATTTTGTTCTAGATTTGCCGTTTCACTTGAAATGTTGAATAGATTGTCTGATGTTTCATACAAGGTAAGCCTCTGCATGGGTGTTAATTCAGAGGAGTTAATGAACCACAAATTGCCCACCTGTATACCAGATACTCATGTGAACTGAACATATTTTGCCTTGCCCCACTGATTCTGTCTGCACACTTCCCATCCCTCTTCATAATGAAATATATTCAAAACTGAAATGTATGTGATTTTAAAAATATTTTTGCCTGGTGGATTTTTTTTTATCAGCTACAATTAGTTACTAAACTTGCAGAATAGCATGCTCTGTTTTGTTTCTTGCTTTCTTAGGCTTTTTGGCCTAATGACACAGTGTTCTGTGGGACAGAACAGTACTCCATGATTTCAGATTTTTTGTTTTGTGGGTGTTATTGTCTGCTGTATTTGCTGTGCTTGCATAATGAATTGCAAAAGCACCATTGTGTGGGTGCAGCATAGGTCAGCAGGATTAGATTTTCTGTTGATGAAGTTTCACCACTCTCCTGAATGTAAACTATTCACCACTTTCCTGAATGTAAACTTCAAATAGCAAGGATCTGTCAGCAGTGGGAGTTTCATTTGTAAGATTTCCTTCCCCATGCACACCTGTAATGAAAGAAGCTGGAGTATCTGGCATGTGCCAATAAAGTGATGAAGAAATCCATTTTTTGCTTCTTGGTCCACCAAGTGTTGTTTTTTTCCTTTACAACAGGTAACTATTTTTTTTCTTTCTTTTTATGCCATAAAGATATATATATAAAGATATATATATACATATATAAATGTTTTTTTTTTTTTTTTGAAGAAAGATCCTAACTGGATGTTAATTTCATTATTTTCATTACTACTTTTATCACCCTACAACATTTCAATATCAAATTGAAATGTTTTTAAATCTTGAGACAAGTGACACTGGGTAGCATCTTTTAAAGGAGACAAATAAAACATTAAGTGTAAGTACAAAGTTTCTAAAAGTTGAAATGCTGTTTTAATGGTTTTGGACACATGCAGTGGTTTTTACTCGGCTGCTTTCAATGGTTGCAATGTTTAAAAGGGGACAAACATTGAAGTGTTTTTACAAGTTACAGAATCAAATCCTTGAAGTCTTTGGGAATGGTACCAAATCAGATTACGCAGTAATAAGAATGTACAAATATTATACCTTATGTCATCTCTCCTACATATAGAAATCTAGACAGTAGAAAAGACTAATGTGTACTCTGAGTCTGTACAGAGGTGGTTTTCTGAAGGGCAGGAATGGTACCTACAGTAGCACACAGTACTTCAAAATCTTCACTCTGGTATTTCCAATTCCATTGTGGTCATTGATAGAGAGAAAGATGGGAAAACATAAATTTACATACCAATTGGGATATGAAGATTACTGGTATACTGGAGTTTTACAAAACTAGAGTTCAGGATACTCTAATATGAAAAAGGGTTTAGTAAGAGAGGTGGTAAAAAGCAGGTAGAAAGGTGAAAGTCAGCAACAGGCAGAATAAAGAAAATTTCTCTCTAAAAGGAACTGGTTCAGAAACACCATTTACTGTGCCTAGTCAACTTACTAGTGCTTTTAAAATCCAAAACACATGTGTGATGCACACCATCAAATAGAGGATTTCTTAAATTATACTTGTATGCTAATTAATCATTTTAGGCAATGGTTTGTCTGAAGCAGTAAATGATCCTAGACTTTTTGTCTTAGCAAGAAAAAACCTTACCACTACAATGTTGGGGACTGTTAGTCACTAGTGCAGGAATTACCACTTTTCTAAACCTTGAATAGAAATGAGTTCAATAAAAAGAGAGATAATGACAGATTTATAAAAGTAACGTTCCTTTACATAATGGTTTTCTGTTCTAGTGTTTCTTTACTATAATCCTTTAAAATTATGCAAAAAAAAAAAAAATTATTATTTAAGTGATAGTAAAGAATTCATTAAAAGATTAATAGTTCTGGTTTACCAATTCGCTTACCAGGTCACTTAATTATTTAGTTCATTAATTCTGTAAATGTCAGACTTACCATGAACTCTAGTGATTTGCATAACTAAGGTTATAGTCCTATGAGCAATTGTCATTTAACAACTTCAAACAATAATTTGGCATTATTTCTACATTTAAATTTATTTTTTTTTTTTGGCTACATATGTATATATTTGTATATATATAAAGATGGGAAAACCAATCTAGCTAATTGATGTATCAGCTTTAGAAATGGCTATTTAAAAGGTTTCAGAGGTGGGCAGCTGGAAGAAATATTTTTTTTCCAAAATATCAAGAAGATAGGTTCCAAAGTAAACGATATGAGTGGGATTTCTTTTAGGCACCAAATTTTCCATTTGAGAAAGAAAAATAAGTCATTGAAGGAAATCCTAAGTTTTCTAAAACTTCATTTATTTAGTTATTTTATTTAAAAAGTATTGCACATTGAAATAGTGAGGTTCTTATTCACTGCAGTTATCAAAAGGATCCTAGTATTGAGCTGACATTTCAGATAAAATGAACCTTTACACTATGCTAATGGGATACCAGCACTAGTACTGACGTGTATAGAATTGCATGTACACAGATGTATATACATGCACACAAACATGCCTAGAGATACAAAATAAATGTAAGAATATTGGAATTAGTCCAAATAGCCATTAGCTGTTATTTAATCTTCGTTCACAGCCATCAATGCAAGACACTGTACAGTATGACATGACGAACTTTCCTTTTGCATAGGTGAAGTTTTCCATTCACTTGGTAAGCCTGAGTGGAGAACATCAATAGCTGGTCATTATGCACCATGTAAAATAATTTGATGCCCTATGATGCATACAGGCTAAGTAAGGCCATCTTAAATAATTTTTATTGTGGAATGATTTCTTCCATTACAGATTCTATGCACTGTAAAATAGCATGGGGCTGTAACAGTCACAAGCCAGTGTGTACCCATGTATCTTGCTGCAGTGAACAGTTCAATGTGAAAATGAATGCTTTCTGGCAGGCTAAACTCACAGCCCTCTGTATTAGCGGCATCTGCTCTAACATGTGAAACAGCCTTAGTCCTAGTGGGTACATGCCAAGCTTGTAGGTTTCTAGGGGGCAATACATAATCTGCTCAGAGCCAGTACTGCTGCCCCTGTGAATGGATCCATTAAGTACAATTAGTCATGTAATTAAGTGCCACAGTATTAGGCCCTTCAGACATTATTTTTTTTCTTTTTTTTGACTACACAGATCAATCTTGTGACAGCTTCCCTGACATAAAATCTTAGATTTTGATAAACAAAGTGCAAGGATTATCTGTAAAATGACGTGAGAGCCAGATGCTATTACACAAATTTGACTCATTCAGATCTGTGGAGTAAATACAGTAATAGTAAACGAGGAGGAAATAAAAATGGAAAGAGAACAGATCAGTATTACAAAGTAAGTATAACATATAAAATAGTGAGCTTTAGAGACAAGAATCTTTGGATATTCCTGGAATCTCCTGGAAAAAAAAAAAGGGGAGTTTTTTCAGTGTCAGGAATTTGGGAAGAACTAATGTGAACTTTTTTTATGACATTGGAAACAACTGTAGTACAAAGAAATATAGAGTGGAAGTTTTCTGGATTAATCTGCTACAATGTGATTTCCTGGGATGGTCTGTGTGTTTATGGACAGAGAGGTAGGGTCTGGGCTGATCTCAGTGGCTTTGAGACACAAATGGGCCATAAAACTCCTATATCCTTTGAAAAGTTTTCTCATGTTAAAATTAGATATTTAAGGGGAAATAACTAAACAGGAAAAAAAAATCAGTGCATTGTCATCTAACAAGGATCACCATGGAACTGGTTCTAAATAGGACCCAGAATTTAAAGACATTCCATAATATTTGCAGACAAACCAAAGTGATCTTCAAAAAATGGCAGATGTCCTATAATCTGATCCTGTTTTACTTACAGCTAAAAGGTCAGGTTTTTGTCTGTTTAGTAGCACACAATAGTTACTCAAATATTTTTACTAGCTCTGAAACCTTTTGGGGAGAACACAAACTCAACCATACTGGAAAGCATTTAAAGTGTTCAAGAATAGTTACTTATAAAATATTTTAATCAAATCACTTTTACATTTACTGCCATATTTTTTGTAGTTTAATCAATATTTTTATTGCTTGATTGGGTACTTGATTTAAAAACAAAACAATGTAATGCAGACAAACCTTTGGGCCTTTACATTATGCTTTAAATCCTGGAAATCTGAGGGTCAGAGACCACCTTAAGTGAGAGTATAATAAAGCTGAAGATCTCATGCTAATTGGCCACAGCAGTAGATTGTAAAAGTCACTTAAAAATCTGATGGAGTATGACAGCACCAGTGGTCAGCACCAGAAGCCTTAGCTTCTGATGCTTCAGTTTTTCTTATGTGTTGCATCTGTGTTAGCTAGGAAGCTCTTTTTGTAATTCGATGAACAGGCGATAGATAAAACAGGTGAATAGGACAGAGATTGCTAATGTATGAATAAAGTCAAAACACTTGCCTTTTCTTGGTTCCTCAACCATCAGTCAGCAGACAGGTAGAAAGGCTGAGAGCAACATCCCTCATTTAAGTGAGAAGAAACAAGTTTGGTGGGATTGTTGCCTTACTCTACAAAATTTACTGTCTGTTAATCCTCAGATGAGTTAATTGAGCAGTAGTGTCTCAATTATACTTTGTGATTTGTCATTTTCCTACATGTATAAACAACAAAATGAATACTGCAAACTAGAGTCAAAATGGCAGAATAAAATGCCAAATCCTCTGCAACTCCAACTAGGTGCTGTAATGTCCTATTGTTAATAAATAGTAAGTTTCTGATCTTCCAGAGCTTGCACATGCAGAAACATTCCAAATTTTCCTGACCCGTAGAGCACATAAGAACAGCAGCACTGTAGTGATATATTGGGTTTAAGCATGGCAATGACTGAAGTGATACTGCATGTTCAAGAACAAAAATAGTCCAGATAAAGTGTTTGCAAGGCAGCTTCCTCATTGCTTGCAGCTGCTGCTGGTTTGGGTTGGAGGCTGCAGCTGAAAATGAAGTGTGGCTGGATGCAGCTTCTAAATATCAGGCCAGAACCCCAGCTGCTGTGTACTGGCACAGCTGTGCTGAAGTAGTAATGTTAGTTTATGCCAGTTAGTCTCTTGCTCAATAGCTTTTCTGATGTGCTAAGTTGGTGTTGTTGGCATCTGGTTTTATTGCTTTTTTGATCTAGATAAGATAATTCTGACTTTATAGAAATGAAAATTTCATAGAAATGAAGTTAACCTTCCCAATCTAGGGGATGTTTGTACATATGACATTATCTAAGAAAAAAAAAAAAAAAGCTGATAAAACAAACTGCTGCTTTTCCTACTCAAAGAAAAACCTCACACCGTCCCTTTATATTGACTTATCTGTGTTGCAAAAGTGATAGTGTTTTGAAGTGAATTGTCATTTGTAGGGTGTATTTCAAAATACAATGCATTTTGAGGATGATGGGCATAGATGTTTCAAAAAATCTGGGGTTTCCTAACAACTGTTAATAGCCAATGAGTATTTGTTCATAACTACCTACTGGTCAGCAGAGTATTATGCAAATATGCTTCCATCTATTTTGGGAATATAGGCCAAGTCAAAACTCTGTCTTCTCTGTTACTGTGGTCAGTATTAGGTGTTTCTGATGAGCAGCTACCTACTTCCTGGTTCTAACAGTGCTTTGAAATTTGAAGATTTAATAATGCTTGTAAATTATGCTGAACTTCTAAACTTCCATTTTCTAAATTAAGAACTAATGCCTTTTGGATCTTTACAAATATCTGTGTTTACCTTTGTTCTGTATTGTGTAACACAGGAAAAAGATGTAGATGCTAGATGTATCTTCTCAACATGTATTTCAATTTGTTGGTGTAAAAAGATTTAAAGATACTTTTACTACAAAAAACAAACCTTGCAGGAAAAATACTTGTTCTGAAGAACTGGAAAGATCTGACATGTTCACTTCTATTTGGAATGGTAAAGATTCAGCACTACAAAATAAATGTAGGATTAGTATTCAGCCTGTGACTATTCAGGCTATTGCTTAGATAAAATGACAAAAACAAAAGTGAAAATTCTACAAATAAATAAATACATAAAAATAAAATCCAAGGCTGTGAAAATCTAACTACAGGAGACATATTCTGTAGTATCTCTTCCCCATCTTCCTATGGTTTAGTCAGATACCATGTTAATAACTCTGATACTGTAAGACCTTTTACTAGCTTGCTCTGATGTTTTCCTGTCAAGGGCTAACTAATAGTTTTAGCTCTCCAAAGAACAACATAACAAAGATAAGGCAAATGCCAGGAAATGGATTCATTAAATAGTCAAGAGAATGCCAAGGACAAGCTCACTGTATAATGTGTTAGAAGAACATCAATATTTGAGAAAAGGAAGATGCTGCTTTGGTATAACATATTTGTGAAAACTGGAATAAGCATGTTTTAAGCAAGGCTTCTCTTTAATTATTGTCTGAGTTTCACATAAAGTCTGCTTCATCAACTGGATAAATATTTGACTGCTGTTCAGTAAATTGCATTAGTTTACTTTAACTGTGTGCTCAGCCTTATTCAGGCATCCTACATTAGGCAATGTAGTGTGTAATGCAACTCTGCAGGTGACCAGAGCTATTCTCTGTATGAGGTAAATTAAAACTCATATTTTAAAAATTAAACATTCTTGCACTTCATGATTTCAATATTTAATTATAACCTGTGTCAGGGCCTAATCTCTGACTGAGTCAGGCATGAAATTAATCAAAAATGAGGCAAAAGCTTAGCAATTCTACTGCACTGTAAAAATAATTCTTTTTCAGCAATTCTGTGATTCTTACAGCAATTTTATGAGAAAGATGCTAGTGAGCAGGTAGTTAGGGCAACAGTTAAAAGGTTAGTAAGTCGCTAAAATAACAATAGTTTCTGTTGGTTGCCTTGAAAAAAAATACTGATAGAACAGTTTACTCCTGAGATGTGAATGCATGGAGCACATTGTAGCATGACAGACGTCATTAGACAATAAAAGAAATCTTTGACTCTTTCTAAGTCTACTTCAGGAAGAAAATTATGAAAAAAAATAACAAAGCACAGCTTTGTCATTCTCATGAAAGTTCCATCAGGCTACTAATATGGGCGTAGACTATTTTATGTGAAGTATACTGCAGCTATAGAGAATGCAACTATATTTTACTTTGCAAAGTCCTTATGCAAATTAATTGGCTGTAAGTGAACTATATCTAGTCACATTTTTTGACTAATAGAAGAAGCTGGTGCAGGGCAGTGATGAGTTTCTTTTTCATTGTGCTTAACATCCTTATCTTTCTCCCTTTTAATCTGCATTTTTTTAAACTTAGAAAGTTCAGCAACAAACTTAATGGCTAAGAAACAAAGGAAATGGTGAGGTCCTGAAAATGCTTATTGAGCATTTCACAAATTTCACAAAGTTCAAGCTTCTCTGTCCAAATTCATGAGATTGTGCCTCAGTATTGTGATGAAAACCTTGGGTTCATCTGGGTATGGTTTATTTTGATGAATTTGTGGCGCTTTTTGTGGCCTCAGCACTTCCTGAAACGAATCATCCTTAAAAACAGGAAGTGCAGATGCAGCCAACAATAGTGGAAAAATTCCCAACAGCTGACTGAACTACTTTTGGCACGAGAATATGAAGTATATAAATATGTCTGAACTCACAGTGTAAATGGTAACTTTCTCCCATCCCGACACGAAGCTGACTGATTTCTGGAAGCAATCAGGTGGCAGAACCCACAATTATTTTATTTAGCTCAGCTCTATATTCTGCTCAGACACAAGCTACCATTGTGGTTTTAGGCTAATCATGTACAACCTCCCTTGTTTCACCTGTTGAAAAACAGTTCATCCTGCTAATGATTTGTCTGAGAATTAGGAAAAAGAAAAAAGAATTAATATTGCTGAAGATAAGATATGGAAGGCAATACCTGAGAACTAACTTAACTACTATTTTGTTTGTTTTCGAGAAGGAGCAGTTCTAGCAGGCAAAGGTCTTGAAGTGACACTTTTTTTTACATTTTTTTTTTTTTTTCCAGAGGGTTTACTCATACAGACCTACTGCCTAAGATGTCCTTGGTGTTAGATCCAGAACCACCAACCTACTCCCACTTTATTTGTTTTTTTAGGATTATCCCTTGGCCCTGGATCTCATCACTAAGAATGTCTTCTACGTATTAAAATACTCTGTCTGGTTGCAACAGACTGAAAATTAGCTCTTAAAAAACCACAATGCTAAGAAAGCTAGAAATGCTTTGTGGTTGGTGTTTGGAGGGAAAACCTGTTGCTCCACACACATACATAGTATGGGCTAGCTGGTATTGTACCATTATCGTTGCTTTACATGCAAGTGAGATCACTGCTTTAGTCATCTCTCCCCTCCCCCAATAAGGCAAGTAAATGTAGACTAAATAATTCACTACTGTACTCAAAAGCCAATCAAGTGGTCCTTGGGAAGCCTAATCTTGTGAGGGCTGTGATGATTTACCAGGTGGGACTTACCAGACCTCATTGCCAGGGCTTTGTCACCTAAGCAGGATTTGCCATCATTAATGTACCTCCTGGTGTATCTACCAATTATTTTAATGCCACTTACTCATCCTTTATAAGTAATTTAACTTTACTATAACATTGCACAAATATACAGAAATACTTCACAAACACATACACACACCCAAAAAAGAAAAAAAAACAAACAAACAAACAAAAAACAAACACACAACCAAGTGATCTATGTGATCTAATACACTGGTAAAATAAATCATTACAAAGTATATTTGTTTTTAATAATGTTGGACAGCTTACATTATATAACAAGAACATTACATTTAATCTCTGAGCTGAATCTGTTAGGAAGGGTTTAGTAGACTTTCTGACTAAGTGTTTTTAGTAGACTGGAGTACAGTGTAGAAATTCAGAACTTGTTTTTCAGTTGATTTAAGAACGTTTTATTTGCATTAATATGCTTTTCCTATTTCCTTCAGGCTTTTTAGAGTTCTTTGAGAGCTGGAGTGCCTCTTGTACTTTTGGTTACAGCATAAAATCTAGTTCTTTATAGGATTCTAATGTGTAGTGAATACAAATGATTTAAGCAGTTTGGTTAGCCACCTTGACTGTTGCTGTCACTTGAGCCTCCTGAGGTTTCCCTTGGAGCTCTCAGCTGTTTATCAAGCAGCATCCACCCAAAATCTTACCTCAAAATACAGATAGGTCAAATCAGAAGCACACAGCTTGTGCATGCTGCTCCCTTTTTTACGTGTGGGAGAAAGATTTAGACACAGATATCATCCCAAGAGAAAAGATATTTCACCAACACATTGAATATATACCTGTCTAGATCAGGCTTAACATTTAAATGAATTAAAAAATATATTTTTTAAAATAATGAATTACCCTATTTCTTTTTAAATTCTTTCGATTTGAGTCTGTAAGCTAAACAGTGATCGTCAAGAATGTGCAGTTGCGTTTGGTGAGCCTTACATGACAGCATTTGTTAGTTTATCTTTTTTCTCATTTTAAATCATAGAACATACTGTACTCAGAATGATAGTTGCTTTGTTTATAAAACACAATTAAAGCTAGGATATTGTTACACATACAATTGTATATATCCTTATGCAGTAGTAGAAGATGAAAAAGTATCCACTTTCTTATTCATGTAATTCAAAAAGGCTTTTCTTAGTAGCCCTAGGGTTATTTGGTGTAACACCCTATTTACTGGGAAATGTCAATAATTTGCCAATATTTTCATTTCTAATAATGGCACAAAGCAATTACATTTTTAGGAGTTCTATAGCCCTCACTGCTCTAGAGGTTTTCTAAATATTTTCATTATCTGATAGAAAATGGTTTTATGCTCAGTATACCATACAAATCTGACCATGAAGTTACTTACTAGGGTAAGTGAAAGGTGTTGGTCTGTGCTTTTATTGCCCTATTTATGAATTGATTGCTAAACCCAACAGTACCTTATAACCTCATGAATAAATCATGGAATCAGTCACTGTATTTTTAAAAATGTCTGATACTTCTTTCCACTTTCCAGCATTTGAACATCTTTGGGTGACTGAAATATATAATTACAAGATGGCAAGCAAATAAAGTTATCAGAGCTGGCTTTTGTGGCTCAAAATGCTCACAAGCAAGGGCTTCCCTAAATTAAGGAACTTTGAATGTCAAAGCTAATTCATCTGTGTTTACATGTACGTACACATGTTCATATTTTCATGCTTGCCTGACTAGGAAGGAGTTTACAGTTCTTTTTGAACACAGTGACAGCCTTGCCCTGAGAGGCAAAAATCTCAACTTTGAAGATGTGCCACAGCTTCTTACCTAACCCTCCTCTTTGGGCAGTCTTTTGGTCTTGGGAACTGGAAAATCATACACATGAGCAGAGCGGGCAGCTTCTTAGGCAGACTGTTGGAGTATTTCCACCAAGGGGCAATGATAGCACTGCTGACTGCACATCTGCTCCTGCTGCACACTGCCTCTGATGTGGTCCTCAGGCTCTGTCCTGCCCCATGGCATCAGGAGATGGGAACCGTCAGGGACGTGGTACAGACTGCACAGCAATACTGAACTGAGTTCATGTTCCTCTTGCCCCATTGAACCTTTAACCTGGCTCTATCTGAGGCTCAAGAGAGAGCAGTGAGATCCTCCTAACATGCAAAGGCAGACTCAGACCCATGACATATGTGTTGGGAAATCTATTGTTGCTGCCAGGACTTGAAAGCTTTCTCATGCTCCCCTTGACACTTACATTGATAATGCCAGCCACTTCCTATTGCATGGTTGAGTACTGCAAGAAAATGACTACAGCAACAAATCTCATTAGCTGCCATGCTAACACAATGCTGCATTAATATTCCATAGACACACATGCTTGCTTTAAGCTGTGTTTTGTGTCTTTTATTTAAACCTCCACCATCCCTCTTGATGACTGTATTAGTGTTCCAGACAACTGTGGCAATGATTAACAATATCTCAATATAAAACAAGGTGGCAATGCTCCCCTGATTCTTTGTGCTACCTCTTCCTAAAGTCACTGACCCTTATGGGACTGTGGCTCTGGGGCTCTCACTGAACCTGGAAGTGCTAGTCATTCCTGCAGGTGGTTGGAAAGGGTGGCATTGGTACTAGTCCTCAAGAATTAATCCCCAACCACTGGGTCCTGCAGTATCACAAAGCTGTGATGAAGGCTATTCCTCCAAGTCAGAGCTCACATATTTGATAGTGAGACCCACTTTGACACCAAAATATTGGAGTGTTGCTCCTGATTAAGCTCCTTTGCAGAACTGGGACAAAACCCTATTTAATCTCCTGTGCCTAGGGGGTAAGAACATAGATTTAAAATCTGCTTTAGTTTACTGAAAACAAGTTAAAAATCTCATAATAGGAACGGTGTCTACATGTTGATTTTACTGCAAAAGGTTCTAGCTGGTGAAATCTTTCTTACATGTGTATGTGTATGTGCTTGGTTGTAAATAGTCTGGTTCAGTAAACAGGGAAATGATAAACTAGTTTTCATTTCAATGCAGTAAAAAGTAAGTTTACATAATTTACCTTGAAGGAAGTGTAAACATTTCCATGCAAATTGGGTCAACCTGGGATTCATTTGAAAAGGATATGGGAGCATTTATTTCTTTGAATGCTGAAGATATCTAACCTAACAAAATGTAGATTCAGTGCTTCTGACAGGCACAGACTGTTCCTTGGAGATCTCGTGAACAGTTTCTCTCTGTGTCTGACTTGCCAAGTATAATTCCTTATCCATCCCCAGCACTTGCTGCATTATTTCACATCAGTTCCAATCATATTTTGAATTGTTTTATGTCTTCTGTACTATTTTGTTGTATACTTCAAGTGCCTGAAAGTAAATCACCAAGACACATCTTTTAATATTTGAAAGGCTGTACATGTGTGTATATATATAGTGCTAGAACTGGATACACAGCTAGGTAACTTAAACTTGGACTTTCATATTATGACAGCTTTTGCGCACTTAATAGTTTTTCAGTCCTTTTTAGATCTGAATTTCTGTCTTTGGGCACACTAAAGCAAAGTAAAACAGGCACAAATTCAGTGAGAATTTTGCATTTGTCATTGTGTTCCCCTCTCTATAATCTAGTATAAAAACTGTGCACTCTAATATTAAATCTAATGACTGATTGGTTTTGGAAGTATTGGCAGCATCCATCCTCTATCTCTCCGTGATCTTTTAGTGATGATTTTTGTGCTGTATTTTTAAATAGTTTCTGATGAAAACCAAATGGACTCAAAATGTGGATAATTCAAAATTTATGAAAAGGGAGTTCTCTTTGCATGTAACATTCACTTATCAAAACATTATAAATGTCTAAAAAGCACTTCTCAACTAATATAATATACATAGGTAGAAGTATGATTTTCCATGTAAATGAGGTAAACAAACTTACTGGTAGTCTCAAATACATTATCAGATAATTAGAATTTTATTTTAATTTAGATCATTGCAGTTACTTTTTGTTATTACATTAACATTAAGAAGGCAGAATCAGTATGAGAGGTAAATGCTGATACATTTTTCTTAGGGTTCTTCATTATTACTGTCTTTTGTCTTATCTAAAATATCTATTGACGAAGGGAAATGATGATTCGGAAGCCAAGAATGGTTTATACAGCATTTATGTTAAAGGAAATAACTATTTGGTGTCTAAATTAAATAAATATCTATCTTTGATATTAGTTTCTTCCTATGCTAGTGTCCGTATCATGGGAACAGCCTATTACTGCTGTTTGTCAGATTGCCACCTGTATTGGCAGTGTCAGTGGAAAGATACCAAAATGAGTGAATTTATCAACTAAACAAGTCTATCTCCAGTTCAGATTTAAGACATATTGGCAAGGTAATGTGTGTAAACTCCCAGAGGCAATTATATCTGTCATATGAAAATGAAGCAAAACAAAACAGAACCAAAACACAAGATCCAAATTTCAGAGCAGTCATTCATGGTAATTTTTGGACATCAGGGAATAGGACTGCAATCTTTTGGGGTTGGGGCAGATTTTTTTTAAATATGGAAATATGGATCCATGGTCAGATATTCTTTTCTGTAGTGAGTCCGATTTATTCTGATGAGTGTAGTTCTATAGGACTGGATGAGGCTATTAAGATTCCCCAAGACCTCTCAACCTGTCTGACATTTCTGTGGTGGTTTTACCATGCTAAGCAGCTAAACACCACAACCACTCTCTCACTCACATGGGCTAATGCAGGGAAAGTTAACATTCCAGCCAGACCCAGTATAATTTCTAGACATCTGGAATCTTGGATGAAGTAGGATGAATCCTGCTCATAGTGGGAAAATCACCAATACCAGAGAAATCCAGACATACAGTAGTCTTACTAAAGACAAAGCTTTACACCCAATAAAATGTTAAATGGCAGGATTCACTCTCATGTACCTGCATCCCCACTCTGGCATAGTTACCAGTACATAAGAGATAGAAAGGAATTAGGAGAGCTTGTAGAATATCCAGTACTTTGATTAAGCTGTGCTTTTCCTACTGATGTAGCACACAGGAGCAAATGGACATGTGTTACAATGTTAGAGAGAGAACTTGGGCCCTTGCCCTGTAAAACCTTGGCATGCCCTAAAAAATATTTTCTTTCTAAATGCTCCTAAAAATCTTTATTTGAGTCAAGATACAGTTTGGGTGGTACAGAACTCCTTAATGGTGGAATGATTATCATAACTTTTTGTAAAGATATTTAGCAGTTTAGCTGAAGTCAACTTTTAAATTGCAGGCAAAGGATGCAGGATTAACAGTACAACTTTTACCTGCAACACACAGACTCTGTAATGAAAATATAAACCAAAAGGCAAATGAGCAAATAAGACAAAAAGTACTTTTAATAACAGTTAATAAGTAGCACTGCAGTTCCTCATCAAGAAATATGCGTCAAGGGAGGCAAAAATACAGCAATGCATGGCCAAATCAAAGGATATATATAGTGCTGTACTACGTACCACCAGTGAATGATGCTGGTGGTCTGTCTTTATTAAAAAAATAAATTCCATCAAATGCAGAAAGTTTCTGATCTATAGCAATTAGAATTCAAGAAGACTTATTGTTTTCTGGTCTAAAACAACCCAACCACCCTAACTACAGGCAGTAGTTCTGTTGAACTATAGATTCTGTGCAGAAACACGGAATAATATAAAAATGGTACAGTCCTGAAGAATTGCTAAGAAATATGTAACAACAACAAAAGATCATACTTCTGTTTGTTTGCTTGTTTTTTTTTTTTTTTTATTATTTTATTTTATTTTTTTTTTCCAACTCATCTAAGTGAGTATCTAGATTTTTGTCTAATTGTGGTCAACAGAAAGCCCAAGTGTAGCTATCTTCCTAATATGTCTGATCTCAAAATTTCTAAGTCACACTCATTTTAACAAAAAAAAAAAAAAAAGAAAGAAAAAAGAAAAAAAAGAAATACGCACACATGTAACTAAAGCGAAATAATTACCTATGATTTCCTCCTAGGAGAGATGGAAATCTACCAAAAAAAAAAAAGTTACTGTGATATGGGACTTCATTTCACCTACTGAGATGCTTCAATGAATGTCTTGAATCACTTTCACATGTCTTTAACTATGGTCTCTTGCCATGAATTTTGATTAATACTTCTGTGGTATTTATACCAATCAAGTATGAAAAAAACTTATAAGGAAAAGCCTGTAAAGCAACATTAACATGGTGGCACTGCAAGAATCAATATCTTGGGATCAGTTCAGGTAGTTCAGGCTGAAAAATGTGAGTTGGCATGAAATAGTATTTAGAGCATGTTGTGGTCAACCATACTCACCTTAATATATCTTATACTTGGCAAATATTTATTTGACACTCTGTGAACAACTTGCTTGTCACGAGCAAGTTTTGTCTGGTTAAAGCAATGGTCCCCTGATGCTGGACCAGGGGCAGGGGCTGCTGTGGGATGTGCTGAAACCACAGCTCGTGGATGCTGCCAGCCCTACATGCTGCAGGGCGTGGGCACCCCTCTGCTGAGTCTCAATCCCTCTATCACAGCTGTGGCAGCCACTGCCTGCCTCCACTGTGTCACTGCTGGCACCGTCTTTTCTGCCTTTTCTTTTTCTCTAGCAAGTCAACAAAGGCAGGCTAAGAGACTGGGCAAAATCTGACTCTACACAGAAGGCATGTAAAGCAGAATTAGGCAATTCAGTCAGTGGCCTCTAATTGGCTCTATTTATAAGCCAAATAGTAAGCAACTAACGTGCTGCAGGCAACATTTTGCTGTTGGCTTTTCTTTTTGCTTTTTAATATATACTGGCATAAAGCACACTAGAAGACCTTATCGGCTGCCAGACTGGGAATTACTGATCTAATGGTTATAGCAGAGATTTCAGAAACAGGACATCTGGTGCTTCTTCCTACTATTCTCACCAGCTTTCTGTGTGCCTGAAACTGGGTTATTTCCCTCCTCTCTGTCTTAATTAAGCCACCATCTATATTATAAAAATATTAATTCCTACTCATCTTGGCCTAAATATTAAGTATTATCATGCTGTTCCTTCATATGAATGTGCATTCTATAAGCAGGGGGTATTTCATAAATAAAACTATTTGATTGTCTTTCTTTTGTTTTGTGCTGTCAGTTAGATGCTCTCTTCAGATCTGAACATGGTTGATTGTCTTCTATATCTTAAATGATGCTTCTGTCTGACTTAATCAAAAAGAGTTGTTTCAATGATGATTAGAACTCCTTCATTTGTCTCTAATAGGACCATTTTTAAGATTGGAAAAGCTTCTAGTCCCTCTTCCGTGCAATCAAACAACAGTTTTTATCTGCTTTTTATCTGCTTTATCTGCTATTTGGTATCACAAGTAGCAGTTTTCTTTAGACCCAGAATTTACCCAATCTCTTTGGTACAAGAAAACAAATGTTATCCCTTTCCTCCATTTTCAGCAAACGAATGGATGAGATATACCCTTGTTGTCACAGAACGGAATGTTATAATGCCTGAACTTTATCCCTGGTGTTGTTTCCAAGTGACTGGATCATTTCTTCCATTCTAGTAAAATTAGGCAGTGTACTCAGGTTTTCATAATACCATGATATGGACTAGCAAATAAACCACAGGATGCTTTTTTTGCCTTTTTTTTTTTTTTTTTTTCTATTTGAAAGTGACAAGATCATCAGAAACTCAGTAAAGAGACTTTGCAAGGGGGTTAAGAACATTTTTCTGCCTGTTTCTTCATAAAGATAAAAGGAATACCCCCACCCCCACCCCTTTTTTTGTTGATGGTTGGTTGTTTGGTTGGCTGTGGGTTGCCAATTATGAAGACCTGTTTTTGAATGAAAGAAATAGTGAGAGTAAGGCACCTGCCTACTTCAGTCCACTTCACAGAGAAATATTTTGCACTATGTGTATCGTCAGGCACAGCTGGCTGTTCCCTAGCTGTGCAAGTATATGAATTTCAGCTGGTGGGCAGGGTGGGGTGCTGATGCTCCCGAGTCCAGCCACTTACCACCTGCCTAAATGCCAAAAAACTCTAGATTGAGCCCAAGGCACAGGTTCAAACCTCAGAAGTGTTCTTGGACCTTGCAGGAGTTGGACACTGTAGCAGAAAATAGCTGGAAAGAGACACCAGCTTGGCCTGTCTCAATGTACAGGGGAGGACATTTTTAAGGTGCTGCAATTAGTGTAATTTGAAACAGGAATATGAAGCCAAGTCCTCCACATCTGATATGGTAATGTACTAATCACCAGGCTTCTCGAAAAGAAGGTAGAACTCCCTCAATATTTCCTGTTAAGGCTATTAAATGCTGTATTAAATAACTGTATGGGAATTAGGAGAAAGGGTAAGGGGGGGAAGGTAGGAAGGAAGGGCATTCTCCTGGGACACAGGAAACTTATATTCATGTACTTGGTCCAAAGAACGCTTAATTATTTATATGAAATGAAGGGCACTTAGTCGAGAGGTCTTTAAGTTTCACTTAATAACTGTCAGATAAACATACTGAAACTTGGTAGACTGAGCAGGAGACAAATACATTGCTGTTGTCACTTCAGACCCTGTGCTATTGCATTCATATATTCAGTAGGTAAATTCTTTCTGATAATATAAGAGGTGAAAAATAAGTCTTATTGCCCATTTAAGCTGGAAATGATTCCTCCCCACCCCCTTTTTGAAACAAAGTACAAAGTCATCCAACTATGGCAGGAAGGGGCAGCAGGAGCTGGAAGCTGGTAAACTAATTTCATTCCTCTAATTTAGATTTAGTTGCAGCCCCTTATTGTGGAATTGGCACTCCCAGTGAGTAATCAGGGAAAGATGGTTTACCTTTCAGTTTATACCAGTATGGCTTAGGCTGAGTAAATGCTAGGTGTGCAGAGTATCATCTAATTGTCTAGTTTTCCCTACAGGGGTCTGTTCCTGTTAGGCAAACGCTGTGCCAGCCCAGTGATGGCTTGAACCTAACCTAGGTAATAAGTGCACATGAAATTTAGTAGCTCAGCAGAACCCAAAGCTTTTGACAATCAAATGGTTAACCCTTTCACAGATCTGTTTCTTGGGAATTGAATAAATGAAGGTATTGTAATGTAAAGAACATTTGTTGGCTGAAGGCCACCATGAGGGAGATTAGTGGGGGGTATTAAAGATGAAATTATAAAGTCTCAGTGAAAGAGATTCAGTTGAATTCAATGATAAATGACAGTGAAAGGAAGAGAGGGATATTTCTGAGATGAGCTGTATTTCCCTAAAGAAAAATACTTGTGAGATCAGATTTTTAAAGAAGGAGTATTTTTTTTTTTATTGAAAAGGTTAGATTATATCATTTTTGAGAGCTCTGTTCTACTGAATGTAATAAAAATTGACATGAAGTGTTTTAAGTTTGTTGATAATTCTATACTATTCTGACCCACTTTATCTGAATATCTTAAAATTCAATTTCACTTGTAGAAGGTATTCTCATATTATCCTGCTATATAGGCTACAAAAGGCTGGTAAATCCATAGATGTTCACGACCACTCATGCAGAAATGAAATATTTAACTACAAGGGTATCTTGTATTTCAGAAGTTATTTGCTGACACTTCATTCTCTGATCCTTGTAGTCCATACAAAATGATTTGCACATAGGAAATATAAGTAAATGCTTCACAAATTGGCTTTTTGAATATTTTGTTACTACTGCTAATAGATTTTATTTAGTGCTTTCTGCTCAGAAATGTTTCAAATTTTTTGTTGTCTTTTTTTTTTTTTTTAATCATTTAAATCACATTGAATGTATTAATCCTCTTAAAGGATTCCTCCTTTTTCTCAACAAAAACAATAAGAGGATAAGGTTCGCAAAACAAGACATACGAAAGCCAACATGTATTAATTATGCTTATTAATTTAACTTTTGTTAAAAGAAAGATTGATTATAATCTTTTATTATAGGAAAAAAAATCCTTCCATATTCTACCTAAGTCTAAACAGGTAGAAGTCATTGATTTTTTGCTTAGTTTGAGTGGTTATTAATATAGAAATCTAACTAATCTTCCTCCTTTAACATTTAGAACAAATTACAGTGCACATTTCATCGAGTAAAAATGCAGCCTCATGTCATTCTAAATCACATTAAGAATCAGTTGAAGTTGGAGAGGTAGATGTCGAACTGTCAGATTTTAGAAAGAGTGGAAAAACTTGAGATCAGATTTTCAGCCTACAAATTCAGATGGAAGAATTTAATCAGCCACTTTCCTTGTGCTTCACTGACTATCAGAAGTTCTGTCTGTCACATACAGATGTGGATGTGAATGTCTGATGTGTGTTTCCCAGCTCTACCTAATCGGATAACTACACAACTGGTATTAGAATAGACAGTAGTCAGACCTGTAAACTGGACAACAGCCAGATTCGGAACTGGAAGGTGTATGTTGTCACTGTACTTTCTATGTCAATTAAATGGTAAAAATTACTTGCACTGAATTGGCCTTTCTGCATTGGATTTTAGGATAAAATTTCTGTTACAGAAAATAGGCTTCACTTGCTTGCTTGAAAGCATAATTCTTCAACTTCCACATGTATTAAACAATCCTTGCTTTTATTATATATGCCCAGGAGTGGAAGGAGAACAGAAAGACTCTTAGCCAATGCAAAGAAATTTGTCTATGAACTGCCTCACACCCCCAAAATATTGTTTGTTGCCTTGTGTTAAGCTAGATTTCCACGCTTAGTTATATACTCTGGTAAGCCATAAGGAATACTAAAGAATTACTAGCCTCTTTCATGGATGGAAATGAGAATATCACAAATTTTACCAGCGTAAACCACTTTCTGAGCATACCTCATGCACTGTGCAAAGGCTATTACCCCATCCAACTTGGCAAACAGCTGTCCTTTATTATGTGTGTAATAGAATTAGCATCACAGACAGTGTTCATTTTCTTGCTGTTCACCACTACAGGACATGTAGAAAAAAGATTCATGACCGGAGCAGACATTGTTCAGCATGATTCAAGAATTGACAGAGTAGCCTGAATAGTAACACACATTTCAAACATTATTTTGTACAATTCCTGTAACATGTCTGGTCAGTGCTGTTTCTAGAAGCCATAGCCTGACTCCACTGGGCGCACTGTTTTGCCTCAGTTCAGTTGCTTGCATTTAAATACAGCCTAGACAGAATGGAAAGGCAATGAAATTTTGAATAATTTGCTGGAGGGCTTAAAATATCTTACTAAAACAAGACAACTATCTAAAAAAAAAAAAAAAAAAAGGAAAAAAATCGAAAAAAATCTCCTGGGTAGCACATTCATGGCTTCATGACTAATTTGAGATGGCATAATTTTAGAGACACTAAGAAATCCTATGACGAGCTGCTGTATCTGAAGACTCCAACCTACTGTCGTAATATGAGGCTATTAGGATGCTAGAAAGGGCACAATACTTGTCAATTAAATTAAAAGTGCCAGGATGGTTGTCCATGTTTTTGAGTTCCTGAAATGCCAATGTGTCTTGTTTTGTTTCAGACATTACTGAAATCCATAGTTTCATTGACTGGGCTTCAGAACATTGCAGAGTCTCTGTGTGCAGGTACACTTTAAATCAAATTGTTAAGTAAAGCAGGAGATTAAACCATTTCTGGTTCCTATTTGGTTGGTGGTAGAATTTAAAATTTAGGGTTATGCAACCTTAAACAGTTTGAAAACCACTTATTTGTGAGGACTTCATCTGTGAGATGCAGTGCCAAAAACTGCAATTGGAAGGATGTTCAAAGTAAAGGGTTTTTGTAAGAAAAAGGGATCTGCTACTTGGTGTTCTCCAAAGGAGTTCTTTAGTTCTTCAAACTGGCATGTTGCCATGGTCTGAAACAGTCCAAACAGATGTCTTTAAAGGAAATATTAGAAGATCAGGTCTGATGAAGGCAAACTGTCTTGTTTGTGGTACTATAGAAAACTGTTTTGTTGTTGTTCCTTCCTTCCTCCCTCCCTTCCTCCTCCCTCCCTCCCTCCCTCCCTCCCTCCCTCCTCTCTCTCTCTCTCTCTCTCTCTCTCTCTCTCTCTTTTTTTAGAGTATAATATCACAGATAACTGATTTCCTTGTACCTGTTTTGGTGGAAGTACCTCAAGAATTTTTCTTTCAAGGGCAAAACAAAAAATAGAAAATGATGTCTAAATTGGGTGAGGCCCCCAAATTCATATATTCAAAGTGAATTTATTAGCGGGATGAGGGGGACAGGGGGGACGGGGAGGGTGGGTTAGGTGTTTTTAAGGCCTTCACCCCACACTCAGTGCTCTTAGGTAGGACATGTACAATGGCATGGCTGCTTTGCTGTGATGTCACAGTTTGTCCCCTCCATTCACACACTCTTTCTTGTCAAGCTCTCTGTGCCTACATATTGAACATATTCACACCTTACAAGCTGTAAAACTACACAAACAAGGAATGAGGGTTTTTAGAAATTTACTGGAAATTCAAAATATTCCAGATTCTTAACTGTAGTATCACTTGAGAATAAGGTGTGCCTCAGCAAGTTTGTGATACTATGGAGTATGTTTGAAGTCTTGATATTGAGGTCTTCCAAGATGCATATTTAGACTGCATAATAGTAATGATTTAAAAGTAACATTCAGCAGCATTAAAATGCTCCTTTCTGGCAAACAAATTCTGGGTTTCCGTTGGATTATTACTGTTGTTCTAGGGAAAAAAATTGGTTGAATGTATTCTTTTACTGTTTTACCAGCCACCAGGACACAGCAATGCCAGATGCTTTGGTTTTATAGCCAGAAGTTTATGTACATTAAAAAAATATTTAATGACACTCTAATCATGCTCAAGAGTAGGTTGGATTTAGAAATAATGTCTCAGCCACCAGTCACCTGCAAACAATGAATAACTCCTGAAAAAGAGTGCCAGAAAAAACAAGAGATTGTGTATACCTTCCTGGAATTATGAGCAAATTTCTGACTTGATGGAAATTCAAGTAATGTCGAAAGTTGTGGAAAGGCCATATATATATATATATGTAGAAGGGCCATATATATAATAACCCAGAAGCACATCTATATTATTAGGACAGAAAAGTTTAAGTTTAGCATGACAAGAAGTGTGAAGAAATTGAGTTGAAGTGTAGCTAGATATGGAGATACTGTCTCATTGAAATTTTTCACCTTGTGCCTGGAAAAGGTCTTTAGAAAGTTTAAATAAGAAGAAAATGACACAAATATTATAGTACTTGAGTCATGCTGGGTTTGAAGATGACATTTTGATGTCTTCTGAAAGTGTTAGAGATCTTGAAATTATAATAAGGAACTGAGTGGAAAAAATAATGACAGTAGAGTAAGGATAAGCATGTGGGATGTAAAAAATTAGGCAAAGTCAATTATCTTTTTTTTTTTTAAAAAAACAGGCACAACCTGTTTACACTCTAATAGAGAGAGCTCATCAGTCATTAAAATTACTTCATGCTTCCCAAAATAAGAGCCTGTTTTCTTTGCTTGTAATTTTGCCAAACCTGAAACATCTGTTCTGAAATTTCCCATGCAAACTGAATTTTTGGAAAATTTCAATCCCAATAGATAAGTTTCTTCCAAGAACAAGATTAGACTGAAAAATTAGATGACTTATCCAGGACCACAATGGAAAATTGGAAGAACTAAGCCTGCACCTTAGGAATTATAGCATAATGTCTCAGTCACAAGGTAGCCCTTCTTTACACACACACACACACACACACACACACACACACAAAGATATATGTGTGTTTTATAATTCAGTGTGGTTTACTAAAAAATTGTGTCTCTGTAGAGAAGCACTTGCCACAGTTATTGCTTTCTACTGCGCTGTCCCCCTGCCACACACTGATATTCACACACACTTTTAATGGGACAGTCACATAAAACTGCAGGACTATAACTAAGTAACTATGGTATCTACTGATTGTAGTATGTTTCTAGTTATCATGATGTGGTAATACGTAGTCCAGAAAAGGAGGAATTGGTGTTGCAGTTTTTTTCTTCATGTGTATTTCATTATTTACAACAAATATTAAAAATACATTATTAATTATTAAAAATATGTTAGAAAAAATAGAAACTGTGTCAAAACATGACAGAACTGCAGAATTACTATTGGGGAAGGTTTTATTTTTCTCAAAAGAAAGTTAGTTACACCAAGATATTTCAGTTCAGTTCTCAAAAGAGCCTTCTAGAGGTTATTGTTAATGGAATTGGAGAGGAGCCTTAACTAAGAGCAGAATTTAGCCCCCTCTATTAGGAGAAAACCTGGATCATGAGCCCAGCTTCGCACTTTGGGCCCATTTCCATAAAATTCAGAGGGGTTTAGTTCAACATCTACTGTTTAAGATGCATGTAATTCAAATAGCCTTCTGTAGAGAATCTTCAGTGCATTCATCCTTCCACAAAGAGGTTCTCCATAAAAGCTCTTTCTTTCAAGCCTGATAGTTCGTGCACATGAATAACTTTCACCATAGGAACTCACTGAGGCAGCAAACTCTGAACTTAGTGTCTTTTCAGAAATAACAGGCTCTTGGAACAATATTCTCTCAGCTCCCTTCAGAAGCAATTAACTGCTTCAAGTACACCTGGAGCTTATTAAGTCTGGGAGAGGCCTTAAAGCTACAGTTCACATTTCACTTCAGTCTGGTAAGAAATCAAATAAAAGGGTGATTTTAAGAAGTCAGGTAATGCTTATTCCATATTTCTGGCAAGCAAAATATTCTATAGAAGGTGCTTGCTTCCTTTGGCAAGAGAAGTCCTATTTCCAGCCTAGGAAGCTTCATATCATATGAATATTTCATTTCCCTTCACTTTAACTGGAGAAAATGTACAGTAGGATATTCTAAAGTCTTCTCTCAGTTTCCAGCTGTGTGATCTATACAGCCACATAAAGATCGGCGGCATCTGATAGGACTGCCTGCGTTCAGAAAAGACATAGGTGTAGCTATGGTCACTGCCTTGTTGGGAATCTGAGATGTCTGATTATGGGACCACAGCATCAGCCTATTAAGTGATAATGATATTTGATGACATACATTAATTAAAATCACCAAATTAATGACAGCCATGTCTCTCTAAATATTCCCCTTTTGGCTTTGAGTCTATTCTCAGCACAGGGATGATTTAGATAAAATCTAATAAAATTATTTCATTACCTCTGTTTGAAAAGTGCATGTGCATTCTCTGCTGAAATTTGTGTCCCTCTGTATAAATTCACAAAAGGAAGCATTATCTGGGCTTGAATTTCCCTTTCTCTGGGGAAGAGAAGAAAAGCAAAGAAAATAATTTGGAGAAATGAAAAGTGACTGAAGAGCATCTAGGGCTCTAGCTTTCTTTTAAAATTAGGATAAGATTTTTGAGTGATCCAAAGTCTTTATGGTCAAAGAGAACAAGAAATGTCAGGAATGCACACATCTGAGCATCTGGCACTGTACAGATTTCATATGCTGATCACACCAATGACAACCCTGTCACATTTGATCATGCTGTAGGTCAAATCAAAGTTGTGAATGAGAATAACTTTTTGCGTTGGTAAAACTGCATGGATCTGTAGGCTCAATGTAATTGGGATCTAGTAGAAAGAGTAAAATGCTGATTTCCAATATGAAAGAGCCAAGACTTCCATGTAAGCATAACACATTTCAGAATGAACGCGACAAATCATTATGCTGTGCTTTATTAGCTAACAGAAGCTGTAGACAGTAGATCAACTTGTTCCTGGAAGACGGATGAGAATTGACCTACATTTCACTCTTGTTCCATAGCTCACCTTGCTATTGGCAAGCAACTTTTTTGTTGGTGGTCTAAAGGCTCCACATACAGTCTAGATGATGTTCCATGAAGTGGAAAATAATGCATGGTCAAGTAGCCAAGGACACAGAGATATATATGAAATTTGGTGGATAACCTTTCTTCTGATATACCCTGTGAATCCAGTCTGAAACACTGGCTGTTCAACTTTAATGTTCTTTGAACATATTTTAAATAGGCATAATATAAATGATATTCCCTTATATTCCCTTGAATTGGCACTTCTCCTGGGATTTGCATGCCTTAGAGCATTTTTAATAACTTACAGACCTTATATGAATGTAATGGAAAACCAACTATTGTTCTTCCACTGGTCAAAGAGGATTACCTTATTAAGAGTACCAGGATGTTTTGTGACTCCTTCTTTCCAAAAAGCAGCACCAGCGGGCCAAGAGCAGAAAGAAGGACTAGACTGACCATGACGTTATTTTAATCCTAGGTAGTCTGTCAGACTGGGCAAGGACAAAGGGATTGTTACACATGTGTGTATTGCTTACAAATTTGCTTACAGTGAGACATTTGCATTATTTCTGTTATCAGTAACCCTTCCAAGGTTTGAAAGGGATTGTTCTGTGTGATTTCAAGACAGAACACTCAGAAAAAAACACGGAGTCCTTTAGGGATCATTGGTAAGAGTGATGGCATGGGTCTCAAAGAAAGTAATAGTAAAGCTGTGAGGTTATTCCCAAACCCTGTCTAGTAGCTTGAATACCATCAGGCTGGTATTTAAATGTGTTCTGTCTTCAGCTGTTTATTTGGTGTTTTGATAAGTAGCTGTGCACACTGAAAATATCCTGGGAGTAGTGGTACACTGACTCTTCAATTCACCTCTTCTCAATACCTACTGCATCCTAAATGTAAAAAGGATTTTCTAATCAATATTTTTTATTTATTTATTTATTTATTTTTGTGTGATAGTAGTGAGTGTTGATTCTATGGATATCTGTAACTACTTTTTCTTATTAGATAGATAATTTTTGAGACTTACTCTAGTCTTCTAAAAGTTCATTTTAAAAAAGTAATGGGAATACATTCTAATACTTACAAGTAGGGTTGGAAAAGAAAATTTGTATAGGAAAATCAATGCTATGTGAATAGCACAAAAGAAATAAGAGAAATGAGAATAAAAGTATTTTAGAGGTCTGCAAGTTCATTTTGCTACTGCTTAGTGAAAAGTATATATTTTTATGGAGTTCTGTATTTTACAATTAAGACAAAGTGAGAGCCTACATGTTTGACAATTAATGTTATCAATTATATATATTTGTATTTACAACTTTGAAGTGAACTCTCCCTTTGGGATGTTCAACTACCAGAAATTCTTAGAAAGAAGTTACGAAAAACAGTGTTATGTTCAAATATAAAAAGAAGTTTACGTTTTCCATGTAATGTATCTATTTCTTCGAGTATTATGTTTCCTGGAGTCCTTCTCCTCCCCCAGCCCCCTCAGATTAGTTTATTCCTGTTTTTTAAAGAGATTTTAGAAGAAGGGAGGAAAGCAGTTTAGATCCTGTGAAAGCTGTTTCATTCAGTAAGAAGTTATCTTCCTTTAGCTTGTGTTTTTGTACTTATGCCAGGAAGGAAAAGGATGTGGTGTTAGGCTTTGAAGATTATTGCTTTCATTTTGTCTGCTTCATGCAATGTTTAGTGGCTATCTTGAAAAATCATATACAAAATAAAATTGTTTCAGCACTTATTCTGAGTGTTGACTTTATATCTAAGAGTGTCTAGCAAACACTCTTTCAATACCAATAGATTTTTCACCACACCTAAGTTTTAATGTTTCCAGAAGATGTTCTCCAAATAAGTCATGAGGCCCTAATACTGCATTTAAATTCATGTTGATGAAATCATATATAAGCCTTCAAGTAACTTGCAAGCACTTAATGTTTTCAGGTCAAAAATTAGGTCTTGAAAGCTATTGCTGTAAGGCTGTGGGTGTCGAAGGTGTTATCTATAAAATACATGACACACATTCCTGTACATCACAGCCATGGTCCTGATGGTGTCAACAGGCCAACAACTAAATTCTTGATTTCACAGATTAATCTTTTCGCCTCTTACATCTAATCACATAAGTATCTTCAGGTCTCACTTAACCACTGTTAAGCACCTAAAATCAGAAGAGGGCTCACATCTGAGAATCCTGACAGGAAAAGTCTTCAGTGTCCATGGGTGGTTCTCTGCCTGGGAGTGCTGACAGATGTGCATATTGACATTTCTTATTTTGTGGCATTTACCTGGCTTCTGTGAATCTTACTCTCACAAGCTTATTTCTTTGAGGGTTTCAAGGCAACAGGAGCCTGTGTGCATGTCACAGGGTTACAGATTCCACCAAGCAGCAAGGTAATTAGGTTCAACATTGCAACAATTTACTTTGAAGTCCGTTACGTGGACATAGCCTTGTTAGTTTACCTCTGAAGGCTGGAGAATGGAATACAGGGATAATTATCAAGAACGGTTGAAAAGACAGCCCCAAAAAACAGTGTCAGGAAAATTAGGAGGCCTCAAACTAAAAGAACTGACCTTGTAGTGTATAAATAATGACAAACAGTGAGACAAAGTTTGTGCTTTTATTTTGAGAAATGAGACAAAGGACGTGACAATATTCACAGATAAATAGAAGCATAACATCCACAGCAACCTCAATTGTCAGAGATCATTCTGGAGTCACATTTTACAAGTCACAGGCTTCAAGCCTTCTTTGGTAATATTTCAACAAATAAAACAAAATCAAACTTCCAAGTTTTCTCAGTAACTGTAGCAGCTATTCATCATTCTAAATCTCTACCGGCATTTTCAGAGCTTTTCTGTCACAGTCACCAGAGTGGCAGGAAATTCCTGTACGGAGCTTGTCTTTTCACCCAGCAGTTCCAATTACTTCGGTCCTTGACTGCAGCTTTGACAGCATCACTTCTGAGCGATCCAGCAGTGTGATAAAAATTAGAAAACAACAAAAACAATGCCTGACTTTTGAATAGGCTATTTCTTTAAAAGTGTTTGAATATGTGTCAGTTAATTACCATGCTCCATGGTCATAAACCAAAGCGGATTTCACAATTTGTATTTCTTTCATCTGTAGTCAAGCGTTTCTTCCCTAAAACCTGTCACAATAACCTATACAGTTTCCCTGTGTCTTCATCGTGAGGCAGAAGTGTTTTTTTTTTGTGTTTTTGTTTGTTTGTTTGTTTTCTTCCCACTGTTATTGGAATTATCCTCTGCTTTATAATGAGCATAAGTTGATTTTTAAAAATAAGTACGATCAGAAATTCCTGGAGATTTTTATAGAGAACACTCTTTCATTTTAAACACGAATGACTTCCGCTACATCTCTATTTTTAATGTATTGAAAATCTGAAGCAAAAAATACCAGCAGTGTTTTCTGATGAAAGTTATAGTGTTTCCTCACACTTTTACCATTAATTAATAATCTCTATTTTGAGTATAGTCATTTAAACCATTCCTTGAGGACAATTTTTACAATAACATTTTTTAATGTATTTGTGTCCACTGGTCTTGTAAAGACCAGTTTCTAGGAGAGTCTGAGTAAAACAATGACAGTCCTTCTGAATTCTCTGAAGCCTTAAGACTGAGTTTCCCTTTGTTAAAAATCAAAATGTGTCAGAAATCTACTGACTCAGAATAAAATTGCAGGTTACAATTTCACCCTTGGGCTTAATCAAACATGTGGTGTAATATCAAATTTATTGTGTACTTTTGCTTTGAGCTTTGCTGACATTTCAATGCCATCAGCTATAGAAATGTCGAAAAATGTGATTGTCTTTTTCTGCATTTGGATGTGGTGCCACAGTTCACCTTGGCTTTAGCAAGTTTCATGATATTGTCCATTTTTTAGGCTGATAGAGGCCATTTTAAAGATCATATTTGTGTATATTTGTGTAAGAATCTCATATCCCTAATGTTATTATCACTGAAAAACTACTATTCCACTTTTTCACATTACTGTGTTGTTGATTTTAAAGTCCACATTTCTTGCTTACCATATTTGTGAATGCAAAGATTACGTGATCAAACAAGGTAAATATATGAATAATTTACTGGATATTTTCTCTTTCAGATACGTATTATATTTTAAACTCCAAATAATATTTTGTATTTTAATCAAATAAATATAAAAATTTGTGAGAAACATAGGTATTTAGTATCATATTGCAGGTACAATTTGTTTTTCAAGCTAAAGGCTTTCAAGCAGCTAGGACATATACATTATTCTTATGTGTGTGTATAATGTATATATATTTTTTTAGTGTGCATGTATATAAAAATGCATAAAGTAAAGTAGGGATTTGAAATATTATTTGCTTTCTACTTTAGTTATATTTTTAAAAATACTCCTTGTCTATATTTGGAATTAGTCTTGAGTTTTTCTATTCATTTATGTTAGTCAGACAACTCAGATTTTTGGAGAAATCTTAACAGTACCCAGAAGAATATAATCCTTTTGTGTGTGTGTGTGTGTGTGTGTGTGTGTGTGTGTGTGTGTGTGTTTGATACAGAAATAATAAGAATAATAAAAAACCAAACCTGCCTCAACAACATTCTTCAAGGATCTCAAAGTATGCACTGGAAATGAATGTTTGCATACACTGGTGAAGCAGGTATTACTACTGTATTTTGCAAACATGAAAAGTGAGACTTGGAAGGACTGATGGTTAGATCCTCATATCTAGGTGCCTAACTACGTCTCTGTTTTGAAAGCCCTCTCAGGTCACAGGCTCACATATGAAGGATGTGTCAATAGTTGTCCTCCTATGTGGGACAAGCCTGGCTTGTCCCCACTGCCACTGCAGTAGTAGAGATGAGCATGACAACTGCTCTTGTTGGTGTCACCTCTCAAGACTTTTTGTCATGAAACCGTTCCCCCTCTGCCATCAAATCAGGGTGGTACTTATATTATTTTTAATAGGAGTTTCCACAATCTAAGTTACCTAGTCACCTATGACTGCTTTCAAGTATGTCCACAGATGCTCAAGTCTCAATATTGCTGACCTCATGGATACCTGTCTGCTGCAGTATCACAATTGACAAGGTATATCCAAGCACAATGTTAATATAGAACTCATGCAAAATGTTCTTTTAAGCTTGCACAGGATCTTATGTCATAACCGAGAAAATACAGAACTCTTGAAGCCAGTACTAAAACTAGAGAACTGTTTTTCTTCATATTTGGTTGCTAATGTCTTTTAGGAACTCAAAGACTTTATTTTCATTTTGGAGTTATGAAGTCTATATGAAATGCTGCTTATTCAGTGCTGTGTGAATGTCAGTGATTACCTTTTAACATAAGTGCGACTTAAAAGATTATTACACTCTGATTAGTGCTTGTTATTATTGTTTGTTTCTCTGCTCCCATTTTTCTGCAGCCCCTCATCTGCTGCCTACGGAGAATGCTGGAAAGCATATGAAATAGAAATGAGCTTTAAGTGACATTCACACCTCCTAATCTGAGCTATTTGCAATTATTTTATAATCTTACAAGAGAAGCATTAACAACTGATTGAGACTACAAATGCTCTAGGTAACAGCCACAATGATAAGCCACTGAGAGCCTACTGTTGCAGGTCTGACTGGGATCCTTCAAACTCTAAGCCAAATGTTAAACACACTCTACTTGATTGACTGAATTCTGGACTGTTCTCTGACAGCCCTCCTAAATATGGAGTGACTTTGCAGCACTGGGTAAAGCTATCACATTATCCAAACTTCTGTGTCCAAACTCTGTCTTATTAAATGAATAAAATTTATCACTAAGTCATCTACTGACCATACGGTAGCATCCCTTTCTTTTTCTTAACTAATCTGTAAGTGGTGGTGTCACCATCCCTGGAGGTATTCAAGGAAATGTTGGACCTGGTGCTTAGGGACATGGTTTAGTGGGTGGTATTGGTGGTAGGGTGATGGTTGGACCAGATGATATCGAAGGTCTCTTCCAACCTTAATGATTCTAAGATTCTGTGGTTCTATGTATAAAAATCATTTGCCATCTCTGTCCATTTTAAATGTCATTTTTGACAGACTTATCCCAATTTTATCTTTCTATCTACTGTTGCCTGTTGTATTTGATTTCTTCCTTCCTTCCTTCCTTCCTTCCTTCCTTCCTTCCTTCCTTCCTTCCTTCCTTCCTTCCTTCCTTCCTTCCTTCCTTCCGTCCTTCCTTCCTTCCTTCCTTCCTTTCTCTCTTTCTCTCTTTCTCTCTTTCTCTCTTTCTCTCTCTTTCTCTCTTTCTCTCTTTCTCTCTTTCTCTCTTTCTCTCTTTCTCTCTTTCTTTCTCTCTTTCTCTCTTTCTCTCTTTCTCTCTTTCTCTCTTTCTCTCTTTCTCTCTCTCTCTCTCTCTCTCTCTCTCTCTCTCTCTTTCTCTCTTTTCTCTCTTTTCTCTCTTTTCTCTCTTTCTCTCTTTCTTTCTCTCTTTCTTTCTCTCTTTTATTTTTTTCCCTTCAGGTAGTCTAGTGCCACATCTGTGGGGCTCAGAGGCCCTTTACAGAGTGTTCTGGGTTGGAGGTTCCTCTTGACATCTGGTCTGCAGGTTGGCTGCCATCAGTTGCTCATGGAAGGTCTGATATAAAAGCTGTGGCCTTAACATGTTGTCCTGTTTTTCTTAACCATCTCTTCTGCACCAGGGGTCCATCACCTCAGCAAGCAGCTCTATACAGGGGCTTTTCCTGCCACAGCCCTTCACCACCACACAATGACTTCACTGGTCATACTGCAGCAAGACAATACAAATCAGAGGAAGGTTTCAAAAAGAAATGGAGCTCTGGACAAGAGGTGAATGTGTAGCCATGTGAGGCAGTATCCCAGTGCTTGCTGTGGGACCAATCTTAAAACTGGTGCTGACAGTGGTCTTCAGCCCAGCAATAGGCATGGAACAGGGTCCAGCTGCCGTGGGCTGCAGCTGTTGTGTAGCTGGGTCATAATGTTTTTGGCTACTGTTATTGTCTATCTTTGGGATGATGAAGAAAAACATTTAATTCCAGATTGCTATCCTTATGCTCTGTACTGTGCACTTTTCTACAGACATCAAGAGTTCAATTCATTTCCCCTGCATTAATATAAAAGGTCTTAATGTAAAATTTATTGCAAGAAGAGCTATACCAGGCTTTATTTTTTTAAGTTAGGTTTGCAATCCATACAGGAAGCTTAGCATGGTCATAACGTATTTAATTTCAAAATCATTGTCAGAAAAACAAAGCCAAAAATCCCATTAATTTTGAAAAGTGAACTACATCAGAATGAAGGAACTCCTCAAAGAAAAAAGGACAGCCAAAAGGGGAAAATATGAAACATGAATTAATGAAAAACTTGCAAAAGGCAGAAAGAGAAAAATCTTTTATTTTTTTTTATTTTTTTTTTCCCACCCAAAACCTCAAAACCCAAGAAGTTTGCAAGAAGGAAATGAGTTTGTAGAGACAGATAATCAAAGTATGCAAAAAAGATTTAAGGAAGATGAAGTGGTAGGGGAAGCTACAAGCATTTTTCTGTACCAGTATTTACTGTGGAGAAACTTGGGTCCATTTCCCAAGGGGTTCTGACATCTGTTTCTACAAAATACTTCATAGAAAAAAAAAGTTACAAAATCAAGATTAAAAGATAACTTATCATTTATGAAATCAAGAACTTTAGAGTAGCTTAGGTATGAGGAAGCCCAATAATTTACTATAGCATGTACATCTTTTGCTTTAAACTGTTTTGATACTTCAGGAATGGAAGGTGCATATGTGATGCTGATTTAAAAATAAATAAATAAAAAATCCAAGGAGGATCGAAGAAAGTACCTGTTCCCATGTGAACTGGGCAAATATAAACAGAATAGAACATAATTAGCAGGCATGTAAATATATGTTTTATAAGGGAAAGCAATGCGGTTTATGAAAGGAGAAGTCACACACAAAAAATTGAGAATGGATGAAGTGTGAGCAATCAGATAGACAAGAGTAACCTAGCTGCCAAAGCAGTTCCAAAAGGCTTTCTACAATGTTCCTTATTAAGGATCTGTAAAGCAGACAATAGTGCCACTGAGTAAGATAGAAGGTCTTTAAATGGATGAATAATTGCTCAAAACAGAAAGAAAAAATGTAAGCTCATAGAGTCTTTTTTTTTTTTTTTTTTTCTCTTTGTTGAGGGAGGCTACTTGCGGAGACCTACAAAAGCAAGCGCTAAACCTGTCCTCCTCAACATAGTAAAAAATGAGGTGAAAGGTGGGTGAAGACAACAACATTTTTTGGTATTATAAGGTTATTCAGGACAGGAAAGATGAGGACCAACTGGGAAGAGTTACAGAACATAATATTTGGTAATAAAAAAGCAAGTGAAAAGAAATGTAAATAAATATGATGTCTGGGGGGAAAAAACTAACCTCAATGTTAATTATATATAAATCCTAACTTAACATACACAGCTTATGACCCAGGAATGAGGTCTTCAAATTATAAATAGTGGATAACTGTAGAGAAATAGCTCTATGAAAATGTCAACTCAAAATGGAAAATATCATTACACCTCTCTGTAATTTCACAGTGTGCCCACATCTCAAACACTGTAAATACTTCTGGTCACTTCACCCTCACTCTCTCCCCTAGTCGAAAAGATACAGAGAAGGTCACAAGAATGATCAAAAGTATGAAATAGTTTCAATATGATGTTTAATTAAAAATCTTAAGAATCTTAAGACTAGAAAAAAAGACAAGGGAGGAGGGATGTAACAGCATAAAATCATCGAGCTTATGGAGGCGTTAAACAGGGACTGACTGTGCACTGTCTTTTCTAGACAGAGCAAACATCTATCAGATGAAATTAGAATGTGGCAATTTCAAAACAAAATAGAAATAGGTTTTCATGCAATTAAGTTACTACAGGACATTTTTGGGACTAAAAGTTGATTCTTGAAAAAGAATTGGGAGGAAAAACCCATGAACTATTCAAAAAGGCTGTTGAATATGAAGAATTATCTAGTTTAGTTAGTTCTGAGCTGCAAGTTTTTGTGGCCTGGCAGAATAGACTCAGGAAATAATATTTATTTTTATTTTTTGCATAGGCATCTGCTTCTGGCTAATGTGAGAGACAGGATAACAAGCTAGTTTGAACTTCAAGTTACCTGTTACAGAGATGAGTGGTCTATTTTATTCTCTACTCGTATTTGTCTTCTATTAAGCGAACATTCTTATATATAATTCAATGATGTGACATTCTAATATCCCTATAAACAGAATTAACAACTGTTTAATTGTGTCTCATGTAGTATTGGATATGGTTTTCTTTGCAGTCAAGTTTATTTAAGTTATTAAGACATGCAAATGTACCTCGATTTTCACAATACTGATGGAGCTGCTCTACCCAAATAATACCAACATTTTGGTTTTTGAGTGGAGTGTTGTAAAAGTATTATATTGTTATTAATAACTAGTTTTTGCTGTGCTAAGCTATAGCTTAAGACTGTTCAGGTTTGAGGTGCCAGGGCCTTTCTTTAAGGATTGCACCAGCCCCACAAGTAATCAAGTGGAACATGATATATAGGTTATATCAATGTAGCCAAGCTGATCACTCTGTTTTGCTTGAGGCTCCAAGTTGTCTAATTATCCACTATGCACGTAGGGTAAGCTCCAACCTCAGCTGAAAGTACTTTTGGCAGCGAAGCCTAGGCATGAATGAGAGAAGTTTATGCAAGGCTTAACACCTGACCTCCAGTAAGGACATGGAAGCAGTCTGCACCAGTTTTGCTGAGGACCACAGAGCACTTTCCACTCTGGTTTTGAAAGATGAGCCAGTCCCTGAGACCCCTTCTTTTCTACCCTTATATCTCTTCTGAGTGTCAGAGCAAGGAGTTATAAGTCAACAGAGCCAACCAGGCACTTTCTTCTGGATGGTTTGCTAACAGTACTGTAACTGCCCTTTGCACTTCCAGCACCGAGATCTGTTTCCAAGCACATATCATATTTCACATGACACATGAATTAATCTTCACCATGTTCCTATGAAGTAGGTAAACACTGCCCTTAAATAAATAATAATAATAAAAAAGACAACACCCAGTTTATGAGAAGCCAGAAGGCAGGCAATGGCAGGAAGGCTTTTGAAAGCAGGCTGCAGCTGGGATCAGAATTCAGGAATTCTTTTCATTCCTGGTATTGCATTGAGGTCATCTCACTCTTTGATGTAGCCTAGAAAATGAAATGAGCTATTAAAATCTGGATATGTTTCCACATTAAATTAGAAACATTTACAAGTCCAGCATTACACATAAAGCTTAGCATTTCTCATGATAAAACAGTAACTA
This sequence comes from Netta rufina, assembly GCF_964035555.1. Taxonomy (NCBI): domain Eukaryota; kingdom Metazoa; phylum Chordata; class Aves; order Anseriformes; family Anatidae; genus Netta; species Netta rufina. The sequence continues at coordinate 179,681,323 of NC_140123.1, forward strand.
GATTTTGTTTCTAGTATATTCAAGATTGCATGACTTGTGGTCTCCCTTTCTCTGTTTGTCTTGCACTTTACTTTGTTACATAATTGTTACATCTACTTAAAGGTCAGACAAAGTAAAATTATATTTTGTTGGAGGTGAGATGTAAACAAATGTTTGATCTTGCCCTGCCATTTTTCTCAGGCCTTCTGAAGAACTGGGTTACAATGTTCCAGTATTCATAAAAGGAGATTATATTTTTGAATCTGTATTGTATTATTCATAAATATTTCAAGGTACCTGCAAACCAAGGTTAATAGCTATCATGTCTCAGGAAACTAAAAAGGCAGCTCTTGTGCACTCACTGAGATCTGTACAATAAAACCTTATTTCTGTGCAACTGGACACATGAATATGTTCTATATTATTTACAATGCCCACTTTCTTCACTGCTTCTCCATCCTGTCTTGAAAATAATTATAGTAAGGTAAGCAAACAAGGAATTATTGCAAACATTGTTTCAATAGATTTAAACTGTAAACAAATATAAATTATTGAATGTTTTGTTTTAAGAACTTAAGTATTTGTTCACTGAATTTCTACTTAAAACACATGCTGTGCATATAGATGTAGGTTTTTTTGCATTTACATAGGGCTGATATTATTAAGAATATCCACATGAGAGAAGGTTACAAGGATGATCCCTGCAAGAGGTTGAATGGGCATATATTGTAATACAGAGTACTTTTTGAAGTAGCTGACTGACACATTTAGAAAAGCTGATACTTTGACGAGATCAACAGCACAATATTTTCCCAGCGTCTTCTCTAGAATATCAGTGCAAGCTAACATAAGGATGCAATGATCAAGATAAACAAACACACATTAAACCAGACGTTCATTTTCCTCAAACTAAGCTCTGAAACCATATGCAATAAAATAATAGGAAAATGCCAACTTTATAGCAACAGTCACATTTCAGATAAATAAAAGCTTTTATATGAAATTGTACCCACAAAACCTAGCATAAAATATTAACAGTTCCAGCTATATCACTTTATAAATTGGAAGAAAGTGTTAGAAGAGAATCATTTGATTAAAAAAAACTGCTGTTCAACAAATATATACTATTTGTAATTAAAAATGTTTATCTGTCAGCTGCTACATAAGAATATTTGTGCAATGATTGATAATTTTCTTCAGGTGTATGATTGGAGCTTAATATAAAGCAGCCTAATATAAAATTGCAAAGGATTATTGTTGAAATTGTATATGGAGGGATTAAATGACCATATTTTTAATAACTTAATTAACCTAACATAGTCTTTTTTTTTTTTTCTTTCTTTTTTTTTTTTTTTTTCTGTTTTTTCTCCAGTGTAAGGCAAACTCTAGTTAAATGTTGTATTCATTTGTCCTCTTTTCTTAAAATAGCCTGGGAGGAACTGAGCAGCATTGTACTTCCCCTCAATACATGCTGGAGGTCAGGCATTTTTGTTTCACAAAAGGCACCTCTGCTTTACAACACATCTCTCCTGTACAAGGTCCAGAAGAGGCAGCAGGCTGCTTTTGACAATGTGAACCTTGCTGTCTTCAGTGTGAAAAGGGACGTGGTTGTGGTCAGACGTGGGCAGCAAGCTGGCGTTTAGAAAATAGTTCCCAACTAATGGATAAAGTATTTTTAAGCATGCTGGAATGGTTCCACAGCCAAGCTGTTATAACTGAATAGGTCTTTTGTTGGAAGCCTTGATCTCTTCCCTCCTTCCTCCCTTCCTCCCTCCCCCTCCCCTTTGTCAGGATGAGTCAATACCTTTCTAATTGGGTGTCCTTTCTGGACTTTTTTCCAGGTTTTAGGCATTAAGAAAGTTCAAATCCTTAAACACATAGCCTTGGTGCCCAGAAACCATTTTTCCTTTAACAGATTTATTGCTTCAAGAGGTATTCATTTCAGAAGGCTCAACAGTATTGTTATGGAGTTTTTTTGCTGCACACAGAAAATGTAAAAGGCACTCAGTTGTACTTCAGTGAAACGGCATTATCATCCCAAGAATGAACAAACTGATTTGTTATGTCCTTAACAAGAAGCCAGTCAACTTCTAAATAGTGTTGTCAGATTGTTCTGAAACTGTGGCCCAGTATTCTTTCACAGATAACTATCCTACTGTTGCAGTGGCAGCTTTTATTTTGTCATCACATCTTTTCTAACTCTTTGAGAAAATTGGAAGTGGTAAAGTGATCTCTGTCAATAATGCTGCAGGTCAGACAGGCTAAAAATGAACACCAAAAATGAACACCAAAAGTCAAAAAAAAAGTGAAAATCCAGTGATGGTGCCTCCTAATGGAGCCTTCTGACATTATAGAATCATGAATCATAGAATGGTTTGGGTTGGAAGGGACCTTAAAGATCACCCAGTTCCAACCCTCCTGCCATGGGCCGGGACACCTCCCACCAGACCAGGTTGCTCAAAGCCCCATCCTCAAAGCTTTAGACACTTCCAGGGATGGGACATCCACAATTTCTCTAGGCAAATCATCCTGTGGAAGATGGCTGCCAAGTATATTTGCTAATTTCCTAGATTCTCATCTTAAGATTTTTAACAAATAATTACTGTTTGGAATTAATTGGTACCTTCCAACCAAAGATCTCAGGTGAAAAGCATAAATACAGCCTTTGTGAGAAGTAAGTCCTGCCATCTTTATTTCATAGACAACAAAAAGAAGGTATGCAAATATTGTTTTGCTTGCCAAGACAGTGGAAGTTTGTGGTAGATTTTAGAAGAGAGTTGAGGTTTCCTGCACTAAAAAAACAAACAAACAAACAAACAAACAAAAAAATAGATTCAAGATAAATTGTGTTTAAAGAAACAAAGCTGGGACTCAGAATTTGGGTGCACTGAGACCACAGACCATATTTATTCTGAGGCTTGAGCAATTTCTATAGAAATAAATGAAATTCCTCATCACATTAGAGTGAGGTTTTATACACTTGCTTGTGAAGATCAGAATGTAATGCTTGAACTGTATAAACTACTTATGCATTAGGACAATCTAGATAAAGTCTGATGTCTGGGGTAAAGGAAAAGCAGCTCATTGCAAATTAGTATTAGAACCCATTGTAGCTGTGAAGGAATTATTCCACACTTTTATTGCTGACTTCTACTTTTGACTGAAATACGTGGTGTTGACTACTCTCTAAGAGAGCAGGATGGATCTCTGGAGTGACTCAACACGGCAATTCCTTGCTCCCACCTTCTCACTGCATGTGAAGTTACAGAGCATCTATAAGCAAAGGTAAATGAAAAGTAAATGTGTTCCTCTGCTTCTCTGCCTGTTTTCTGTCCTTCCTGAAACTGCCTAGGGAGAAAAAAAATTAGGCACCTACCAGCTATAAATAAAAGTACTCATGTATTTTACTTTGCAATTGTAGTCCTCCTCCAGCTTTTCCCAGGATGCTGTTAAAAAAGTACCTGGGAGGTATGTTGTGCAGTTCAGAATTCCTCCTTTTTATCCATGCAGATCATTGCTAGTTGATAGAAAATGAGAAAGACAGAAAACTGAAGGCAAAAAATGGGCAAATTAGGTCTTTTCTTTTTCTGCTTTATGGTCAGTGAGAAGTACCAGTATTTTATGTTTATTTTCTGACTAGCAGTTAAGGAAATGCCATTTTATCCCTGGAAGAAATGTCACCTGCTTTCTGTGCAGTCTACTTGGACAGAGCCTCCAAAGCTGCCTGCCTGACTCTCCAGCATCTTCCTTCCATTTTTTTTTTATTAATTTCCATTGAGGGTAAATGAATTTCCACCTTTTTATACATTTCAAAGGGGGTTGAATTTTATGCTGCTTTAAACAGAGTTGTATAAGTTGTAAAACAAAACAAAACAAAAATAATCATGAAATAACCAAACATGGCTGTTTTGTGGATAGCAGATTACTGTATGGGTTCTGTGAATGATTTTATTCTCTTGGTATTCACTGTCTAAATAAATATGGATTGGTATCCCTGCATTGGCCTTTTACTTGTGACTCACAGCATTAACTAACAAAATTAAAAAAGTAAAAAAATTAAAAAATCCCCAAGCCCTCAACTCCAACTTCCTCTCCAAGCTCTTATGAAGGTTTTCCAGCAGAACCTCCCTTCTCCTAATTCCACAGTGGCCTCTTCCTATGGCGTCATTCCTTACTTCATTCATATTTTTGGAGGTATAACTGAAACAGGCTCATTCCCAGGAGACTGGAGAATTGCAGCCGCTTTGGACTTGCTTCCAACATGTGCTAACAGGACAGTTTGGCAGATGATAATTGTTACTCATTTACAGTAGCAATTTGAAAATGAATCATAAATCCTGACTTAAATCACATATATTCTCACTTCAGTCTCAGCCCTCAATTTCTACACAGGTAACTCCCTCATAAAATTATTTGCCTTTAGCCCTGCTCTTAGGGAGGTAATCGTATTCCTTCTGAATCCTATACATACTTCACATATACTGTGTCCTTCATGGGACACAAGTGGAGGCTTTCAATGCAGTTGCACCACAGTATTTCGAAGTTTCATTTGCCCAGCAAAATCTGTCTTTTTAATGTTGTTTGTTGAATGTCCTTCTCTTACTGGCTGATGGGAAAAGTGGATGGAATATTCTAGCAATAAATAGCTCCTGTGATTATCAGATGCCTTGGCTCCATTTCAGCATTTAATCATCCTCAAAAGCCATAAATTGCCTCATATACTCCTCCACTATGAACATCGTCTCTTAATCAATCAGGATTAATAAGTTTAAGAGATATTACCCATTTATAGGTGGATTTTGATGGGTCATGATAATAATGAACCAGATATACAGGAGATGTAAAGAACAATATAGGTTGCAAGCCCATAACTTAGATTTTATACAACGTGCACAGAGCAGAAATGTATGATATTAGCAGAAAAGTCTACCAATAGGTTCATGCTCATTTATATTAGACATAACAATATATTTATTTACATTTTGCATTAAAGTGTTTACATTATTTCTTGTCCCTAACAGTGTCAAGAACAAGTTTAGACCTGTTGACAGGGCTATTTTTCAATACTGTCTGATACTTAGTAGTACCAAGATTTTTACTTAGAAGGGATTTTGTATTCCAAATCTGAACTGAATGTTTGCTCTTGAAACCCTTCATGTATTCATTCTATAGTACTGCGAAGGAGATTGTTTAAATTGATGTTTTGTTGACTTTTTTTGCAGTTTAAATTTATGTATCAATTACCATATGTATGTAATTTAACCATATTTAAAGAAAATAACCCAAATACTAGGTGTTGTAAGCATTCTTGCTGATAGCTATCCATAAAATCTACTGTACACGCCTTACCACTGCACACAAACTATATTAGAAATTAAAGTTTTTAACTGCTCGCCTATCCCCAAGTTCTGGCTGCTCTTGGCTTGGACTGGCGCACGCTTCGTTGGGTTAGAAACTGTCTGGATAGCCGGGCCCAAAGAGTCGTGGTGAATGGAGCCAAGTCCAGTTGGAGGCCAGTCACTAGTGGCGTCCCCCAGGGCTCGGTGCTGGGGCCGGTCCTCTTTAATATCTTCATCGATGATCTGGACGAGGGCATTGAGTGCACCCTCAGTAAGTTTGCAGATGACACCAAGTTAGGTGCGTGTGTCGATCTGCTTGAGGGTAGGAAAGCTCTGCAGGAGGATCTGGATAGGCTGCACCGATGGGCTGAGGTCAACTGCATGAAGTTCAACAAGGCCAAGTGCCGGGTCCTGCACCTGGGGCGCAATAACCCCAAGCAGAGCTACAGGATGGGAGAGGAATGGTTGGAGAGCTGCCAGGCAGAGAAGGACCTGGGAGTGATGGTGGATAGTCACCTGAATATGAGCCAGCAGTGTGCTCAGGTGGCCAAGAAGGCCAACGGCATCCTGGCTTGTATCAGGAACAGTGTGACCAGCAGGGCTAGGGAGGTGATCGCCCCCTGTACTCAGCTCTGGTGAGGCCGCACCTCGAGTACTGTGTTCAGTTTTGGGCCCCTCGCTACAAGAAGGACATGGAGGTGCTTGAGCGGGTGCAGAGAAGGGCGACGAAGCTGGTGAGGGGCCTGGAGAACAAGTCCTACGAGGAGCAGCTGAGGGAGCTGGGCTTGTTCAGCCTGGAGAAGAGGAGGCTCAGGGGCGACCTTATCGCTCTCTATAGGTACCTCAAGGGAGGCTGTAGCGAGGTGGGGGTTGGTTTGTTCTCCCACGTGCCTGGTGACAGGACGAGGGGGAATGGGCTAAAGTTGAGCCAGGGGAGTTTTAGGTTAGATGTTAGGAAGAACTTCTTCACTGAAAGGGTTGTGAGGCATTGGAACAGGCTGCCCAGGGAAGTGGTGGAGTCACCATCCCTGGAAGTCTTCAAAAGTCGTTTAGATGTAGAGCTTAGGGATATGGTTTAGTGGGGACTGCTAGCGTTAGGTCAGAGGTTGGACTCGATGACCTTGAGGTCTCTTCCAACCTAGAAATTCTGTGATTCTGTGATACTAAAATTCAACTATGTGGCCTATCACAAAGTACAATATAAGCTAACCACATCTGCGTGAGGCAGCACAGAGTGCATGTGTGTTTGTGTTTTGAGTCATAAAGTTGAAAAGAAATTACTTTATGATAGGATCCTCTCAGTCCCAGTTCAAGTCCCAAATACTGTCTGTGATAATCTGAATTTAATACTGACTTGGTTAGCAATTGGAAATAATCTGGGGTTTGCCAGATGATTGCAGGTGTAGCTCGCACTTTGTGAAAATAAGTGAGATATCATAAACTGAACAAGTTTAAATCTTTTCTGATTTTACAGAGAGTAGAGTACAGGTGACAATAGTACAACTTTTCCAGTCTTAATAGAGCTATATCCCCTTTAATTGATTCAGTTATATTCCCAATCTGCCAAATTGCACATGGCATGAAGAAAGCTGATTCTCTCCCAACAGTGATATTTTATGAGATTGGCTGTGGATTTATAAACAGCCAGAGTGTTTTAAGATGAAGGCAAAGTCTGAAGACTGAAAGGAAGAGTTAAGTAGAAAGAATTAAATTAATGAGACTAAATATTCTTCATACATTAAAAAATAAATTGTATTATTGATTAAAGCATTGAGCAGCCCAATTCCATCCCATTGCTACCATATTATTGTCACTTCAACCTGAACTCGCAATTTTCACAAGTTTCAGCATTTATCTTTGTAACTGTCACCTGTCATGCTTAATGAAACTAAGTGACAATTGTATTTCTTTTAGTACATTAATATAATTAGGGTTTTTTGAAAACCACTTCAGGGTTAAAATAAATCATAGAACTTCATTAACTATTGCAAGATAAGAAATCCAGCTTTCTGCTTTTTTTTTTTTTTTTCTTAAGTACTGTAGGTTTGCCTTACAGTTACTTTGTCTCCTTTAATAAATATTGATTAGGATTAAATACTTTATAATATATCTTTTTCCATTCATGAATTCTAGGCATCCACCTTCACAAATGAGGATAAATGTATAATCTCATGGTCTACTGTAGCATATCCTTTACACATGCACAGTGTGAGTGTAGTTAACTATGGGTGTCTAGACAGATACTTAGACAAACATTAATGTGTATGTACAGAATTCTGTTGTGTATTTCTAAAACCTTCACCTTCTTTTACCAAATTGCTGAACAGTATATTTCTTGGCAAAGCAAGTTAATACACTATTTTTCAGATTGCTATAGCCATGGGCCAAGATTCTCATTTCTTTTGTGAGGCCGGACTCACTGCACTCTTCATAAGTTCTCTCATTTATGTTGAGTAGACAAGACCAAATGTCTTCTGTTTTATTTTAAAAAGTCTTTTTTTTTTTTGTCACAGGAACTGGTCAGTATTATTCACTACTTCTCATGCCATAGCTAATCTCATATAAGAGAAGAATTTAAAGTGTGACCAGATATTAGAAGCTGTGGTTATCATGCAAAAAGGGCTTTTTTGTTGTTGTTGTTTTGATACTATAAAGGAAAAAGAATACATACCTCTGTGTTTCTTCTTACTCTTTCCAGCTTCAGTTTTATAAAAAGAAAATTGATCTCTGATAACTAAGATACTTCTGAAGATTTTTCTGTACTAATTCCTCATATAAGTAGACTTAAGTACTACAGTAATGACCTGCAATAATTTGTGTATGTTCTCACAAATTATTTAAAATGTGGAGGGTATCTTATTATTACACATATATTTGATTCCATTATAATGGCTGGCAGGAGGTACTTATTGAATATAGGACTTGACACATTTCTGGGTTGAAGTGACTTTCTTTGCTACCTAGTTTTACTGTCATTTTAGTCAATGACTAAACAAGGGCTTTGGGCAGGAAAGCATCAGGCATTCATTTCTAACCTAGGAGTATGTTTTGGAACTCCTAGCTGCTGACAACTAGGAGACAGTTCCTATTGGTTTTAGTATTCCATTACAGAAATTTCCAGATGTAAATTGTATTTTTCCCTGAAGAAAATGACACCTTGGTGAGGCTAGGGTGTTTTGAGAGAGCACTTTAAAACCCTCTTTCTTAATTTTGTATGTCTCTTTTTCAGAATTATTTAAAAATGGTAATATGAGGAGACAAGACACAATTCTGCTCAACAGCAGTTATTGTTTTGGAGTGAGTGTGCAGGGTGACCATAGGATGAGTGCTCCCATTCACAGCCCCGGAGCAGACTGATGCTGATGTAGGAGGAAAATGGAGTGGGCTGCAAAGCTTTATATTCCCTCCTCAAGTGACAGAAAGAATAGCTGAGAAAAAAATGTCAGTAGCATTTGTGAAAAAAATATATCCCTTGAATTACTCCTTAATTATATTTACAGTGTAAATTAATTAAAATTATATAAAGTATATATTTTAAAGTATATATTTTAGCCTGCAAAATAGGTGTCAAATCTTCTTCAAGCCCACAATAAATGTGTGCTTGAAAGTTTAAATAGTCTGTGAAAATGATTGGATCAAACTCAGTATAGGCCTAGTAATACTGAATTTTAAAATCTGTTTTTTAATTGTTTTCTTTTTCTTATTTTACTAAAACGAGAAAACTGGACAGAAATTAGGGTACTAATCTGAGTTCCAGGACTGGAAAACCAGTGGTCCTTCAGTGAATGATGCCATGTTGTAGTTGCCTAAATTTTACTTGGCTGTAGAGCACAGTTATCAGAACTTTACTTTTATTAACATATTTTTTTTGCTTGTTGATGATTATGGTAATTTGCAAACTGCTGGCATTTATATCTTGAAACATTCTCTGAGACAGAGCAGCTAGCATGTTAGAATTATAAAATAACTGAGTACATCTTACTTTTATTTACAGTCATAAAAGAAAAAAAACAGCTCAGACCTCAAGATAACTGCTTGTATAAGTTTACAACAGCCTGTTTATAGCTCTTACGTGTAAAACAATGTTAAATAAAATTATACTTTAACATTATGACTTTTATAGCATTTTCATTAATACTTTAAAGCAGTTGAAATAAAACACAGGAAAAGGAAAAAGAGAAATGAAGGAATTTGTACACCGTAATAGCCTCCCTCGCTAAGCTAAAATGTGACCATTTCTTTTAAAGGAAAACACTAAAATTCCACTGATTTTATGTACACACACCCTTACACACACTCTGATATGTGACAGATATTACAGATTATAATGGGAAATGTAATCATGCCCATCACTCACTGGGCAGGACTGCATCCCCATAAATGTGATCCAAAAGTACCAGTCATATGGGGGACTCTGAATCTAATTTGTGTTTTCTGATTTTATTAATATTTTAGCTGAGGTGTTATTATATTCATCTGCAGGTGCATAAATATTTTGTTCTTGTATGGTTGGCAGTTTATACTTGCCATTAATTACCAAAATGCTTATCTGAACACTTTCTGAAGCTAATGTCTCTGCTAATATCAAACCTGTAAAATACCTCTCAGTACTACTTATTTATGTAATATAACTGTATTTAAAAACTATTATTTGTCAATATAGTCATAGTGAAGTCCTTGAAATGATGTAGATCTTGAGTCTTTCTGGTTATTCCAGCTAGTCTATAGGAACATGAAAGGGATTAGGCAAAAGCCAAATCTTCCCTAGCGTTTCTTTTGCTTCCTGGGCACCCCCACCCCATGAACACAGGAACAGAATTATATGAGACTTGGACCCAAGGTTTGCAGTACTTTCATTTAGATAAGGAAGACAGCAAGAAATTGAGCAGAAGGATTTTACTTTACTTCCCTGTTTTAGGCAATTAAGAGTGCCTTTTTCCATCTTTATTTACATGGGTTGTCGGGATGTTCATCTATCAATGTAGGGGAAAAAAAGTAGAAGTTATTTTGGGCAAAATACACAAACACACACACGCACAAATCAGGATAGTTAAAAACACCACTGGAACAGACCGAGGTTTATTATTATATACTTGTTTTTTCCTGTGAACAATGTTTTACTCTTACTCTCCAAATAAGCATTTGACTTATTTGGATAAACATCAAATGGAAACTTATATGAAAGTCTGGTAACTTATATGAATGCCAAAATGAAAAATCAGGAGCATATATGCAGGCAATTAAAAAAAAAATAATAAAAAAAAAATAAATCTTCATTATGATTAGCAGATACAAGGAGTGGAAAAGAAAGGCCTTGTGAAATATCTTCCTTTAAGAAAGACATAACTCATAGAATTGTGGTAGTACTGGCTTTTTTTTTTTTTGTTTGTTTGTTTCCTTTCTTTTCAAGATTTAAAGATCTGGGTGAGAAATAACTGCAAGGTGGCATGGCTGTGAGTGAGAAGCATGAGTAACTTCTTGCAAGTAGAACAACTACTTTTATCAAAGATTCGATTGTGCTTTCAGTATTATGGACTCATAATATGCAAATGCATTCTGCTGTTAATACACATTCACAGCATACATGCTAGAGGTTCCAAAGGAGCTGTTATAAGATATGCTCTGAATATGTATTAGGAATAATATGCAATACGTAACTAAGAGAGTTCTATATTAAGAAACTATAACATAAAATGCACAGTATTTTTAATGCCCATTCATTGTGTACTGACAGCTCAAAAGCAGCACCTGTACTGTGAACTGATATTGAAGATTCACAAATTTAACAACATTTGTAAAGAAATCAGGATGTGATTCCATGATATCACATAGCAAAATATTACATACAGTATTCTGTTCCACTGCATTATTTATTCTATGTGTAAAAAAATTTATTTGGGAATGTTTGAGTAACTATTTATTTTATATAGAAACATTTTTATTTTTGTGGAATTCTATACATAATATTTTCACGAACTTCATTTGATATTGGCAATTAGTTTGATACTGATGAGAAAAAGTAATGTCAATTTCACAAATACCCACAACTGTTAAGAATGTGCATAAAATACTAACGTAGAATGTCAGATCCAGACACTGCTTTGGTTGCAGAAGCAAAAGGAGCCTTGCTAACTCCAATAACCAAAAGCAACAGAAATATTTGTCTTGGTTTTCTTTTAAATACAGCCTCTGGTATTATGACTGTGGTTCAGGCAAGATATCTTTATCCTAAATTTAAAATAAATTTACTAAGTCTCTATATATTTCATGTTGCAATAGTTTGTATTTTGCTAGCCATAATTGTTAATCAATATTCACTTAAACTTCCTGTTCTATTAACACAAGAGATGCTGTTGTCCATTTCTTCTCTTTGCTGAGCTGATCTTTAATGTTGAAAGAAATTCCAAATAATCTTGAATGCACTAAAAAGTCTGAATAACCTTTGAAGTGTTTAAAACACTCACTTCTGCTGAATTTCAAATTTATTCTGAAGACTTAAATAAGTTTTTTATTAAGGTGTAAGATTAAATGCAGAGCGAAAAGCTGAGTAACTGAAAAAATATATGCAAATAAATTGACTTAATAATAACAATCCAGCACACTTAGTTGTATATTGAATATTTCTTCCTGAGTTATTTGTAGGAATGTAATGAATTACTAGTTGACATTTTGTTGTGATGAAATGTCATTTTGCATGCCTCAATATATGATCTGTTACTTTTTCAGGTGAGATCTATTACCTGCCTGAGTGAGCTACTTGCTTGAGCTTGCTAAGCAATAGCTGAAACTGCCATAAACTATGCCGTGTGATGTGTTTCACCCTAAGATGGATAAAGCTTGTTGAGCTCAACTCATCTTTCATGTGACTGCTTTGGCTTCATTAGAGTTACATCAGAAATAATTCTTCTTAGAATATTTTATATTGTTTCACTCTATAATTTATCAGTTTTAATGAAATCTTCACTGTCTTAAAATATTTCACATAAAATAGTTCACTATAAACAGAAAACTAAAACAGAAAAAAATAGTGTTTCATATTTTAAATTCAGATTTACATGAGGTCTAATACTCAAATGCCAATTTGAGCTAGTGCAAAGCAGCAATTAAGCCTCATATTCCCTCTCCACTGCAGAGTCCATCCCATGGCAGAAAACCACTAGACTTGGGTAAGAATCATTTACAGTATATAGACTTCTTTCTCTAAAGGGCAATGTGCAGCATTACTGGAAAAAAATTGCTTCTCTGCATTTCTTGACTCCATTTCTGGAGTTAAATCTGCATGCCTCTAATTTCATTTTGGTATCCTACTCTTTGTCTCTCTGTGCTCTTTGGAGCTGGATTTCCTTGGAGTAGAAGGGATTGGTTGCCCTGTTATGACCTTGTGTCTAAGGCTTTTTTTTTTTTTTTATAAATGTTTTGAGATCCCTTTCACATCTATCCCTGAATCTGCCGTTATGGTCTAGAAGAGCACACCTGAAAGTGTGAGTGCTATGATCTAGCAATGGAAGAGTATATAGCAATACATATGCACAAAGCCTATAACCTGGTTCCTGAAAAAAATCAGTAACATTTTAGAATGATAAATATTTTAAAGGAAAAGAATAAAACAATTATTTTTGATTTGCCGTGCTGGGATGTCAGTAGATGCTCTACTATGCCAATGAATTTTGCCTATCTGTGGTATCTCATTAACAGTGACCACATCTGGATTTATCTTTTTACAGTAATCACAGTTTTTGGTTTTTAGAGTACAGTGTGTTTACAGTGTGTTGCACAATATTTTAAATATGTTATTTCAATGAGTCACACTTTTTTTTTTTTTTTTTTTTTTTAATACTAGATTCTCTTATCTTGTTTTATCTGATCTTGCTTGGGGTTATCTCACACTATCATCAATTGCAATATGGCAACATCAGCTGGAGTTTCTCTTTCATTGATTTAGTTGTTTTAAACTGTACGTAGGCATCTACATAGTTGAACCTTGGCAGGCTGAACTCATCCCATCATCTTTTTAAAGAAGATAAACTAAACACCATGAAGGTTACCAAGTGTATTTCATAGATAAGGTTCAAAAAACACCACGCCTAAAAAAAAAAAAAAAAAAAAAAAGGAAAAAAAAGGATCGTATCTGTTCGATATGTATTACCCAATGAAAGGTTTTGAAGGGAGGGTGTGGTTGGCTAATTTATTGCTCCTCCCACTCTTCTGTGCTGTGCTTCCAGTTTCAGAGGGAAAAATACAAGCTTGTCCGTTGGGTATGAGTCATAACCTCTCTTCTGCTACTGACTCACTTTCGAGTTTGAGGTAAGTCCTTCTACCTTAAGTCTCAATTGCTCTGCCCCCTGGGCAGTGAGGAGAGAAGGAGCTGTTGTATGCTGGAGCTATGGAAAGTTATGCAATGTTTTCTTAGATGAGAAGCATAGGTATTGATATCCATATTATTATTATGCAATACAATAACAAGTTTGCGTACCCCAAATGGAATTTTTACTTGGCTTCTTCCAAACATAGCACATATTTTTTCCATTTTATCATTAAAAGGTTTAAAGAAATATTATGTTGTACCAAAGAACATCTCAGCTTACTGAAATACTTAAAAATGATTGTATTTTTCAGAGGAAAGTACATAACATGTCTTATTAGTTGCATCACACTTCTTTCACACCAGTGGTAACCAATAATAAAGCTATACAGTGATGGCTGTTGAAATCAGGGGATGCCCCAAAGTGTGTGGTGTCGTATATGAAATGGCTCCTACTCAGGTATTTACACTCTATACTGGTTGTTTTGCAAGCATTGCTGGGAAATATTAAACTTTAAGAAATGAAGTTTTACTTTTAATACCTAAGCACATTGCTTAGCACTTGTATCAAAACAAATATCCATTATTTCTTTTCTTTTATGTTAGGACATAGGTAGTTTACAACTTGGCTGTTTCTAAGTCCTATTTTCAGCTTCCCAGAAGATAACTCTTTTCACACCATGATGGGATATACCAGTAGAGCATATTTACTCAACCATAATAAAAATTTGGTTTCTAAGTTTTAAGGAAATTACAGAGTAAACATGAACACACTTTATTAGAGAGGTGTGCAAAGTTGTGGTAGCATGAGCAAGGTCAAGCACTTAGCATATGGATACTAGCGTGTACATGAGCAGTAATGGCAATGCTGCATGGTGTGGGCAAGAACAGAGGCTGACAATCAAATCAAGTCCTGTAATGGGGAAGAAATGTATTTCTTATCTAGAAAAACCACAGGTAGGTCAGGTCTCTTGGCAGGTGCTGGTGGAGGAAGTGGTTTGCTCTCTAGGGTATTACTTTTGAAAAACACTTCTTCTATCCTTCACTTTCGTTTGAATAATTTTGTACACACACTTTAGAGTCCTTTTAATGTACACATCCATATGTTGCCAGGGGAGGTACACTAGGGCATTGGGTTGGGCTGGAACTGGGCTCTGAGAAGGGTGGAAAGTGCAGGCCTGCAGCGTTTCACGTGCCTGGCTACCCAGCTTCCGAGGCACAACTGGTTGAAGGCAAACAACCACCACAGCGGCCCAATTAATTCTGCGCCAGCTGTTGCCCCACGAGCAGTGCCTCTGCCAAAGGCTACAGCTGCAAACCCTGTCCAGGCATGAAAGCCTGCCTTTCAAGGGTGGTGTGTTTTTATTTTTATTTTATTTTTTCCCTTTTTCCCTCGTTCTGCCTGACGGGTTTCAGCCTCCTCGGGGACTTTCCGTGGCCGGAGGCCCGGCTGGGGGCGGGGGGCAGCAATGCTCTCCCGCAGCCCCAGCCCAGCCCAGCCCAGCCCAGCCCGCGGGCCCGGCGCTGGCGGGCGGCAGGACCTGCACCACCGCCGCCAGCCGCAGCGGGATGTTTCATCGTCCGGAAATGATGGAAAAGGACTGACTGCGGCCGCGGGGGGACAGCGGGGGCGAGTGCGGGTGTGTGCGAGCACGCCTCCGCCCCAGGGACTACGGGGGGTCGGGGGGACGTGTTGGGGGGAAGATGCTCCCCCCCCCAACCCTGCGGGCCGGGAGAGGGGAGCCGAGGAGCCTGCGGGCGGCCGGGGCGCTGAGATTAGGGCCGGGCACCGCGGAGGAGCAGGAGAAGAGGCGGAGAGAGGGAGCTCAGAGCTGCCGGGGGGCTCCGCAGCCGCCGCCCCGGGACCCCCCCGGGCCGCCCCCGGCTCCCCGGTGCCCGCCGAGTCGCTGCCGCTCGGATTTGCCGTCCCTCCTCCTCTCCTCCTCCTCCTGCTCGGTCCCTCGCCCCCCGAGCCGCGAGTTTTTTTTTTTTTTTTTTTTAGTTTTTTTTTTTTTTTTTTTTTTTTTTAACGTGTGAAATAGATTAACGAGTGCTTTCATTCGCTTGTTCCTTCAGGGTCGCGTGTTAGTTTTGTTGGAGGGGGGCGCAGGCTCTGCGTGACTCGGTGAGAAAGCTGGCAGATGTCCCAAGTGGGAGAACCTCTTCCTCCAGGGCCTGAAGGGCCAGAGCAAGCTCCGACTGAAAGCAGCGCTTTGATCTCTCTCCCTCGAGGTAAGTTGCTTTAAAGTTTCTCTGTAATTGTTGCGCCTTTTATTTGAATGATACATTTGCTGATTTGTTTTGTGGGTTTTAACCCCTCTCTTCTTTCCCCTCCCCCCCGGCCTCCCCTCGTTGGTATAACTCTGTAACACTTTCGCTTCCACGCCTGTGTTTTAACTAGAAATTCCTATGTAGAAAACGTGTAAAGGAAGACGAAGAAGAAAAAAGATGCACTGATGTCAGCACCGCGTTTCACTACTTGAAAAACTGCAGTCATACAGAGAGGCAGATGCTGCTCCTTAAAAATTGCCTTCTTGTTCCTCAGCCTTGGTGTTTGTGTTTAGGAGCTCTTCTCCGCAAAGCTTCTCTCTTTCCATGTCTTGCAATACACTGAGAAAGGTAGATCCTGGAGCAGGAGTGTTCAGGTTGGAGGTCACTTCCCTGTTTTTCTTAGGCCAGTCATTGATGTTGCACCTAAAACCTGTTTCTGAGAGTATTAACTTGTTTTATATTTGCTGTTCTAATGTTTTTTTTAAAGTACATTCATTCATCATAGCAATAAATTCCTTACATGATGTGCAATTATGTGCAACTTGCAATTACACAAGATATCTTTATATTCCGATCACCTTCACGTAGAGAAGTTTGACAAGGTATACTGTCAAAAGTATACCTTCAAGGTTACCCTCAAAAAGGGTAGTGTGTTTGCCTACTGAGTTCTGGTCTGTGAAGATGAGACTTTTTTAATTATTATTTTTTGCATTTAGAGCTACATCTTTGCTTTTCACAATTCTGAGAGCAGTTTTAAAAGTCCCTGAAGAACAGACAAATAAGATTGTTCAAAGACTGTAACTTTATATCTATGTGGTTAACTGTTAGCAGATACTGAGAGCATAGTTGTGCAATTGTGGATTAAAGATGCAGTCTCTGCTTTTGTAACTTGGAAAATCAATAACTATGTGAAATCAAAGTTGAAGACTTGTTTGAGAAACCAGAAAGTATCTGTAGCAAAGTTTAAAATAAATAAATAAATAAATTGGCAAGGAGACATATAAAATTGGCTTATACTTCTCTTATTGTTTTTTTTTTTTTTTTTTTTTTTTCAGAAGTTCTGAGAATGACTCAGAACTTCTAAACAGTAAAACAAAATAATAAAAAAGATTAGATACAGAAGATCAAGCATGCAGAACTGAGCTGTTAAAATCATGTTTTTGCCAGAAAAAATCAGTATCTGTGATACATGTTTATTTTCAATCTGTTGATTTTGTCTGCCATGTGATCAAGTGGACACACTGGTTAAATTTTATGCGTAGGCCATATATCAAAGTTATTGAAGTTGTAAGCCAGTGAGCTAACTAGCCTGGAAAGCAGTCTTATTCTTACAGTCCCACTTTGAATTATGTTTTTACTCTGAAATAAAGTCATATCTAAGATTTTTCAATACCCACCTTTCTGTTTTATGAAAAGTAAGGAAGGGAACGCTGGTCTTCTCACAGACAAGCTCTGTGCGGAAAGTCTGAATGACACAATTACAGCACACAGCTGTCAAGGTGAAGGATTATGGAGTTACTTTTTCAGGGATCATTAAGGTACAAACAAGTATAATGTGTTGATTCAAGATTGCTCACTTGCCACACCTTTCAAGGCACGTGATCAATTTTAAAGCATATGCATAGTTCGCAGAAAGACTTTTTTGAATTCTAGTGAACTTAGATTTAAGGATAACTGTGGATATTTGATGCTTTTTTCTAGCATAAGTCTGTTGGGGAAATGGGGGTGGAAAGAGGAAGAGGTGAGTTCATAACATTTCCAGTCTATATTCCAGCATTTCTGTTGTCAGCTTTGCAGTGTGTAGTTACAGAGTAAGGTAGTCCAGATATTCCAGGGCTAAAGATCTAAGATAATATATCTGTGACTTTCAAAACCCTCCAACCCTCTCTATACCATCCCACAGGACATCCAAAAGTACACCAACTTCTGTAGAATTTGGAGATAAGTGTAACAGCTGTGATTGAAATTCACATTACCTCTGGAAGTAGGTTAGAAGTATTTGGAAAAATATGTAGTAAATTGAAATAACTATTAATTTACTTAGGCTCATTTTTTAATATATAATTGATGACTCTTTGTCTTTACAATAGATACTTTAAATCTGTGTCCACCTAGGAATAAAGTTCCCTCAGTCAAAAAAAAAAAAGGCTTATGCTGTACGTATAGCAAAGTATTAAACACATTCTGGTGAAAAATAATTTTTGATTGTTAATGACATACTTTAATATGCTTTCCATATTTTATAACTGATACAGATACTTTACATTATGAGAACAGTCTTTTGTTCTCTCTGGTAGTTCTTTGAGTTATCATCAAAAAATCCAGATCTTCAAAGTGCTCCTTTTGCTTGCCATCATAAACATTCAGATGATGAAGAAGATGATGAAGATTGTTTCTCTTTCATAAAAGGAAAAGTAAATTCAACTGAATTATGAATATTCAACTAATAGCTATCCTACAATCTAAGGAAAACAAACAAACAAAAACAAAACAGAAGAAATAAAACTTCAGGCAGATGGGGAGATTTACATAAGTTCTGGAGATGATAAAACTAGGTTGAGAAGTACTTTGGCCTAAAGATGTGTCATGCTCTGGCTTTTGCAACTCAGAAGAATTTTCTTACATTGCTTTAACCAACAGTCTCTCAACATCCCTGCTCTCACTGTGCTTCTTTGCTTTGTTTTTGAATTAATGCATAAATAACTATTTGTCAGATTATTGGATTTTGCCCTTCCACAATTAGTGTGCTGAGAGAGAGTTGATTTAATCAGTGTCTTCTTTTGTAGCAACTCATTTCAGTCTTTAGACTATTATCGGTGCAGAGTCTGCTGCTGAGAGAGGAAGAAAGATTTAACCTAATTTCTGCAAATGTCTAGTTCACTTTTTGCCACATACTTCCAAAAGCCTAAGTCTAGTTGTGGACTGTTGTTCGAGATCCTGCTCATACTGTCTCTGTTCTCCTGAGCTCCTTGGAATCAAATTATGACTACTTCTACTTGTGTGCCATGCAATATAATCAGAGTGAATAGTGTCATGTCTATACTCCTGTAATTTGACTGTGGTCAAGTATTTTCTGGAGTGGCAGGTACCGAAATAATTCAATGTCCCTAGACAAGGAATGTGACAATTTGTGACCATCAGCCTCTCTGCTTTAAGGAAAATATTTCGCAAGTTAGAGGTCATGTCAGGATTATTGCTCGGGCAGTAATCCCAAGCAATATGGGTAGACTTTTTCCATTAAATCCTCTGCATTTGAATAAACCAAAGAATGCAAGAGAGAAGTTCAACAAACATGGAACTATATTTAGAGAATCAGACAACATTTAGAAAATGTTAGACTGCCATCTATAAATATATCTTTTGGTGGAGTGGATAGTGAAGTCTAGTAGAAATATTAGGGGTCAAATTCTGTAAGTGACCACTCTTCCCGGTGCAAATCATATCACTGTTGCTGGATGGAGATACAATCTGTTTTGGTGTCTGAAGAAACCATACACATTAGTTCATTCAGAACTTCCATTCATAAAAGCACTCAACACGTGCTCCTCTTCAACAGCATGTTTCAACCCCCCTAATATTTGTGTGCTTTTCTGTTCTCATGACCGGGAGTGCTACAGTACTAGATGAGAGAGGGATGACAGAAGACTCACAGTGGGAATGTCTGGAAATTCTTGAGGCAACAGCTATTACTATCACCATAATTGTTGCACTTTGCTAGCAGTGCCTCAGTGTTATGAGTAATGGATTTTTATTTTAACGGTTAACCCATACACTCAAATTGCTTGAACGTACCAAATTCTTGCTCTATTTGTGCTTCCGCTTTCAATCTGACTAGAGTTTAGTGTTAATTTGTTTTATAGTTTTCTGTCAGCACTAAATTGAACGTTACTGACTAAAATGCCTGAAACTTTCACAAATGTCTAACTCTAGCTAGTCATAATAATAGACTTCTTCTTTCAGTTTCATGTGCATGCAGTTCCAGTAAAGTGATTCATGTCCACATGGGTGTGATAGACTTGTATTTCACAGAGGTGACTGTAAAGATCTTGCATCAAATTTGAAATATTTTCGTTCCATCTCATAGGCTAGTTTTACATCACAATCATTCTTCTCAAATTCCATTCCAGACCTTCAGAAGTTAGATTTCTCTTTGCTTTAAACACTTTTTTTTTTTTTTCCTAATAAGCAGCATCCAGCAATTGAGTATGTCTATGGTAATATTTTCATTTGGATCAGCAGTGAAGTTTTGAAATGAACCTCCTGTTCACCCCTGCTTTATTTTACTTTCTGGAGTGATTCTGGGGAGTGACCTGGACTAGATTCATTTTGAACAAAATAATCTGGAAGATGCACTGCAGGAATGTGCTGGATGCACTCCAGCCAGAAAAGAGCTCTCAGTCTTTGAGACTGGAGTGTTAGTCCAAAGTATTATCCAAGTCCCTGGGATAATAAGTGTCCTTTAAATCAAATCTTTCACTGTACAGGTCCACCATTACTATAGTGTGCTACTTGGTAATAAAGACAGCCACTGTGCTCAGTATCACTCAGCATTTACCTGAAACTTAAGTTTTGTACATGTGAAACATCATCGGATGAATTACATAAATTTCTAACTGACCAAATGACAATTAGTATGATTATTTATGAAAATACGTTTTCACTTATGGATTTTGGATCTTGTGTTTTTAATAGTGCAGGGTATTTATTTGCATGTTCATATTTATTTTTAATTTATCATGACAGAACATTGGCAAAGGCTGTCAAACTTGCAGTATATCCATAATTGTTCTATGGTTTGTACCATAAAAAATGGAAAATTCTGTGGAAGAGCTTTCCAAGTTCAGTTGAATTGCTTTAGTTTTAAGAGATTGTTTCTTCAGTAGTGCTTTTGGGGCCAATGAAAGTTGTAATGAGACATTTAAATGAAAGGCACTGAAATGAAATAAAAGCAAGTTAGTTTATTTTTTAAAAAATCAAACATCTAAACGGAGGCATCTAACTCCATTGGAGGACTCTGGACTTGATAATTTGTGGATTATCAATATAAACGTTGCACTTAGATTGTAGAACCAGTCATTAATGAAATGTGATGATTTCAGGCAAACCATGAACTGGAACAGGCTTTCTGTTCCACGAATAGCACAGTTGAACTTGTTATGAGAAATGCATAAAAGTCTTAGGCAGCTCATGAAGTAACTACTGGGGTTATTGCTAATAGTTGCATTATGCAACCTGGTATTATCACTGTTCCATTGTATTACTGTTGTGAAAGGCAGGGAATGGTATCGTCAGTGGTTTCTTGCCAGCTAGGATATTAATGAACAAAGAAGTGTTAAAATACAGCATTTGCTGTATGCGCTTCAATTTCTTTCAACTGCTGTATACTTGAGACAAAGAAATGTTTTGTTAATGCTCCTTCTGGAAACATTCTGAAACTTTCTTTTTTCCTCATAGACCTACCTTTCCTCTCTCTCTCACTCTCTCTCTTTCTCTCAATCAATCAATCAATCAATATCTCTTTGCTTTGAAAGACAAAATTCCATTTGGGATGGCTTATGATCTTTGCACAATGTGTCTTTAAATCTACATCTGCTTGTTCAGAGATAACTAAGGCCTTTGGAGGATTCACGTTTACATCCCCATAGCTGTGTCAAATTTAGGTGCCTAAGTAAGCTTTGCCCCATGCTTCCACTGTTCCTCTGTCCTTAAATAGTGAAAGAGTCGAACTGTTCCTGTCTCTACATTTTTTGTGGTGGTCAGCCGTGCCAGTCCATTTTGCTGGTTTTTGTCTCCTTGATGAGAATGATGCACTCAGGTTTCCAGAAGGCTTTCCCAGCAGCTGCTTTTGCTTTACTTGCTCGTTGGTGCTGTATACCACATTGTTGGTGAACAGAAAATGAATGTCATAGCAACAAAGCCTTTTACTGTTACAGTCATGGGATTTTTAACTCTTGTTACATCCACAGTGCCAATATGCAAAATCTGAATCTGTTTCTCAGGTCCAGTTTGTCATGTTGCTGGTCTAGCACTTTCATTGTTCAAATTTTTGGAAGAGATGACTGAGTCAGTATATGGCTTTATGTGTCATCTAAAGAATAGAAATCAGCTGCCCTTAACAGGATGAGGATGCCCAACCCACTTAATATATAGGTACTTGTTCTCATCTTTTTGCATGTTGATGGGTCGGACATTACGCAGTTCTTGATGTAGTAAAACATAATTCCATGCTTGCTGTCTTGGTCTTGCAGCAGCCATTGACACCCATATCTTAGTAAACTCAAGAGACATAAGGGCGTGTGGATACAGCTAGTGTATGAATGTACAAACGGACAAGCACTTGAAGAAGAAAAGACAATTGTTTGTCAAAGACTTGAGTTCTCTGAGATGTGTCCTCCAAATGCACATCCTTTACCTGTCTTTTTTATCTCTTCTATCAGTCTTGCATATTAATTAAACCAAAACAGGAGTTAACAATATTGCAGTAGTTTTCACCTATGAAAACAAGGATTTATTCTATGAAATATATGTACTACAGTTTAATTCCAAAAATAAATATAAAAATATTGTGGTATAATAAATTAATGTTCTATAAAAGTGATTTTATATATCCTTTAATAATTCCAAGTAACAAAAAAGTAGGAGTTCACTTTGATCACTTATTTCAAGAAATGGTCATTTTGAGATATGAATAAAGTTTTTAATTTTTAACTTAACAGTTGTCTGTAATATAGATATGATCTAGGTTGTTAACCATCTCAATTCTATACTTTGCCTGCATATTTTATCTCTTCCTTATTTAAACCTTAAATTTGTATTATTCTTTACGCAAGTAGAATTTGTGCCCATGCTTAACTTCAGGATAAATCACAGTGTGATCTGTCTGAGTATCACTGCCACAGGGTTTTGGCTAGAAGCCTAGGGACTACTATTCCTTTAGGACAGCACAACCATCCAGGTTGCTGATCTGGGCCCTGAACACGAGTAGTACCAAGTACACAAGTAAGAAGACTACGTTGCTTTTGTGACATGACCTGGAGTAACTTGCAATGGTTTTGAAGAGATTGGGTTTCTGCATCAATACAGCCAGACTCAGAACATAATGATACTTTTCCTTCCATTATTTGATCTTCTAGGCAGAGCATCTGGTTTTCTTCTTGGCTTTCAGTTGTGGAGGTTAGTCACTTGAGAGTGGAAGAGTGTACTAGAGGAAGCAGCAGCTAACATACCAAAGAAATATCACAAAAATTTCCTAAGGCTAAGCTTAATTAAAGCAGAGAAGTGTTACTAATTTATTTGAAAACACAGTGGAAAAATGACATGCCTGGTTATGACCAGATCCAGCCATCAGTATTTGTAGTTGTTGTAGGTTTTATTAACCCTGTTTGCCACAAGCATCGCACTTCAGAGGAGGTTAAGGTCTTTGTGTAGATTTTGATTGGCTTCATGAATGCATTACCTTTCATAAAATAAATTCGTAACTATTTTTATGCACTAAAAATAATGGCATCAACAAAATACAGACTCGAGTGTTCTTGAGGCTGTTTTCATGTGTAATCAGTTGTTGATATGTTGTCACCACACTTTTATAATAATAATAATAACAAAAGTGATTCTATGATCCCATCATAAGTTTTTTTTTTTATTATTTTATTTTTTTTTATAATTTATTTTATTAGGGAATAATTAAGAAATTTATTTGTACTAAAACTTTGAGCTTATACACAGTCAAGAGAAATAACAAGTAATTAATCGGGAATCCATAATTTCTTTATTTTCAGTGGTCTGCTGTATTATTTTTTTAGTAGTGTGGCTATAAAAAAAAATCTTAAACATAACTGAACACTTTTTCTAAAGGCCCATTATGCTAGGTCTGGCTGGGATGGAGTTAGATTTCTTCACAGAAGCCTCTGTGGTGCTGTTTTTTGGATTCATCACTAAAACAACATTGATAACAAACCAGTGTTTTAGCTATTGCTGAACAAAGCTTACACAGCATGTCACGCAGGGAGAAGGTTGGGTATGGGCAAGAGGCTGGGAGAGGACACATCTGGGACACCTGAGCTGAGCTGACCAAAGGGTATATCATTCCATTCCATGTAACCTCATGCTCAGCAACAGCAACTGAGGGGAAGATGTTTCTGGGGAGGTATCCATTGCTTGGAGACTGGCAGGCCATCGTTCTACTTGTGGGAGGTGGTGAGCGATTGCCTTTGTATCACTTACTTATTTCTGACTTTTTTTTTTTTTTCACATATTAAAAGTGTATTTTGACCCATGAGTTTCCTCACTTTTGCTCTTTCTATTCTCTCCCCCCTACCCCACTGGGGAGAAAAGGTGTTTGCTTCTGGTCAGGGACAACCCACCACACTGTTATAGTAGCATCTGCTGGGAGAAAAATTTCTCTGGTGGGTGATTAGAACTGCAAATTAAGCAAATACATGCTTAATGTCTCTGCTGCAAGTTTCTATTATGAACATTCTCAGGGAAGACTTTATATGAATGCAGTAAATCAAAGAACAGCTACTCAATTCATGTAAATTCCTGCAAATTTCCTATCAAAATTGGTATTCAATTGCAACACCGCTGTTGCTTCTTAATAGCACCTCTTACTTCTTTCTTGTTAACTGTTAATATTGTTTACATGGTTTTGACTGGCTGTTCATTATATCCAGCTAGAACAATAAAAGTAAACATGAAAAATGCACATGCAAGCTGTAAAGAATATGTATATACCAAACAGAAAACAAGCAGAGGAATGAAAATTGAATTCCTATAAATAATGATGATTTCATTGCATTCAGCACTTCTTCAAATTTATTAGATAAAAATGTAATTTAGAGTGCCAAAGGCCTTGTAATATTAATACTAATCTTTCCTTACAGTTCATTTGTTGTTTACAACATGAAATAGTAGTGCTCTGCAAAGTTGTATCATATACAAGAAAAATTTATACAGCAACTCTCCAGTTTTGCACTACCACTGCAGGGTAGATATTGCTGTAATCTTAGTGTTGTTACTGCAGTAAAGTAGTTTAAGAGCCAAATGTCTTAAAATAGCTCATTTGAGCTTACTCTGTATGAAAAGCGGATAGTACAGTGCTTGCAGTTCTTTTACACTAGCTCTCTCCAGGATGCTACTTATTTTCATTCAGCCTATTTCAGGGCACTTTTCAAACACTTTTGAGACACATTTGAACCTAATACCTAACTGCAGAAGCAAAATCATCATACTTCAATACAGTCATATTTGTGTCTGATAGATATTTGGGATAAATAACTTGTGACTAAAGTCTGTCAAAGGGCTTGGGAAAAAAAATAATCCTCCAGTATTCTGTTTGTTTGCTGTTTTTTGGTTTTGGACACGATGAGAATCTAGGTGAGATTAAGTCATACAGGGCGAAGTGCAAAATTCATTGAAGTCAATAGCTATCTTTCCAATCACTTAAGTAAATCACAGTGAAACTGTTCATCTCAGGATGAGCTTGAAGAAATATTGACAAGTTGTTGAGGAAACAGTGGTGTGAGGGAGTGCAGAGAGATAAGTACCATATAGGTAGCTGGGTCAGATGTTTCAGAGGTGGAAATTAATAGAAGGGGAGCAGCAGTGCTTGAAGGCACATGCTACTATACATACAATATGGCATATATTATTTTGAGTGATGTTCAATGGCTCAGTTTAATAGGGTGGATAACAAAGGCAGAAAGTTAGGATTTAAATTCAAACTGCTGTTGGTTACATAAAGAAACTAACCTTTAAAATGTTGCTGTAGCACTAAGCAATTTCTCTGTGTCTGAGGACTGAAACTGATGCTTTGGTAGAGGATATGAAATCACTACATTGTGATAAGTAGTTTATAAACATGTTATAGGTTGAAAAAAAAAAGAGAGCTAACAGACTTTTCAGCAGTTGCTCATTTACTTTAGTTTTACTGTAAATATTAGATATTATAAATACTCTGAAAAAATACTCCAAACTGAAAACATTTAGTGTTCTACACATCCTTCAAGTAAATGATTTAGGCTAATAATCTATGACTATGAATAATGAACAAAGTAATTTGGAAATGTTTCCTTGAATGCCAGTAAAAATAAATAAATGAACAAACAAACTTAGAACATTAACAACAGCGAAAATGAAGGCTGTCACTTACTTTGGTTTGAGAAAGTACAGGTCTACATGAGTTTATTGGAGAAATCATCAAAACAAGATCTGCTCTCTTTTAAAATAATGTTAAGAATCCCTCAAAAAACCTTACCATGGAAACTTCTTTGCAACTTGTATACACTTGGAGAGAGAAAATCATTTTTCCTTTCATCATAGGCTAAAAGTTGACTCCATGAATGGCTTTTAAAAGTGTAGTTTTTTAATGAAGACAAGAAAATTGTGCTATAGTAAAATCTTTGTACTAATCAGTGTTGATGTTAGAACAATATTTGTCTTTAATCATATGTTGAATTCTAAATAATGGAAAACAGACTTTTGTGGAATTTCTGTGGCTTTTATATGCCAGAGGCACATGCTTACGGACAAACTATGTTTTCTGTGTGACAGATTCAAATTTTTATCTGAAAATGTCATGGAAAGTAACTAAACATAAATTCAGTTGTAAGTTGTTCTTACAAAAGGTGCTGAGAATTTCTTTGTATGACTAAAGGAACAATAACTAAGACTAAAGACTTTTTTAAAGAGAGAACTACAAAGAATCTACAAAGGAAAACAAACTGAAAATTGACTTTATTAGGACTTATTTCTAGGGAAAATATATGAGATGCTAATAAAAATTATATTTTATGTTCTCTAGTTTTTAACTTTGAAATATGAGATTTGCTCACGTAGAGGAAAAATACCAAAGAAACTAATACCCTCAAATTTCTTTCGACTTAGAAAAAAATGACCAACAAAATCCTGCGGCAGGAGATAAAGACATAAAACAGCCTTCCAGTAACCAAAGTGTACAGCCAGAGATACAAGAGCAGTCTGTCTGGGGAAATCGCACTGATGGTGACCTCATCAGAAGTAAGTATTTCCAGAACAAATTGCTGCCATTTAGGCTTGCTTTAGTAGTGTAAGGGGATACTGCCTGTTGACTCCCTTAAATGTGTGTCAAATGCAATTGTGTTGCAACTATAATGCGTGTCTTGGAATTTATTTCCCGGAATGACTTCTGTCAGCATCTATAAATAACAAATTGAAATAAAGGTGTGATTTGAGCAGTGTGGTATATTGTAGACCTTTATGGTATCTACATCTTAACCCTTTATGTCATATTATTATTATTCATAATAATAATATAATATTCATAATATTATTCATGATCTGTGCATTTAGTAGGCACATGAGCTGCATTGTGCAACTGTGCACAATGTCATCACCTTAGATTTCTCAGGTTATATGTTTCAGTGGTAAACTATACTGAGAAGTTTCTACCAGATATGCTAAGGACTGTTCAGATGTAATTTTATACAGAGCTTTGAATCTGAAAGTAGTTTTAGTCCTCTCAAAAGTAGAAGAATGCTGTAAGACAAGGTTTTAGATCTAAAGTGCTATGGACTTTTTTTTTTAATATTTTTTTTTAAGTTGAATTTTACAAACCCACATTCCTAGTGTATGTCTTAGATGCTTTACAACATAAAAAGGTGTACAGGATTATTCCCAGTTTTCTCACTTGAGGATCACATGCTGTCCAAAAGATCATCCAAAATATCATCTATAATTGCACTCTCCTGAGGCAAAAATATTTCTGTTAACTGCTGATTTAAAATTCTGTGAATATTTGAACACTAGATGTTCAAGGGAGGGGCAGCAGGAGAAACTTCCCTAATCGTAGGGTGCATTCAAAAAGCAAATAGACTCAATACTGAGTTGTACTCCAGCTCTTAGGCTGGATATTCTTGATCAGCTTCTCCTGAACTTTCTGTAAAGATTTGCAAAGAAACTCAAATATTAGTTAATCTTTTTTTTTTCCTTTTTTTTTTTTTTTTTTTTTTTTTCTTCTCCTAAATAATAAATATAAATAATTAATCCTGGTAAATAGTTACATCCTTAATGTAGTGAATAGTTTTCAAGATCCTTAATAGGAGAACTTGAATTTAGCATGTCAGATATTTATCTGAAAATTTAAAAATAATTCTTCATGGGCTATAAAGGAGAAGAATTTGCTTCTATGATTTGAGAGTCTTCTTAACCCCCAAATATTGTTTACTTTAGACTGAGTAAACAAGCAATTGGTTTGTACTTCGGTTGTGGATGTGGGAAGGTGGGTACGGAGTCAGCTGCTTTTGGAGTGGTCTTGTTCTAATTGCCCCCTCCTAGAGCGTTCCTTATTCCTGAACCTGTGGGAAAAAAGATTTATTTGGCAGCAAATTAGTAGCATGCCTTAACTATGGAAGAAAGGGCCAAGGATGGTTCGTGCTGTGGTTCCTCTAAGCTCTTCACTGCAACCCTTGGGCTGGGGAAGTAGGAGAGGAAAAGGCAAATTTTTCAGTGTATGGTAGAAATTGCAGCAGATTTTGCAAGTCCCTGACAGTGAAGTAAGTGTAAAGTGACTTGGCAGTTTTGTGTAGTTATATGTCTCTGTGACAGGAAGGTTCTCTGTCTACAAATTAAAAATAAATAAATAAATAAATAACAGGAAAAAAGGGTAGAGATATGGTAAAATTCGGAGGCCCTCCTGTGCATAAATGTGCTCTTCCTGGAGTCGGTAGCAGTTTATCTTTGTTGAAAGCAAGCTTAGGTAAAAGCTGGAAGTCTCTAAAACTCCTAACCTTGATAATTTTGATAATTGAATTTTGTATGCTAGTGGCTTTATTATGATACAATTGCGTAGTTGTTTCTATGCACTTCTTTCTCTGTTTCAAATCCATAATTTTTTGTTTCATCACCAAACAAAATGGCCAAACAAAACCTTCTAGCTTTTTTTTTTATTTATTTTTATTTTTTTATTTTTAATATAGCTATGAGTAGAGAAGTCAAAAAAGTCAAAATTAAAGAAGAGTGTTTGGCTCACTGCCAAGTACCTCTTGCATTCGTAAATTCTACAAATTGATCTACGTAGTTACTAAAATCTGAATAGAACAAGTGGAAAAAAGGAGTTTATCACAAACATTGTTTAGACAGTTCATTTTAAATAACTGATAGTTTAGATCAGAATGACTATGATTCAACCAAATCTATTACCCTGCTAGACTAAATTTTGTGGAATATTGCATATTGAAAGAAGTTTGAGGTTGGAAATAAATAGTGTTTTGACTATTCAGAACTATTTTAAAACCATTTCTTTAAATTGTTTTAGACAAGACACACTTTAGTTTTCTAAGTATTAACAACTATTCACCACTATCCTAGTGATCCAGTTTCTTTTTTTTTCCCATACAGATTGTTTTCCAGCCCCACAGCTGATACATAATCCATTTGTGTTAGTTTGTTTTCACCGTATAAATGTTTCCAGCATTTAATTTCCAAGGTTCTTCTTGTTTGCAGCTGTTTTACCCTGCTGTTGTATGGAAGTAGATTAATCAGTCAGTTTTACTGGCACACCAACAACGAAGTCCAGTGTTAGAGACTCTGTAATGACTTCACTATGTATGATTTCTTATTTGCACTTATAAACTCATTTTACCAGGCAACATCAATAAACTAAAATGCTGCACCCATTTTCCACACTAAGACACTTCCAGTTCACCTTTATCTTGCAGACCCTTTCTCAAGCCACTTTTAAAACTCTTTCTAGATTATGAGATTTCCCCCAGGTTACCTCTTCCCTGAGCTCCTTTGGAGCACTCCCTCTCCCTAGAATGAGAATCCCTAAATTTCATAATATCCTGGGTAAATGGCTAATCTTGGGAAAGAGTTAAGGATTTAATTAACCAGGGAATTAGCCTGTTTTGAAAAGAGCTTGTGAATTGTGGTAGATGAATATTAACTTCCAGTGCAACTCTGTGCTTCAAAAGGCTACTGTATACTGGCATGTAAACAAGGGAGAGCTAAATAAGAAGGAAAAGTTTATGTTGAGTTTCTGTATTGATTGTTAATGCTTTTCATAACTGTTACTGGAATACTGTGTTCTGTTGGAGAAGGGTCAATGGAGAACCACAAACATCTCAGGAATGATTAGAGTAGTTGAAAACATGCCTTATTGTGGAAAAACTCCTGGAGTTCAATCTGTTCAGTGTTAGCAAGGAGTGTAAGGAATGGCTTGCTTAGTCCCTAAGAAGCGTGATGCCACAAAGAAGAGAAATCTGATAAGTTCTCTATCTGTAGCACACAGAGGAAGAACTAGATCTAATGTCTGGAAGTTCAATTAAACTGGAAGTAAGGCGTGTGTGTGTATATATATGCATATATATATATATATATAATAGGGTATTTGAGAACAGGTAGAGCTGCATGCTAAATTATTTTTAGGTGCATTAATTTGATTTTACTCTTGAGAAGGTGACCACTGCTATCCCGATACTTCAATTTTACAGCTGCAGTAAGGGAGAGTCTCCTTTCCAATTGTAGTTCCCCAAACCGGAATAATTTTAGAGTTTTAATCTGAGGTATTCTTCAAGGCAGTGCTAAGATCTGTTCCTTACCCTTCACAGAAGCACACGTAGCTTGCATTTTATTTAAGGATATAGAGGTTCTGCTTTTAAAAAGAGTTTAGCATTAATAGCTCCATCTGTTTTTCCTTCGTCTTCAGCAATGCATTTTAAATATCTGCAAACACCTTCTGCTCATTTTCATTATATGATCTGGTGGCCTTTAATGGAGACATTCTGCTTCTGGTATCACTCACCTTTGGCAAATGAGAAAAAGTGAATGTTAAACCATACAGCAGAATAATCTGTGGCCATAGGAATGAAGCCATCACAGTTTTTACTGCTCTGCATTACCACAATGCCCTGCTTTGTTCTTTGGGAAAGTTTATCTTTTCCCTTGTTAGAAAGTCAAACAAACAAGCAACTCCCCCTCCCCCCGCCCCAACTCTAAAGTTGGATTTCAGAATATTTAGGCAAAAGTTCTACACAGAGTACTAGGTAATTGTCAATATGCCCTGTTATGTGAGGGAAGAAATTTTTAGGAGGGAAGAAAATGCCAGTGCCAACACTATTTGCTTGTGAGGATTTAATCTCCTTTCTGGTTCTCAAGATGGACCTTAGCTATGTGATATTTAAGAAAACAAAAAACATCTACCATAGATTCAAATTGTCATGAATAATTGATTAATAATAATCCAATTCTCAAGATTAAATACCTAAAATATGCCCATGTTTTACAGATAGAAAGGTCATTGCTATCCATCATTTCGTAGCTTCAATTGCCTCTTTCTCCTCCATGAAACAGCCTCCCGATAAAAGTGGGTCTTCAGAGAAAGAGGTGCTTCATTCAGCTCTGTAGGGATTAAACAATTTTACATGTTCTTGTGCTCCCTGTTTTATTTAGTACATTCTTACTTTTTTAATTGAAATTTAAAACTAGATTTAAATATATGTGTGTATATATATATATATATATATATATATATATATATAGGTTTTATATGTTTATGTTGACATTTTTACTTTACATGGCTATTTATTTAACTATAATGTGTGGAAATTCCCTTTTCCTGATGGCTAAGTGGCTGTTTTCCACAGTTTACATTATACAAGCTTGAGTTTGGGACTGTTTTTTGCAAACAAGAAGATCATTTGTCATTAGAGCTGTTCTTTCTATGTTCTTTCTATCTTCCAAAGTACCTTTTCTTGGATAATTTATAGTGCATAGTCATGTTACAGTTACTGTGATTTCAGACGACTGTGTTCATTCTGTCTAGAAAATAGTGCCAGTTCTTGAGATAACTTAAATGGTTCTTTTAAAAGTTAGAAAGCATGACACATACCATCATCTTCTAGTGTAACTGAGTGTGTGAATATAGAAATTTTGTAAAATAGATTAATGGAAATTATTCAGAATATCTTGCTGAGTCTGAAGGGTTTGCATAATGTTCCCAGTATATCCAGGTATTCATTCCATCTGGATGTGAAAAACGTGGGGGCCTGTGGATGAACTAAACTTTAATCAGTTCAGTACTTAAACACTGAAATACAGGAATGCAGTATTTGATATTTAGATTCTTCTTTAAAATAAAAAGACAAGTCTTTAAGAAATCTGGCCCATAGAAGGAATAGTGGTGTGAAGCACCTCCTTACAAGCTCCTTTCCCAGAGTGATGCTCTAATCCTTTCTCCAGCAGACAACTATCCCATGTCTTTTCTCTTTCTCCCCCGTGGTCTGGCAGATCTCTTACTACTTCTGTTCCAAAATTCCTCAGAAAATTCTGCTCACATGTATGGATTATCCTGATGTGTTTTTTAACTTCTTCCTAACCTGTTGTAAGATGGCAAACAAAACATGCATTTTAGAAAAAAAACAACAAACAACAACAAACCACAAACCGAACCAACAACAAAAAACTTTAAAAATAAGTAAGTAAAATGCTTTGCATCAATTGTTACTTTTAGTACACACAGAAGGTACAATATGATTTCTTATAATAGTTTTCAGCCACAAAATAGTGAAATACAACTTTGATTATATAAACTGGAAGAAAGCTACCTACCAAATTGTACAGCACATGTGGGGTACTCATGCCAGTCAAGATGAAGCATCTTATGAAGGTGCTTGAGAAAATTACACTCTTTAACAAACCTTTGGAATTTAATCCATTTGGAGGCAGGCCATTGTGTTGTGCAGCAGAAGTAAGAGGGCCTGTGTAGAACACTTAGATTTACTTTACTTTACTTTAAAGATGTAGCTGTTGTGGCTGAGCAGGAGAACAAGTATTACTGCTCTTGCAATAGGCTGAGAAATACAAATAAGAAATCATAAGCAACTACTATTAGAATAACAAGAGACCAACAATTTTCAGCATTCCAAATAAATCAGGGTTTGCAGATGGTGGACACACATGCAGCTGTATCTTATGATCTATTCACTTGAGACTTGATGATTCAGCTGGGGTTCTTTAGATTTCCCTGAGACTTTTTTAATGGATAACAATGATGTCCTCTTCCCTGTCTCTACCTGGACTTTTCTTGCTGAAGGTGTATCCATCTTCTTGCTGTTTTGATTTCCACTAGGAATTTCTGGGATGGTCTCTTAGCTGAGAAAATTTTGCATCCAGGAAATTTCAGACCTCATTGTTGCACAACCGTAGCATTTTTGTTTAATTTTGATTTAATTACGTCCTAGTCGGAGAGACATTTTCACAGATAGCTGTATCCTCACAATTACAGTCTTCAGAATTTAAGACCTTGCCTTCAGTGTTTTCCTAAGTCATCTGTGGAATGACTTGAGTGTTGCTGATGCAACTTTAGTAGCCTCTTACTTATATAAAAAAAGGTGCTGTGGGATGCAAATGTTTTCTGTGTAGCTTCTGTCCTGCAACCCTGGGTTCAATGTTTTGAAACACAGTAGTTAGCGATGAACTGTGATAAGTAAGGAATTTGTACATGTATAGTCTGTGGTGACTTCATGTGGAGAAATAAACTTGCTTTTGTTGATCCATTTGCAGAAAAGTAGTTAAACTTCAGTGAGAACTTTAAACTGTGCCAGATGACCATGATAGATGCATGTATTCTGCATATCACTAGTAGCCAGAATTACCTGGAGCTTTTCATTTTCTGTTTTACCTTACTTCTGACTCTCAGAACATCATCTGAATATATGGTCTGAGGCTGGGAAGGCTTGGATGGCAGTAATCATCAGTACCAGACAAAGGTGAAATTCTTCGAGTAATGTAAAGATTACCGTGCTTGCTGTGTTTGAGCCTGCAGTAAATTGTATCTTAATTTCAGAATATTTTGCTTTGTTATATTGGTACTGTCTCAGAATTAATGTGCTGTTATGCCAGATGGGAAAGAATACATATTCTTTTCCTGATCAGTTCCTCATATCGGGAAAAAGTACAATATATTTGTAGTGGTTCCTTAAAGAGGAAGAGTAATAAAACTCTGAGTGGGTTCTGCATGAAATATTATACTACAAAAAGAATGAGTCAGTGTGGTTTCAGTCTGTTATTTTCAGTAATAACAGTGTTCAGCTAGCCAGTTTTAGCAAAGAAAACACCAAATTACAAAGTGCATGAAAGTATCGTTATACAAGTTGTACTTTTAGGAACCTGTTTGCTGGCAAAAAAAAAAAATATATATATATATATATATATATCTTGTATGTAAACCATGGCAAAAATTCTGATAGTTTTTCTCTTTTAAATGTTTTATTACATTTTTGATATCATCTGTGGAACACTTGGAGTTATTTTATATAGCTTAAAAGTAATAGTGAGTATTGTGTGTATATCAAAATTCTGAAATTAATTCTTCAAAATTTAGAAGAATTAGAAGAATCCAAACTAATTTTTAATATTTGAATTCTGTATTTACTGATATAAAAGGGAAAGATGAAGAAGAGCTTATGGCCACATCAGAAGGCTTAGCTAAGTAATTATGATTAAACATTTTTCTTCTTTATATCTATGCAGAGGAAAGAAAGGTCTGAATATTACTTATTCTGCATTCTGGTAAATATCTGCAGTGCAAAAGTGCCCACAAGTACCCTTTCCCTGAAAGTATTTTTCTAAAGGATAAGGAAAAACAGGGGCTTATGGCCTATTTGTGTGCTGTAGTGGTGGTGGTGGTTTTCTGTTTCCCCTACCCTTTTATTTTTTAACAAAAAAAGAAATCATGACCCAGACCCAAAGGATCTCTTTGAAAAACATTCAAATGTCAAACAGCTGTGGTCACTCAGTCTTTTTCTAATATCAGTTTTGTTAACTCATTATACTAGTGAGGTAGGCTTCCAGAAATATTGAGGCTTGATTTAAGAGAATGATGAAATATTTGCCACCTGAACCTTAAAAATTCTTAAATGAGCTGTAGAGTAGGAAATACGGTTTTGTATGGAGACAGCTCTTGAAATTTGTGACCATCGAATATCAAACAACAGCATTCTAACATAAGAGTTTTCAAATGTGAAGCTATTTGTCTGAGCCCATGAAAATGAGACAATTTTTACTTTAAAACCTGCCTCCCTCAAATTCTGTGCAGAATCTTGGTTATCACATTTTTACTTGTTTAGAGATAATTGTAAGATTTAGCAATGCTAATATTAATTAGAGCAGAATTTCAAATAAGAAACTATTTCCTGGTGCAGAGGTTCCTCAAGTTTAAGTGAATATTATTGATTTATATTTCAGACTTACGGTTGTATAATGTTTGCATAAAATGTTATGAAGTTTGCTTTTGAGACAAGGCAAGTAGAGCAAACTGTTAGGCAAACCTGTAAAATATGTGTCCTGTGAGTCAGTTTTGACCTTCAGGGCAAGTTTTTGCCCCAGGGAGACAGTACATACTGTTTACTCATTCCTTAGTGGAGCAGGAGTAAGTCTGTCTTCAAGTCTGGGTAGCTACAAAATACATCTTAAACAGTGAAATCTCTAAGCCAGTTAGATGACATGTACCTTTTCCCATCTCCCATCTCTTTATTAAGAGAGATGCTTATTTTAACTGCTATTCTGTAAGATGGAAGTTAAAATGCACAATTTAACAGAAAAGCAATGAAGGCATTATATATTGATCAGAATTGACCATGGAGATCCGATGATCACGGAATACCTTAGGGCTCTATAGATAAGTGAATAATACTTATTTTGCGTGAATTACAAAGTAAAGGAAAATGTTAAGTTTCGCTGAGAAGATTTGGGTCAGCCTGGCTGGGAACGTTTATCTGAGTGATCAGATTGAGTTTTTCGTAAAGGTGATATAAAAAAAGTTTTTGGATGGTAAGGCAGGATACAGAGCTAAGTTTGTGTAATGCACATGTAGTTTTTATATATGCAATTTTATTGAATTACACCAGCTCATTCAACAATTTAGTATTTCCTAGCTATTTGCTTTGTAACTTTGACCTTATAAATATACATATTTTCCTACCTAAATATATATTATCTTTAGTATATGCTGACTTTTTAATAAGTCACTACCGTATTTATGTCGTTAAATCAAGTATAGAGAAACATTTTTATATGTTAATAGACTTTTCAACAGTATGTACTAATCACTCTAGAAAGTGTCTCTCAGTGTACCTTTGTGCATCTGAAGTAGTCATAAAAATCTTCCCTACGTTTCATAAGTTTTCATCATAGCTGTTTTGTAAACTGTTTTGTTCTGAATTAAGACTTGGAAACTTGCATCCAGTGTGAGCTTAATATTTACAGCAAGCAAAACACTGTTTAACTTTTAAAAGATATGGAAGGGAAAAAAGCAGCACATAACACAGACTTAAAGGAGAATCTTATTAGTAGTTACCTATTTTTTTCTCTCTTCTCCTGTTCCTTTCATTTAACTGTTATTTCAGCTACTTCTGCATCCATCCACTTGATTTTCTGATTCCTGTCTATAGGGTAGTGTTCTGCCTGAGGAATCTTTTCCCCATAATTTAATTGATAAATTCAATATCAATTTTAAATAAAACACAGTTTGTTTTGGACCATTTGTGTAGGCATCTGCCTACACAAGAAATGTCAGGAGGGTTGTGGTTAGAGGGTGGCTGGATTTTTTTTTTAAGTGCTTCGGTATAAAGGCCTGTTCACTTCAACTTTAGGGTGTTAATATCAACATTTAACCTATTTTGTAAGTAGCAATGAACCTTCTTATTAGAATCAGTGTTTTGACTATTGGAGAGTGAACAGTAGATTAAAATTTATGAAAAGGTATGGTGCATTCAGGAAAAAAAAACAGCTGTTAAACATAACAACAGGCTATGAAAATTTTAGCTTCTGGAGTCATGTTATTGCATGAGATTTACATTTTCATAAAATAAACAAATAAACCCAGCCGTAGTCTTTGCAGTTTCTAACAAAAGCTGAAAGTTAAAGACTCAAGAATGCCAATAGCAAGGACATTTAAAATGAAATGATTACTAGTTTTTGTGTAATTTAGGTTAGCAGTACTGCACTGAAAATAAAACCAGGAATTCTGTCTAAATAAGTAGGACACTAATTAAGTGTAAGGTGGTAGGGAGGTTTTCTTATTGTGTGTTGTTAATTCCCTCAACCTAAGAATAGGCACAATAAAATGCAACTAGTTATGCTGAAGGCACAATAAAGAAAAGGGTGCTGGAATTAATTCCAACTGGCAGAGCTGTGGCAGCAGTGCAAATAAAATAGCAGATGGCACAAAACTTTGGTAGAGTGGGTACGAATGTGTCAAAAACTCTGCAGTTGTGTCCTTTTGGCAGTTACTTCAATGGTTTCCTAAGAGCTTTCCTGTTAGGGGCCAAGAAATGCAAGAAGGGAGGCTGAGATGTTTCCTCACTATGAAACAGCTGCACGGCACAAAGGGCAGCAGTTTGGTTTGCTGATCGCTAGCCTGCTTGAGCTGCTGTTGCTGATGATGACATGAATGCTTTTGTGGGGCTGAAGGCAGCAAAGGAAGGTTGTTTGCATGTGATTTAGTTGCTGTCTTTGCTACAAGGTGAGGGTCGCCTCTGTACTTCTGATCTTTGGGGACAAGAGAGGGTTCCTGCTTCAGCTGTGACTTGCTAAAACTCTTGAATTGTGAAAGGACAAAAAATATGAACACAGATGTAAATTGTTATGCTTTTAGTTAACATGCTGTTTCTTTCCTATGAAACCCTTCAGCTTATTTGCAAAACCTTACAACCAAGAGTTTTTAAAATGTAAGAGCAAATATTTTTCAGTATAGTGAGTAACACTGACATAGCACAGCTTTCACTGCTATATCTGTACTCCATTAAAAAAAAAAAAAGTGATTAGTGTACAGAAGTTTTTTTTTCTTTTCTTTTTTTTTTTTTTTTTTTTTAATTTTTTCTTTTTTTTTCTTTTTTCTTCCAGAAAAAAATACAGGAAAATATGTCTTCTAAATAAGAGACAAAACATTTTTTGTTGTAGGTTTTTTTGTTTGTTTGTTTTTAAAAAAGATCCTTGTTGCAGGAAACATTCAAACTGAAATGCTATAGTGGTAGGTAAACAGTAGGTAAACTAAATAAACTTCAGAGGGTCAAATTATGTAATTTTATAAGTTTAAAGAGGAAGTATTATTAATGTTTTTAAGAGAATGAAAATTATTCCACATATATGCTGAATGGTTTTGAACACGTTGAAATAAGAAAACTCCCCTTCTGTATGTCAGAGATAAAAAGCAATACTCTACTGCTATCCAATCAATTTTGCAGTAGAAGGATTTGCAACTGCTACCGGCCTCTACTATACTGAAATAGTTTGAGCATAATAATTTCATGAAGATTTATATTTGTTTTCCTGAAAGGAGAGGAGAATCAGAATTTTAGGATGTGAAAGAAGAAAGTTGTATGGGTAATTTCACCCCATTAAGACAGACAATTTACCTATTCTTTCAAATGATCTGTAACTTTCTCGTTTGCCCTAATGCGATTGTTTCTCGT
The DNA here is from genome assembly GCF_964035555.1 of Netta rufina. Lineage (NCBI taxonomy): Eukaryota > Metazoa > Chordata > Aves > Anseriformes > Anatidae > Netta > Netta rufina. The sequence continues at coordinate 179,719,662 of NC_140123.1, forward strand.
ATTTTTTGTGCATGTTACTGTTGGTCACTGATACAACACTGTATTTTTCTAGCAGCACAGATTTGTAACTGTGTGGCTCAGATACCAGAATTTTCTTGTGCATTGTTTGAGCAGCTTATGCTTTGCTTCCTTTCAGGAAACTATGCACACCATTTTTACAGGAAGTTCAGTCTTCACCAGACACAGTGAGCGGTTTGACTCTTGCACTTCAGTAAGGGATGTGAGCATGAGCAGAAAGCAAAAATGCATGTAGCTTTTTTTTCTTTTTTTTTTTCTTCTTCTTTTTCTTTCTTGAATTCATAGAATGGATATCATATATAAAAGCTTGGCCAGGATGAGTGGGTATTGTCTAGCTGAGTCAGAAAGAGGACTTCCTAGAATGTTTTGGTAGAATATAATTAATAAGGAGTAAATAAAATAATAGTAGTAATAATAATAATAATAACCACAAACATTTTCCTTTGTGCTAAGTATTTGTGACAATAATTACATGTTAAGCACATTCAGCTTTGAAACGAACATAAAAATCTCTCAGATTATAATTTTTTACATTGCTTTTCCTGTCAGCATATGAAACTGCTGTTTTAGCTGTGTAAGTGTATAATAGTCAGGTTGCCTGTGGGGTACAGGAGGGCTGCAGAGATGGAGGGCTGCCTCTACTCCATGGCCCTGCCGATTCCACCCATGGGCACAACAGCCAGGTGGGATGGTCCTGTGCCCATCTCCTAGGCCCTGCTTACTCAGAGGGAATGCCCATAGCCAGAGGACGTCAGTAGCAGAAGAGACTCCTCTCAGTGTCTTTTATGTCTGTGTAGATACCTATTGCTTCTCCATCTACTCTCTTATTTATTTATTTACTTATTTTGGTAGGTGGTACCTGATGCACTCTCTATGTTTCTCCTTTTTTTCTACCATCAACAGTCATTGTATTAATCACCCACGCTGTAGAAATCTGCAGTAACAACAAAGTAGGCATTGTTGTGGACCTCATGTCTAATCCCTGCTTTCTGACACAGAATTTCCATTTTCCACAATTCCACTGTTGCTGAATGTGGCTGACTTTTGGCCTGGGCTCCTTGAGTCTCTTTGACCCAGAGCAGAAGGGAAGCTGTTGCTTCAACTCTAGATTACTGTGCAAATACAACATGTTTGTCTTCAGTTAATTTCATTGCTTATCAATGAGTGGTTTATCATTTAATTATTTCCTTACTTGTAAAATTTGTAGCAAATGCTTCAGCTGTAGTGGACTTTACTTATGATTATTTTTTTTTTCCTATTACTTTTCTGCCCTCGCAAACTGAAGTGGCTCAGCTCACTTTATATTTTTCCCTTCTCTATCTCCTTCCCCTCCAGTGCTCTCATCTTGTGGGTGGTTGCTATCTGCTCTTTTTTGCTTTTGATGTTTTTGCCCTACTATTGTTTTAATAATGTAAAAACCCAAGTTTTAGCCTGTTCCTTGTGGTTAGTGCCCATTTGCTTCTCCTATTCCATTTTCCTTGCAGCTGTGCTTTACCCTTTTCTTCCTTTGGTTTTCTGGTACTTGATAGCTGATGCCAAACCTAGCATCAACTCTAGATTGCTAGAAAGAATAGCATAGAGAAAATGAATGCAGCAAAGATTCAGAAACTCAGGTATCAATTTATGTATTTCTATTTTTGTACCAATTTTTTTTTTCCTTTCACTGTCTTTTTACACACTCCAGTCTTTGTTGCTGTCCTTCTGTTTTTACTCCTATTTCTTTCTTTCTGCATGTTGTTGGTTTTGTTAATAGCAGCATTATGCAATGCTTAGAATTATGGGGATGATGAAAGACAAAGCGATAAGAGCAGGGGGCAGACTGATATCTGAGGTGGAACACTTTGGAATCTTCAGAAATTCTGTCTGCAGAAATTCAGAAATCTGGAGGACTTGAAATCAAGAGAACAGTGAATCTTAACATTCACAGTTAAACTAATAATCTTCAAGCATTAATTAATAAATAAATAAATTAATAAATTTCAAGCATTTGCCCTTATGCCCTTTTTAAAAACAAACAAAATCAGACCAAAACAAACAACAACAAAAAAGAACAGCCAATTTCTGTATGTATTTGTTTGAGTTTAAAAGAATGCTGAAATATCTGAGAACCCTGTATATAGGATCAGTAATGAATACATCTGACCTTTGGCTGTTTTCTCATTCAAAGGTGAGTGATGAATGGGCTAGGCTGAGAAGCCAGGACTGCTTTTTGCCTCACCATCTCATGGTTTTTGCTACAGTGCAACAGTGACTATAGTCCATGCTTGTTGGTTTGTTGAGGAAGGGAGCAGAAGGTGGTGGAGCCAAGAGGACCTGTTTGCGCACTCGCACAGGTTGTGGCTGTTAATGACACTGAGGTTATCTATCCTAGCCGGTATATCCTGTTGTGTCGCTTATGAGGCAATACCCAGCAAGAGATATCCTGTTATTTGTAGTTTTTCTTTGAAGTTTATTTGATTTGGGAACAAGTAACACAATGGTGAGAGGCATCGAAAATCTTCCAAATGATTGACTTAATGTATTAGATTCATGGTACTCCAGTGTGTCTTTATGCAGTGGTATAACCATATGTTGTAATATGCACTAATTGCATAAGTGCTGTAATTGTCATGCCAACAGCTTGGATTACTTTTTTGCATGTACTGGTTAATTACCCTTCCTTTTAAAATTAGAAGTTCAGAAGCAAGCCATGCTGTTCCTCAGTGAGATGGGATTGTGTTTTTTTTCTACACCTTTGTATACTTTACAGTTCTGGGGACTGTCTCCACATCTACTAAATGACTGATTATTAATGGTCTAGGAATAGATCACTTTCACCACTTCAGAAATTAACAAGCCTAATTCTCTGATTCTTAATTTGTGCATTATTTTGTTTTCATATCCAATATCTACAAGTCACTGTGCATTAGAAAGCAAAATTTAACAACAAGAACTACAAAAAAAATCAGGTAGATCAATACTTCTCTTAATAAGCATGCTATGTGGAAAACATAGGAAGAAATAACTAAGCATAATAGTTAAGTAACTATTTAATTCACCTTAAATACAAAAAGAATCACCTTCAGAAGTCATTGATTAAAGTGTAGATGACCAACAACATGCACATGGAATTCTGGAATGTTGATCATAAATTAATCTGGCATTGCACATATCTTTGCAATGACAGTTGCTACTGTAAGTATTTCTAATGCTGTGAAACATAAAAGCAAATATACTGAAGTTCTTTCTCAGTCCTCTAGCAGAATATATGAGGTAAAAAAATAAAATACTGCAAGTGGGAAGCTTGGAGAAAAAATTCCCACTTTTGAATACAGCCTCATATAGAAATCTATTTCCCACTACCTACAATGTCCTTTTGTGTGTGTGTGTGTGTGTGTGAATGGGCGCTTCTCTTGTTGTTGTTGTTTTTCTATTTTTTTTATTTAGTATCAAGCTACATTTGTTTGTTCTCAAGAAGTGAAAAACTGTATTCTGCAGTAAGAACTGTATTCCACCTTAAGTAGATGTAGCTTATCAACCACCACATTATGTGAATAATTTTTATTTCTATGTAGTGGTCTAGAAATAATTTACATATCATTTGCAAAGTTTACATATCATTTGCAAAGTTTATCATAGATGTCAATATTTTCAGTCTCACACAACTACTGCTAATGATGGCAAGATTTGTGTATGATAAGAGTATTTTCTAACGGTAATTAGAAGACAAAAAGATATTTGTATTTTGAGATAACTGTTAAAAGACAGGTACCTGAAAAAAGTTAAAGTCTCACTCAATCCAGCAATGATAAAAAATTTGCTGTTGCTGTTATTAAAAAAAAAAAAAAAGCAGTCATTCCCTCATTTAAAAAAAAAAAAAAAAAAGGAAAGAAAAAAAGAAAAACCAAAAACACTTCAGGGAAGAGGATTTGTAAATACAGAAATTCACTCCACATGTTCAGTGGAAATGCCTATCAACTTTGTAAACCTCTGGCTACTAGCCTTTTTCATGCTTCCCTGTGGTAAATGCTGCATTTGGGGTATGTCAAAGACATCTTTAAACAATTTCCGCAACCCTTCAAACAATGTGTAAGGTCCCGCAGAGCTTCCAGAGGAAGGCACTGCAGGTGTCTTTGCACAGATTTAAGAGTACTCTTAGCACCTTCTTGTACACTTATGTCGCCTTCTCAACCCATAAACACACATGCACACACGTATTTGCCATTCTTGTCAGCCCTTCATGGACTGAGAGCTGACAAGCTAAAATGTCTTTTTCCTTTGTCCCCTTACAGCCCCGTTGCTGTTATACCTGGTGCTCTCTGGATGTGTTCTCAGACATATTTTTAACAAAGTGTTCTCAGTGTGGGTCTTGTAAAACTCAGCAATTTTACTACAGTATTTTCTTTACAAAGAACATCCTGTTTCATAATAATTTATTGTATTCATTTGAAGATGTCCCCATGTCTTACAAGAAGCAATTCTTAAAAGGTAGTTGATGCTGTTAGTTGGAACTTTGTTTTCCTTGTAAAGTCAGCATGGTATAAAAAATTCAGTGTAAAAAATTGATTTTAAAAGATAGATTGTACCTTGATGGTACCTTGTTATTTAGTTAATGTATGCTTTCTATGATATGGAAGCTGCACTATATGCTATTTATGTCCTAGAAAATATTCAAAAATAATTGCTGACAAAAGCCACTTCACAGGTTGACTCAGAGGTACATCTTGTAATCTGATTGTTAATATTCTGGATAGCTAGGCAGAGAAAACTATTGATGTAGTTTGAAGATCTGCATAGAGACTAGTCAGGATTTTAGTTAAAATGTGGTGAGGAAGAGAGATTGAGATATTTGAGTTCTTCCAGCTTCACTGAAATTTTATGCTTATTGAGCATATAAATGCATACAATTTGTAATATTTTTGAAAAGGTAAGATTTTTTGCTAGTCAGTTTGAACTGTCACCTTTTATATCTTAGGAATTTATGTCTTTTCCAGAAGCAATGTGGAGTCACCTTAATTTTACTCTAGAATACAAGTAGCTCCTAGTTTTACTGTAAAATCCATGACTATCTGTCATTTGCTTTATTTTCCCCCTCAAGCCTGGGTTTGTGTTATGAAGTACTGATAAGAAACAGAGGCCTGATTCTTACCTTCTTACCATGTGGTCTCTTCAGCATGATCCATGCAGAGCAAGTAGAAGCAGCTACCGCTGAGATCAAACAATTTTCCAGGCTCAAATTAGCATGCAGATCTTGCCTTTCAACATTAACGGACCAAAGCAGGACCTCTCTATTTCCTAAAAAAAAGTTAATTCACTTAGTGTTTTTGCAACTTTTTTGGGGGAGGCAGAGAATTGACAACCATATTCTGAACTGAAGTACTATTCCGTATTTTCTCAATATGTGAGAATGCCAAAGGTTATATATTTTTTTACACCCACCAGTTTTGCATTTTTATTCCACCCTAGTCCACCTGCAAAAATATTGTTTCTATGGCCTGATCTGATGTCATGAACTAATGTGTCATAAGCTAAGAAAAACAGTGCTCTTACCTCTCCAGGTATGTAGTCAGATGATCCAGGCTGTCAGTGGAAATTTTTTTTTCTTTTTTTTTTTTTTCATCAGTGACATTGGCCAGCCTATCAAACTCCATAGGCATCTGTATCAGATGCCTTGGAATTGCTTTTGATGTGATTAGGGTACTAATTAGCTGTCTCAATCTTTATCTCCCTCCTGATGTTTTCTTTTGATTCATTTTGACTCTGAGGAGCCTGTATTCTGTGATGTTTGTTTTTGTATTGTGTCTAAAATCCCTAATGATAGCTTAAACTGTCCTCTTTTTGTTGAGTATTTCCCTGTGTTTACATACATTTTTCTGTTAAATGCATACATCAGGACTTTTCTCATAAGAATAGCTGTTATTTTCTAGAGGTGTAAACCATGTATTGTCAGTGTGAATATATATGTGCTATGGATTTTACAGTCCAAATGAGAATGTGCATAGTAACTTCATCTAAAACCATCAGAATCATAGCAAGTATTTGAATATTTATTCACCAGATAGTAACATTATAATTAAATTATTATGTAAAGCCAGTTAAATAACAGCAGAAGTTACTGTATTAAGGCCCACTTTGCAAGGAAACCAATGACAAGGAAGCAGTGAAACATGCTAATAGATTTTATGCTATAGCAATATATTGGCTTTTTATTGCTTTTCCACAGGCAGCAGATTCATGTATAGTTATTACTAGCTACATTATCTGCTAGTTTTCTATCAAAAAAGATTCAATCTATTGAATCATTTATCCAATATTTATCATTCTTATTGAAAATCCACTAGTGTTAGTACTATATAAAATATTGACTTAAATGTACTGGTTTTGCTAAAGATTAAAAACATATTAACCTAAAAGGCACATTTCTTAGGACATTTAAAACTATTTATTCTGGATGTTTAAACTGACAATATTTCTGTGTTGTGTGAGGAATGATTTTTATTTCTTTAAAAATCGTTGGCATACAGTAAGTGACCAATGCCATACTGATTTGAAGATGCTGAATGTTCATACAACTCATATTTGAAATTTTGATGTGTATTGCATTAGTTACTGAATATCAAGAATAAAATTTTTGCTCATACATAGAGTGCAAAATGGGATCTTTTGTAGCAGCACACGGCCTGTTTAGAATGATATAACAGGCACTGAATGTTCACATATCAAACAAAATGCCATCTTTCTGTAGAAAAGAGGTGTCAAAAAGTTTCTTTGTACCTTTAACGCATGTGATTATGTAGTACAAAATGCAGAGTTTGTAAAATTTCTTGAATATACAGGCAAAAAATGAATAATTCAAAACAACTCATAAGTTCTACATTCTATTGTATCTTTTATAACGCAGGCAGAAGATAGCATTGTGTTCCCAGTAGAGCTGAATTTGCACAAGTTACACCTCTGAAAATGCCAGATGGTCTATGGTCTACTTTTGAGAGCTGTCACATATGTAAAGATTTGAAAAAAGAAAGACAGCTGAATGAGAGCAGTGGATCATTAAAGAGAGAGTGAGAGTCCCTGGGTATCACTATGTTTTAAGAAGCATTGTGTCGTTCCCCATATTACACTTCTTTTTTTTTTAAGATATACACAACCTTTAAAAAATAAGGTAAAAATATTTCTGTTTTAAACTGAGTGGTTGTAGCTTAATCTTGGAACTGTCAATTGCTTTTGTTCTTTATGCTAGAATGCGGTCATATGGTTCCTAATTGGTTTCAAGTGTGTTTTAAACATAAGATTCAAGTCTCCCTAGTGCAAAATTATCAATAAAGTTAAAATAAATTTAAATTGAGATAACTAATCCATTTGGGGTTTTATTCCATTTTGATTTGACCTGCATATCATATGTGAATACTGTAAAGCCAGTCAGCTAAAAAGTTGTATGGTAATGCTGAAAGATTGAAGTGCGAGTACTTTGGGAACAGGATTATTATTAACACCCTCCCTCCCCCCCTCCCCCCCCAAAATAAGCAAACAAAACCCCCACTACCATAGTAAAAATACTAATAAAAGCAAAAACAGTAATTGTTTAGATTCCCCAAGCCTTACCATTCACCCACAATTTGACAGAAGAACTCAAAAAGCTTGTAATTTTGTAGATTGAATTTTGGAAAATTTCTCATGGAATAGAATCATAGAATATCCTAAATTGGAAGGGACCTGGAAGGATCACTGAGTCCAACTTCCAGATCCCCAAAAGGGCTACCCAAAAATCAATGGGTGACAACATGTCCAAGAGCACTGTCCAAATGCTTCTTGAACTCTAGCAGGCTCAGTGCCATGACCACTGCCCTGAGGAGCCTGTCCCAGTGCCTGACAACCCTCTGAGTGCAGAACCTTCCCTAACCCCCAGCCTGACCCTCTCCTGTCCCAGCTCCATGCCGTTCCCTTGGGTCCTGTTGCTGTCCCCAGAGAGCAGAGTCCAGAGCCTGCCCCTCTGCTCCCCTCCTGAGAGAGTTGCAGGCTGCCATGAGGCCTCCCCTCAGCCTGCTCTGCTCTGGGCTGAACAAACCAAGGGACCTCAGCCGCTCCTCATACATCTTCCCCTCTGGACCCTTCACCATCTTTATAGCCTGCCTTTGGACACTCTCTAATGGTTTTATGCTGTTGAAAGCACCAGAAATACATAAACAAGTGCAAAATGCTACCACCAATTTATCTGTCTTGAAAAAGATCATAACTGTCAGTTTAGAAACTTTAGAGACTTATGCTGGTAATGAGTCTGCTCCTATTTTAGGCAAGAGAAAACTAAAAAACTTGTTTTGGGGTTCCCATGATAGTCTGGAAATGTAAACAGCAAATATGTGCTGGAATTGAATTCCAGAGGCAAGAAAGTACCTTGCCTATGCTTCTGCTCATACATTTTTCAAGCAATAATGCAAAACTGAAAGGAACGGCAGCTTTGGTATTGCCATTGAAAACATTTTTAGGCAAGTTAGTTCAAGTGTAAGGATACCTTTGTACTCCTGCTCTGTTGGCCTGGAAGCTCACGAGCAGTTACCAATGGAAGGTAATAATCTTTGTCACTGCTGCATCTTTGGGGAGTCTAATAGCATAAATGTTCCTCTAGCCCTTCTCTTCTTACCTGCAACAGAAACTTTTCACTTTTGTAAAGTAGGTTTACAGTTGGTGTTACTTTGGCCTAGACTGATTTGCACAGTGTAGGGTATATTTTCAAAATCTTATTTGCTCTGACTAAAAATGTCAAATGGAAAATAAAAACAAACAACATCCCCTCCTCCTTTTTTTTTTTTTTCTTTTCCTTTTCAATATTTAAACCAAGATTTAGTTTAAGATTAATCTAAAGTTTAATCTGGACAACTAAATGATAGTTGGAGGAAGCAATGTATATATGATATCAGTGTCCTTGATAAAAGGGAAGTGTTGAGGCTTTATTAGGCAATTTCAGAACTGGGAGTCCTTTTAAAGACCATACTGGTCTGTGTGTCCTGATAGAATTCCAGAATGGTTTGGATTGGAGGGGACCTTAAAATCACCCACTTCCAACCTCCTTGTCATGGGCAAGGATGCCTCCCACTAGATCAGGTTGCTCAGGGCTTCATCTAACCTGGTCTTGAACACCTCCAGGGCATCTGCAACCTATTCCAGTGCCTTTCCACCCTCATAGTAAAGAATTTCTTCCTTATATCTAATCTAAATCTACCCTCTTTCAGTTTAAAACCATTACTGCTTATCACTACACCCCCTGACAAAGAGTCCCACCCACAGCTTTACAGCAGGCGCCCTTTAGGTACTGGAAGGCTGCTTTAAGGTCTCCCCAGAGTCTTGTCTTCTCTAGGCTGAACAACCCCAATGCCCTCAGCCTGTCTTCGTAGGAGAGGTGCTCCAACTCCTTGATCATCTTTGTGGCTATTGGTAGTATTTTAGTATTTGTCCAAAAGTTTAATCATGTGTATCTGAAGTGAACAGTGTAGCTGTTTCCTTTAAATGAAACTAAAATTACCTACACTTTTAAAAATGTATATTTTATGTAAAATAATACACTACATATATATAATATGCATACAAAGCTATACTGTGAAATCATCAGAAAATTTACATGAATTGTTTAAAAAGAGAATGAATTGCAGTGCTGAACAGTGTTTGCTTTTACTACTGGTGTTGTCTAATCTCTCTGAGAGTTAAGTGAAAGTCTTAAAGAAAAATTGGGGGGTTGGGGAAGGGAGGATGGCTTTTTTTCTTGACATTAAATTTATAAATAGTCAAACATAGGCCTTCTTGAAAACCTCTTTATGTCCAAGCAAGATAACAGTATTTTGATTAGGAGATGTGATTGGTCTGATGCTTTATGATTATGAAATCTGGTTGTGTTACTATCTTTATAGTTTAATTAGTTTCAGAACTTAGTTTTTTTTGTTGTTGTTGGTGGTGGTGTTTTTTTGTTTTGTTTTGTTTTTTAAGCTTCTTGAAGATTGTGACTGTTTTTGTTCTTCCCAGCAATCCATGAGTTTAAGCTCAATCTGGTGTTAGTTACCAGAATACTCCTATTCATATCTAATATACTGGTAGCTGGTAGCTGCCTTTCAGCCTTGTCACTCTGGTTATCTTCCGAAGACTGGCAGGCTGGCTAACTGGTAGTTTCACTTCTCTTTCTGCAGTCTCTATCTTTTCTGTACAATTTTCTCCTTATTGTTTGTGTTTCCTCCCATTCTTCATCTGGCTTTCTTTAGCCCAACTTTACCTCAGTTTTAATACTTTTTTTGCTCCCATTCCCGACTTTTTACTTCTTCCCATTGGTTATATTGTTCTCTCTGTCTAGTTCAGAAACCTATGAAACAGCGCAGTGTTGAATGGGGATTCTACGTCTCATCTAGACATGCAGCATATATATTTTTAATTACATAATAATAATTTAATAATGGTTAAATTTGATAATTTAATTGTAATTATTTTTAATTTAGGGATATTTTTTGCTTTCTTGTTTTGATGGAAGATGTTAACTTTTCAATCTGTTCTCAGAACAGTAAGAACAAAGAATTCCCAGTCTTGCCTGAAATGTTCAGTTATCAATTTACAGTTTTAATTAACACTTTCTTTCCATTTCATTTTAAGCACAACCTCAACGCTTGCCTCAGCCAAATACTTCAGCACTGGAAAGGGGTGAGGAAGAAAGTGGCAAAGTACAAAACGGCCATGTGGGCCTGAGTAATGGAAGTGGAATTCACAATGGGGTCAAGCATGCATCTGCAGACAACAGAAAACTTTCATCTCCTGTTTCAGAAAAAATGCACAGAAAAATTCAGTCCACCTTGTCTGTCAACAGTGACGGCAGCAAGAAGAGTAAAATAAGCTCTGCATTTTCTCAAAAGCCAGGTACTTCACCTGAAGGTAAGTAGATTTTTTTATTAAAAAAAAAAAAAACAACAACCAAAAAAAAAAAAAAACTGAATAAAGACTAGCCAAACTCCATTCTCACTAATAATTACACAATCAACTCAAAGTAATTGAAGAGCATGACTCATGCTCCAGAAGCAAATAGAAATCATTATGATAAAACATAAGTTACTTCCCCAAAGGAAAATATTAAGTATTTGAAGGAAATTGAAGCAATGGGAGATTTCTTGCTCTCAAACATTTGGCCAGCATAGTCTGGTGATGTTTAATTCTTTGTAGTTAGTATCCTGAACTGATAGAAATTCCAGTTAATGGCGTAACGGGTACACCAGAAAAATGTTAAAGCACTATTTCCTAACATACTACACATAACATACACATACTTAATTGTATACTTAATTGTATGCTTAAATACATAGTAACTACTACATTGTTAATACTTAACAATGGCAGGTTCCATGACAGTAGAGTTAGTTTTTAAAAATGTTCTGTTAGGAGATATTCTGACTAGCTGTGAGGTCTGAACACTAAATAATAAAATTTAGAAATGTGCTTTGATGATGAATGTGTCTTATGCTATATTTAGGCTGTAAATACTTTAATGAAAAAGTTTCATATTCCCTATGCACAGCTTAAATAAACAAAAGTAAATAATTTTGCCATATTTTTTTCAGCTCTGTGTGTGTTTTCACTGCTTGCAATTACTCTAATGGTCCCAGAGTTCCTGAGCCTCTACTCAATCTATTGCCTTCCCATTAGCACTAATATACTCAGAGAGCTTTGCTCCTGCCCATTACAGGAAGGGTGCAGAAGCTCTATAAATTTTATTGGTTTGAGGCAGGCTTTCTTTCAGAATGCAGGTCACGTCCATAGGTGCATCTAGTTAAAATAAATAAATAAATAAATAAATAAATAAATAAATAAAAAAAAAAAAAATCTTGGGGGGTAAGAAAAGACACAGATTCTCAGAAAAACAGGAGGCTGTACTGTTCAGTGAAATGGGGAGGATTCTCAGTGTGGATGGAAGCAAAAGGGATCAGAAAGACTGTAAGTATGTAGTGGCTTGGGTGAAACCCACTGATTTCAGTGGACTGACTTCTTTTGGCTTCTACTACTTCAATCAAGCCTACTGCGTGCATCTATGTAATAATATCAAGTAGAGCTTCATTTGTGCTGGGCCATGGGCTGGTCTTCCTTGCTGTGGTTTATTTTCATATATATCTTCAAGAACCTAATGTTATTTTTGACTTGTGCTTTCAGTTCTAAAATTTCTTTCCAAAACTGAGATTTCATTCTTGCTATATTCCCCTTCTCTCTTCCCGTTATGTGAAAAACAGTTCATCCTCCAGCCTTGCATTTTTCTTGTATATTTTTCATTCATGCAATATCAAAAAACTGGAAGTCAAGAAAAATAGATCTGTTCACAGAGCTGATACAAAGTGGCAGTTGCTAAATTTAAGATATTCAAACTCTGAGAAAGAAATTCTAGCATTATACAGAGATAGGTTCTGTTCTGTCCATGCCCTTATATACTTATTTATGGTTAACACTTCCTTTTTCTTCTAAAATTGCAGTTTAATTGCATTTAAACCAATAATAAGTACTAATAAGTACCACTTATTAAGTAATAAGTACTAATTAGTACCACTAATAAGTACTATGACTGAGGATTTCATAGACACTCTTTTGAGATGGTATACACAAATTAATTTGGACACAAGTTCTACAACTTCATATTCTGAATCTTACTTTTGTAGGCAGAGGTATTTTTTGTGAACAGTTCTGTATTCTTGATCTAATGACATTTCTGTAGAAACTATTGAAAAGATTCACAGAAAGATGGATCAGATAGGAAACTATTTGAAATTGTCTCTTTTCCCTTTCCTCCCCTCCCCTCTCCTCCCTCTGCCATCTGCATTTTTATATGAAGATCTAGACCATGGAGTCAAGTCAGCATTCCAAGATACGCTGTTTAGAAACACTTCACATCCAGTGAGGCTTAGGAGGGTGTAAGTGCATTCACTAACTCTGCTCTTCATCTGCATCTATTATTAATCCATATCATCCCTGAAGAAATCTTACTCAGCTCCATGACTTACACTACAAAAACAAAAAAACAAACAACAAAAAAACACAAAGGAATTATGAAAGAGTTGGAGCTTCTCTTTTAAAAAACAGTTTTTAAACACTATTTCAGTTCTAAGGATTTTTCAAAAGGACTGGATAGGTTTCACTGCAGTGAAAAAATGATTATATATATATTTTAATTTATATAATAATGTTAATGATATTTAAAATGTTTTGTGTCAGAAGTGTCACAGTTCTTGCAAAACTGTGGTCTGTAGACTACTGGCAAAGTGAATTGTCACTTTGCACCTATGATATGTAGCACAGAGCAACCTTGGAAACCTGAAAAAGAAATTGAAAATGAGTAAAAAAAAAAAGAGACAATTTAGTTGCTGCTTTTGGAAGTTTCTGTTTAACTACACACAAGGGGAGAAGAAAGGAGGAACAGTCCAAAGCAACTTAAAGAAGGAAGGAAATCTAAAGGAGACAGCAAAGAGGCAGCTGAACAGTAAATCTACGTGTTAGGAAATGAAGAGAGAGAGGTAAACTGAGTACATACAAGTGTATCAGAATGGTGGGACACAAATAATAACGATGTACCCAGGGCTGGAGAAGGAAAGGTGAAAAGAAACTGGGCAGTGGCGGGATGGAAGAGGAATTTAATTAACAGAATAGGTGGAGAGAAGGGGCAAAATGGAATAAACACTAACTATTTTGTAAAATACATGTACAAGCCGAGCTTTTCTACCAAGAATGTATGAAGCTTGATGATAAACTTTTTTTTTTTTTTTCTTTTTTTTTTAAATAAAGCATTTTTTTTAAAAGAAGTTAATGGTGGAGAGAAGGAACACAAGTTTTCAAATGGAGCTCTCACTTGTGGTCAAGTTGCTGTGACCTCACAGATTACTACGATTGTTAGGGTAGCAACTAAAATTCTGACAACCTGTCATAATCTGAGTTTAGATTAGCACTGAGTTTAGCACTTCACATATTTGAAACGCTGAGAGCATGCAACTACTGTGCTCATCTGGACAGGATAGCTCATTAAACTACTGTAAGCAGATCATGAGCCAGACTCCTTTATGTATGGCAGATCTTTATTTCATTCCTTTTCAGGCTCCCTAAACCAGAGAGGCAGGACAAGGCATCTTCTTTCCAATTATTATTATTTTTTTTTTCCCCAAAATAGGTCACTGGAAGTTTAATAAAGCTAGATAGCTAGATGCAGGAGAGAGGTAGATGCAGCATGTGTGTGTATGTGCATATACAAAGGTACAAAGGAGCTTTTTCCCTTTCTTTTCTTCCCCTTCCCCCTTTCCCTTTCTTCCATTCTCTTCTCCTTTTTTTTTCTTTTTTTCTTTCTCCTCTCTCCTCTCTTTCTCTCATTCTTTCCCTCCTCTTTCTCCCACTCTCTTTTTCTCTCTCTTTCTCAAATTTTCTTTCCTTCTCTTTCATCCTTTCTTTCTCTCCTGTTCTCTCCTTTTCTCATTTTCTCTCCTGCTTTCTCCCTCTTTTTTCTTTAAATTTCTTTCTTTTTTTTTTTTTTTTTTTCTTTTTTATTATTTCTTACATGCACTTCTGAAATCGGCCCTATCAGCCCTTAGACAGCTACTTAATCAATATCCTGCAAATCTCTTTACTTCTGCCAAAATTTCCATTGTTATCTTTTGGAACTTGCTTTAAACTGGAGTTCTGTCTGAGCAAGAAGTATTTTAGTACTTTAAACTGTTTGTTAGACAAGGTTGTGTCAGAAGGCAGTTGTCAGTCAGGCAACTAACATTATCATATGGTCAAAACTATCATTTAAAAAAAAAATATTTTGAAAAGCAGTGTGTTTTAAGCATGGTTTGTACTTTTGCTTGCATAGAAATCTTGGCACATGTTTTACACATTTGTTAAACAAGCGAGTGGAACACAGGGCCTGCAATGAAGAAAGATCTTTCCACAGCATCCATTTTATAAGGTCACAGTCCAGCTGGCATCTAACTAGTGTCAGTATTTGCATTGGTGAACAATGGGAATGAAAGCTGCAGATTTGAAGGAAGTCTTAGGTATTGTAAATTGGCACGTTTCATAGTATTTCTATATGTTTAACATAAAGAACCTGGATCATTTTTCTTCCAAGGTTACGTCTGTATTAAGAGTTTAGAATATAGGCTTTGATGAAAGTTTCTATTGATTTTGCAGTGTTCTGTTCATTTTGCCTGTTAATTTTCTTGATCAAGAGAGATGATCATTTTCTATTTTAAAAAGCTGAAATATCACCTGTCGTGATTTGTAACTTTATTGACCCCCATCTAAAGAAATGGAGCTCTGTTTTCCAGGGATAGTTATACTCCATCTGACATGTCAGTTTATTCTGTCTGGTTTTCTTCTTTTTATTTCAGAATTTTAGTGGACATGGTGAATTTTCTAAAAGAGGATGGGAAGCAGAAGCTGCACAGGAGCTCCACATATTATGGGCATGGCATTGTGTTAGCGCACATGCAGCTGCTCTGTAAGCTGACATCCCACCTCTGGGTAACACACACCTTTTAGAAATGTGGGCTGGGGCAGTTTCTCCATGGCTCACCTCCTGTTTGTAGCTGAGTGCTGTGCTGATCTGGCCAGGGCTATTATTCCTGGCCACGGCTTATCCCTGCCTGCGCCAGTGGCAGGAAGCCTACAGCGCCTGCTGGGGCTTCTGTTCAGGGCGCTGCGGGGGCCCGGCACGAACACCCGCTGAGGACCTCAACCGGCACTTTGATTGCGGGTTTGCCCTTTTTTGATTCTTGCTGTGAGACAGCAGAGTGCCTGGAGATTTGTTTTGAGTTGTCTGAACTCCGTGGATATAGTTAGTAAAAAGCTGACCAAGGTCAGTATGCTGTAAGTGAGCTTATTTACCATTACAGACAGGGAAACCTTTTATCATATGTGACCTGCCTGCTTGGTATGAAAGCTTATTGGGTCAGTTTGTGAGAGGTTAGTGTCAAGCATTACAAAAGCAGCACAGATCAGCCTGCCTGTGTGCTTCTCTGTACACTTTTTTCAGTTTAACTTCTGCAGATCTTGTACAGTTTAGATGATAGTTCTCTTAAAATCTGTTTCTTAAGCAAAGCTGCATCTTTTCATAATAATGAAAAGGAGGGGATAAAAGGGAAGCTGAAATAAAAGAAACATATGTGTGAGTATTTAAAAGAAATTAGATATCAGAACAATGTGTGTATGGAAAGATTTTAGAAATAAAAAGTAATGTGCAAATGTTTGAAGACATGTACATAGACAAAAATTAAAGCTGTTTCATTGCTAATATTATTTCTTTTCTTTAATTGAACATAGCTATTATAACCATGATGAGATATAATGTGGGGCTCCCTGGGCTTTGAGTATCAGTGGATAAACAGTTTTAAGAGATTTTAAACTGCTAGTCTGGATATTGTCTGAGATAACGTTTATAGCCCAGTTAAAGTAGGTATTATTTGTAACATATACACTGGCTACATCAGCGCAAGGTAGCTGGAATTACATGTATGATCTAAGCAACAAAAACTTGGACAAGTTTGCTGAGCTTCTATTTGCCTTGGCATTGTTTTAAGAGTTTTCATGAAGTTTCCTAACAAATCTGTGACTTTTGGGGATGTGCCAAAAGTCTAAGGAAACAGCTTTAAACAGCTTTACTTACACTGGTATTTAAAAACGCTGCATGAGATGACCCTTTTAACTTCAGGTTGAACTTTTATCCCAGGATAATAATGAAAAGGTAATTGTGGATGAGATTGTGAGTCTGAAAGTGAATCTGTTTTTTTCCACTAACAGTGGGTTGGTCTAATAAGATATATTCTCAGCGCCTACAGACCAAGCCTATCATAATTTATGTCATCCAGCATAGTTTCTGGGAGCTTGAATCCTACTCAACAAATGTGATACAATGTTTTGACTGGCATGGTGTAGTTTGGAAGTCTGGAGGAAAGTCTTCATTAATGGTGGTCTTACGTAATGAGAAATAGACTAATTTCTTCTCTCTCTGTGAAAGTATTTAAGTGAAAACTTAAATTCCAAGAAACTTAGAAGTTAACTATTTATCAACATTGCTGCATCATGAACAGCAAGGAAGATGCAGTTTGGTCCTTAGTAAAAGGGCACCCCTAATTCTCATTTTCATGACTATCTCTAATGGGGAAAAAAAAATTAAAAAAAAAACTTTTATCCTAAAAAATATTAATAAAATAAAATAAAAATGCCACTTATATCACTTTAAACTAGCTACTCTTTAAGGTAACATAGGTGTTGTGTCACAACTTACATTGCTGTATCATTTCTTTAACAAAAAAGGCTAAAATATGTTCAAAGTTTCTAGAAAACATGTTATCAGGCCTTAAGATCATCAAATTTACTTTTTACTTTTTTTTTTTCCAAATATATAAATTACATTTAATTCCAATTGGAATAATTTGTTCCACTATTCACTTATCTGCAAAAACTATTAGGATTTTGATGTAGTAAGTTCAAAGAGAGGAAATTAAGTATAGTCTTAACATGTTAAATTAGTCGGTATTGGTACCAGGGAAGAATTATCAGGGAGTGCAAACAGTAGAATATATATTAGTGGTCTCCAACATGGTATTGATAAACCTGGTATTCTCTCTTTGGGAGTTTTATATAGTATCTTCTTCACAGATGGCTTTCTCTGACCATGGCATCCTACAACAGCAACCAAAGGAAGTATTTTAAACTCTATAAATTTTTCTTTGAAACTGGCAGATTGGGGTATGAATATGGGTACTAGTCAAGAATGTGTAAGTTTTGTATAATATATAGATATAAAATCACAGAAACATAGAATATCCTGAATTGGAAGGGACCTACAGCGATCATCAAGCCCAACTCTACCCAAAAATCAGACCCTGTGTCTGAGAGCATTGTCCAAATGATTTTTGAGCCCTGGAAGGCTCAGTGCCATGACCGCTCGCTGGGAAGGCTGTGCCAGTACCCAACCACCCTCTCAGTAAATAACCTTTCCCTAACATCCAGCCTGAACCTTGGACCCTGGAGATATGTTATGAGACATTAAGGTCTTGTGTCACTGCTATTACAAAAAACACCATGACTGCATCTTTTCATCTTATTTATAATTGCATCAATAAGCTAAGAAGTAGGAGTCATACATGAAAGTAATTCTTCCAACAATCCATCCAGAAAAAAGGTATTGCTGATTTTTAGAGTCGTGATTCTGAATTCAGCTGGTCAGGCAGAGCTAGGTGACAGCATGTTTTGCCAAGTGTTGAATACACAAGGAAATTAAAATAAACAACAACAAAAAAATTCTTTTAGCGTTTCAGTCAGTGAAGAAGAGATGGAAAGATCCTCACTGAGTTTGTGCTATAGCATTAAAGGCAAAGGCAAAAAATTGTTATTTCTTTCTGTTATCTTGGGCCATATTTGGTAGCTGTTACCTTGGAAATATCATAATTTAAACCAACATGACCTCTACGTTTAAGTATCGATTAGTGTACGATAAGTGTAAAGGGAAATTATTATTTTTTTTCCAGAAAAGTGCCGGAAAGTGCAGTCCCTTTTGGTTTAATTTATGAATTGTTGTCCATCAAAAAATATATATGTTATAATTTATATAAATGTTTAGTTCTTACCCTTCAATTTTACATATCCCTGTATCACAGAATCACACAGAATCACAGAATTTCTAGGTTGGAAGAGACCTCAAGGTCATCGAGTCCAACCTCCAACCTAACGCTAACAGCCCTCCACTAAACCATATCCCTAAGCTCTACATCTAAACGTCTTTTGAAGACTTCCAGGGATGGTGACTCCACCACTTCCCTGGGCAGCCTGTTCCAATGTCTAACAACCCTTTCAGTGAAGAAATTCTTCCTAACATCTAACCTAAAACTCCCCTGGCTCAACTTAAGCCCATTCCCCCTCGTCCTGTCACCAGGCACGTGGGAGAACAGGCCAACCCCCACCTCGCTACAGCCTCCCTTGAGGTACCTAAAAAGAGCGATAAGGTCACCCCTGAGCCTCCTCTTCTCCAGGCTGAACAAGCCCAGCTCCCTCAGCTGCTCCTCGTAGGACTTGTTCTCCAGGCCCCTCACCAGCTTCGTCGCCCTTCTCTGCACCCGCTCAAGCACCTCGATGTCCTTCTTGTAGCGAGGGGCCCAAAGCTGAACACAGTACTCGAGGTGCGGCCTCACCAGAGCTGAGTACAGGGGGACGATCACCTCCCTCGCCCTGCTGGTCACGCTGTTCCTGATACAAGCCAGGATGCCGTTGGCCTTCTTGGCCACCTGAGCACACTGCTGGCTCATATTCAGCCGACTATCCACCATCACTCCCAGGTCCTTCTCTGCCTGGCAGCTCTCCAACCATTCCTCTCCCAGCCTGTAGCTCTGCTTGGGGTTATTGTGCCCCAGGTGCAGGACCCGGCACTTGGCCTTGTTGAACTTCATGCAGTTGACCTCAGCCCATCGGTGCAGCCTGTCCAGATCCTCCTGCAGAGCTTTCCTACCCTCGAGCAGATCGACACACGCACCTAACTTGGTGTCATCTGCGAACTTACTGAGGGTGCACTCGATGCCCTCGTCCAGATCATCAATGAAGATATTAAAGAGGACCGGCCCCAGCACCGAGCCCTGGGGGACGCCACTAGTGACTGGCCTCCAACTGGACTTGGCTCCATTCACCACGACTCTTTGGGCCCGGCTATCCAGCCAGTTTCTAACCCAGCGAAGCGTGCGCCAGTCCAAGCCAAGAGCAGCCAGTTTCTTGAGGAGAATGCTGTGGGAGACGGTGTCTGAGCATCTTGTTTTCAATACTGATGCTCATAAAGTTTTATTAAGGTGTTTTGTTTAAAAGTTATTTGTAGAACAAAATTTGTTATGGTACTTGGTTCTTGCAGTTGTATTTTAAAGATGTAAAATACTAAAAATCTCAGTTCTTCAAATATGAGGGCTTCTTAGATACAACTCTTGGCTTCTTTATCTTTTTCCTTTGCATTAAAAGAAAATCTGAAAGGAGATTGTACCTGAACAAATTTAACACCATCTCCATGACAACCAGCTAATTAATCGCTATTGGTATGGCTTTGGTCCTCTTCAGTGAACGGATACTCCCCAGCTTTATTTCACATATCTTCTGTGTTTTCTATGAAGGTCATTTATTTAGTGACAGCATTTCCTAGGAAAAAGCAGCCTTTTTAGTACAGGCAACAATTGTCTTTAAAAATAGCTCAATCTTACCTGCATTTTTCTTCTTTTTTTTGATGTTTAAATTTTCTTTTTCACTTGGGTATATAAGCTCATTGTGTATGTTGTGACTGTGACGACATTGCAGTACAGGCATTCCCAAGATAAGTTTGGATCTAACTGACGTAGTAATTAGGAGAAATCCATCTGCAGCATTGTGGAGGTAGTGTGGACTAAGGATTCAGGTAGTTGTTTTCATTCTTGGGAAAGATTTTGCAAGTGGTGTTGAACTGTGAGCTGCATTGCTGTGAGTATTGTGTGTTTAGCTGCTGGCTGGGTTAAATCACAACAGCTTGCTAGTGTAAAATCAGCTCTATTCTATCCTGCAGTCAGTTTCTGCAATGTTAGTGATACTTTGATTCAATCAAGATACTTGCCAGGGTTACTCCATCATTTTAGATATTATAAATATGTTTTAGAGTCTTGGTAATTGTATTAGTACTGCAAGTAATTGCAAGCTTTCCCCCAAAATAAGAGCCTCCAACCTGTGATTTCTATGAAGATTCAGTACTTGGTCAGAGGAAATGTCTGCATACTTCAATATCCTGTTTTTGCTAATGGCCTCTCTTAGCAGATACCTGTGAGGGACTCTAGGAACAGAAAGGATGAGATGATGCAGGATATTTTCCCCAGAACAACTTCCCAATCTTCAAATATCTGTGGATAAAGGAGTTAAAGGCTTGCAAGCTGTAAGAAGAAAAATGAAAGCTGTTTATGAAAGAACAATATTCTCCAACTGAATGTTTTGTGTATTTTAAAGTTTTCATTTTCTTTCTGGGCTGGCTGTACACTGCCTCTTACAAATTAAACATGCTTCACAGACATTATATACTTACTATTGCCTGAATGGTTACACTCAAAGATTTGTGGTCAACAGTTCAATATCCGGGTGGAGATGAGTGATGAGTGGTATCCCTTAGGGATCTTTACTGGATCCACTATGGAACTTCTTTGTCAGTGACATGGGCAGTGGGATTGAGTGCACCCTTACCAAGTTTGTAGATGACACCAAGCTGTGTGGTGTGGTTGACATGCTGGAGGGAAGGGATGCCATCCAGAGGGACCTTGACAGGCTCCAGAGGTGGGTCTGTGTGAACTACATGCAGTTCAACAAGGCCAATTGCAAGACCCTGCACCTGTGTTGGAGCAATCCCAAGCATGAATACAGGATCAGCAATAAGTGAATTGACAGCAGTTCTGTGGAGAAGGATCTGAGAGGTGATGATGGATGAAAAGCTCAATATGACCCAGCAGTGTGTGCTTGCAGCCCAGAAAGCGGTCGTATCCTGGGCTGCATCAAAAGAACGGCCAGCAAGTTGGGAGAGATTGATTCTCCTTCTCTACTCTGCTCTTCTGAGACCCCACCTGAATAGCTGCGCTCAGCTCTGGGGCCCTCAGCACAAAGGGCATGGACCTGTTAGAGTGGGTCCAGAGGAGGATGATCAGAGGGCTGGAGCACCTCTCCTACAAAGACAGGTTGAGAGAGTTGGGGTTGTTCAGCCTGGAGAAGAGAAGGTTCAAGGGAAACCTTATAGTGGCCTTCCAGTACTTAAAGAGGGCAGGGCAAGGGGTAATGGTTTTAAACAGAAAGAGGGAAGATTTAGATTAGATATAAGGAAGAATTTCTTTACTCTGAGGTGGGGGGAAGGCACTGGAACAGGTTGCCCAGAGAAGCCGTGGATGCTTCATCCTTGGAAATGTTCAAGGCCAGGCTGGTTGCGGCTTTGAGTAATGGGATTTGTGGGAGACACCTGCCCATGGCAGGGGTTGGAATCTTTAAGGTCCCTTCCAGCCCAAACCATTTTGTGATTATATGACAGTGAAAACAAATCCCTCACTCTTCAGTTTCAATTTCATTGAAACTGTTTAATTCCATGTTTAATTCCAGTGTTTGTGTTTTTCTGTCCTGTCTCACAGACATATCAAATGTTT
This sequence comes from Netta rufina, assembly GCF_964035555.1. Lineage (NCBI taxonomy): Eukaryota > Metazoa > Chordata > Aves > Anseriformes > Anatidae > Netta > Netta rufina. The sequence goes on from NC_140123.1 coordinate 179,741,804, forward strand.
GAAATTATTCCATAGTTGAATAAATTCCATTAAGTTAATTCTTTTGGTGCCTTTTTTTTTTTTTTTTTTTTTTTTTTTGACAGTGAGTTACCTTTCTGGTTACCTTATGTAATTTAATAGTACTTGAGAGAGATGCATATTGACATTCAGGTATAGGTGTGAATTCCCCTGAAACAAAGTAATTGGGACTGGGGATCATGGATATGGATATTTTACGTAATAAATGTCTGGAGAAATAAATTTAAGTGGACATTTAATACTTGGAATTTTCATGAAATGATTTGGAGAAAAGAAGCTTACACCAAAACTGACCAAAACTGGTAATTGAATAGGAGATGTTAGGCTGCATAAGTGACCTTGAAGATAGGAAACATGTTCTTTATGGTGTTAGATTATGTCTATTGTGAATCATTGTCTTTCAAGAACTTATCTGACATTGTGATGCATCTGTATTTAGAATAATATTTTAAATTTTCTCTCTCTCTCTTTTTTTTTTTTTTTTTTTTTTTTTAATATGTGACATTCTACTGAACTGGTATACGTGAAGATTGCTGTGTTCACTGTATCCTGGCTTGCTTGTTCTGTGAATTTCTCACTCTCTGTAACATTGTTCTGGGACAAGCATCCTGTGGCATCTGCACATCGGAGGCCTGCTGCTGTTGCTGTGGGGACGAGATGGGAGATGACTGTAACTGCCCTTGTGACATGGACTGTGGCATAATGGATGCATGTTGTGAATCTTCAGATTGCTTGGAGATCTGCATGGAATGCTGTGGGATCTGCTTCCCATCCTGAAATACTTATTCCTTTCTAATCTCTTAAAAACTGGAGAGCTTTTCTTTAAATACATTTGAAGAAAGACAAGGTAAGATTTTCACACAATCAACTGGTATTGCACTGTTCATTCCCTATATATAAATATTTTTTGTAAGCAGTCCTCAAATCTGTCTTCTAACACAAGTTGTATAGTTTTGTATGTGAAACTCAAGCTACATTCCAGCTTCCTTTTGGCTTTGCAAATGGAAGATTTTAATGAAACTGAATTATAGGCCTGATACTGCAGGCAATATATGAGGGCAAAGTTGCCATTTGAATGTAGTGACAGATTTTAGTTGGAGTAAAGACTACAGGGCAAAGCCTTAAGTATTTGCCTTTACCTACTTTAATGTTTAAATGCTCAAATGCCTACATAAATAACATTCCTTTACAGGAATTCTTAAAAGCAAAATGTCTTTGTTTCGGTCTCCTTGGGTTCAAACTAACCTTGTTCTATAATCTTAAACTAAATTCAGTTCTCAACACCACTAACCTACTGTTGGTTTTGCTACCATGGTCACATTGACAATGTTTCTTTTGTTTTGAATATCTCATTTGTTTGAGAGATATTCCTCATATTATGTTAATAATACATGTAGATTTGGCAATCTGGAGTCAATGTAAATTTTACTATCAATTAGAGTACCAAGGTTTCATTGTTATCAATCAAGACAGAATAGAGAACTTTTGTTCTACTTCATTACTAATATTACTTGAAATGCTTCTTTTAGAAACAGACTTTGGAAATCTGTGTAGACATGAAATATATCCATAGACTAATAAATTAACAAATCTTAAAAATTTGGCTATTAAGGGGAAAATATCAAAAGTTAACTCAAGAATCTAAATCTGTACATTAGAGGCCCTGCCAGGTTTTGTGGCTTTACAGTTAGTATCATGTAATTTAATATTTATTCATTGTGTGAGCATGATCCATACAAGATTGCACCATTTAAACTGGATAGAAAGACCAAATTAAAACCGACTCAATCAAGGAATTCTGTCATCATATATGAGAATATTACATTTGCTTTTTGTATATGTTTTAAGTGATATTTTTAAAAAAGCTATGTAAAAAAGGGATATATTTTAAAAGTATATCCTTTTCACGTAAAAATAATATGATTTGAAAAGTTGCTAAGTACACAGTTAGGATTTGGTTGGCAATTTTTTCCCTATTATACCATTAAGACTTTCTGAGAAAAATCTGTCTTTGTCTTTGCAATTCTGAAATTAATTTAGTCCAACTCATAGAAAGGTTTACGACATTCCCAGATTTAGTGAATAATGGTACCCATTTTCTTTCCCATTTGCTAGTTTCTCCCCTCTATGTCTGTAGCTCGTTAACTTTTCTGCATAAAACCACCTGTACATCTTGATCTCACATACTGAAACTTTCCTACCTACACTTCAGATTTCCTATTTGGAGATTGTTGGATCTGGTAAATTTATACCTTGTTAAAGAGTCATCAATAGCCAATACCATATTTCTGTTAAGTGAATTGATCATAAATGTCTCTTTCCACTGGAGTGAATTCAGTTTATGCAAATGTGACAAACTAAACATCACAGGAATGTGAAGCTAAGTCAACAAATTGCCTTATATTAATCCAAGCTTCTACCTGTGAACACTGGCTAGTAGTGCCTACTACTGCAAGTTATCACTGAAGGTAAAATAGCCAAATCCTCAACTGTATTTGGGAGCTGGGAGGTGTTACCTTTTGCCTTAACATCTGCAATATTGTGGTATATTCTGATGCAATGCAGATTTACTCAGAGGGTGTCTTATCTGCTTTTTGATAGTTACTACAAGAAGTGATCCATATGTGGTGGTTTGGTTTTGTTTTGTTTTCCCCATATGTTGGGCCAGATTCAGATCTGTGTTGCATAAACTGAGTACATTTCCATTAATGTCAGAATTTTCCATTGGTGTAGTTCCAGTTAGAGAGCACAAAGATATTATGGTAATAGGCAGGCTAATAAGCAATCATATAGCTAAATTGATAAATTCCCTGAGCTCAGAATCAGGCCCATGGGGCTCAATTATGACTCCTAAAAGTCTGAACCACATTGGGAAGGGGGAAGAGGTACATTGGTTGAGTGGCAGTGCCTGGAGGCATTTTGCCTTTGTAAGGCATAATGCCTCTGGGGAAATTGGGGGCATCACAGTGAGCACTGGGACTTGATGCACCTTGGAAAAAGTGTAGACAGTGCTTCACCCATTGTAGGCCTATGGTTGACACAGTGGTGGTGGGGCCATGCTCTCTGGGGCCAGGTAGCACCACTAGCTGTCTGTCCTTCCTTGTGTCCTTCTTACCACAGAGAGGTGAATTATGGCTGTTTCCTGTCTGATTGTGCTTCTGGAGGTGGGGAAAAGTACTTCCTGTCTCCTGTCCTGTTAGGACATCCCTGCCCGAGCATTTCCAACTTTGTGTTTGGAAAACTGCACATTTGCATTTCAAGCTTTCAGTGAATACTGGATGTAAAAATTACTTTTACCACAGGATGATATAGTATAAGAAACGAAAATGTTAATCCAGGGAGTATCGTCTGTGTAAAAGAATTATACAATTTACACAATCCCTTGTTTCTACTTACATGAAATCAGATTTTGTTTTGATTGTTTGAAATTATGAAAATCTGAGGAATGTATTTACTATTAAGAACATATTTCTAGTATTGTACTGTCCAGTACAAATTCTAGATACAAGAGCTCTGTTGATGCATCTATGCATATGTGTACACTCTCCTACACGTGCACACACACAGAGATATATTTCTTTTCCCATTTCGTTTGTGAAATACAAGAAAGTGAAAATACTGTGTTTATTAACACAGTGATTAGGACTATAAAATTATTACAGTTCAAAAAAAACATGTGATTTGTTTGACATTTAAGTGTAATCTGCTACTATTTGTCGTAGAGATATTAGCACTTTTGTAAAATGTATCTTTGTAGCAGAGAATATTAGTATGTAGTTTAAGGACTTCCTTTTTATATTTATATTATTAAATTCTGTTTTGTAATTTTCACTCTGTAGACTATCTTATATGCACCTTGTGTCATTAAAACAATCATAATTAGAAGGAGACAAATGTGAAAATATAGTTTAAAACATCAGAACTTAATTGTATTTTATAAGAGTTCTTGTGAACTTGTACAGTGTTTCAGTATATATCTCTGCAAACTGTCCCATTTTGGAAAAATGGTAACTTGCTATTTGTATTTTCTATTAACTGGATGTGTTATTCTCAAACACTATTTTGAAATAAAGATCTTTATTTTGAAACTTCGGTATATCTTCTAGTTTTGTCCTGTTACTGTTCTGAATGGTAATTTTTTGTATTATTTGTGATTTTTCTGTTATAACACTTCCTGAAGGCTTTAACCTTCGGGTACTTTGCACAGAGAGCATTAGCCAGAGTAGGTGAGCTGTCTTACAGGTGGGTCTGTGCCATTTCGGGTGCCAGAATCTGGGCTAGCGTGAATCTCCACCATGTAGCCCAACAATGGAAAGTTCATCATTAAGGGGACAAATTTGTGTCTGAGTGCAATTGTATTAATTACTGTATTGTATTAATATTAATTAATTGTATTAACTCTAGTCATTATTAAATTTGATCAAAATGAGAATAATTTCAATGCATCTGTTGGAACAGTCTGGTTTTCTAAAAGCAAGCTGAACACAGAGTGTTCAGTTGGTTCATAACACTGCAGTAGATAGATAAAGATGAAATGGCATTTGTGGCCTATGGAATTGTATACACAGTACCACTATTTTAAAGCTTATACTACTTTAAAAACACAGAAACTGTTGTCTTTTACACTAACTTTCCTACATCTAATTTAAAATTATGTAATGTATATACACATTGCATATTGAATTATATCCATGGAACATGGGCTCTTAGAGGGTCTAAAATAATTCTGTTTTGTCGCCTGTGGATGTTACACAGGTAGTATATTTAAACTGACAGAAATTCTGTGCTCAAGTGTGTACCATGAGATCTTGCTGTTGAGACTGTGCCAAAATTCTCTTTGTAAATAATTGTTTGTGTAAGAACACTAACAAAAATATGGACAATTACTATCTGAGACTTACTACAGGTGCTCTAGGCAGTGTTTATAGTACCTAATGTTTCTAGAAAGAAAAGACTTATATGAAAAGTGACCGTGATCAGCATACAGGAACTTCTGAATTGAATAATGTCTATATCAACTACAGTACTTTAGTGAAGAACTGCTTCTTAATTTTGTTGAATTATTTGGTGTAATCTTCTGAATGAAAAACATTTCCGAGCTCTTCACTTTTTTTTTTTTTTTTTTTCTTAATCTTAATGATTGCAATAATTGATGTACATTCTCGGAGCACATTGCCATTTATATTGGTGCATTTTCATAGTAAAGCTCCTTTTATCATTAGCCCTGTAATGTTGTAGAAGACAACTTCTTTCTGTTCATCTTTACCAATTATGTGGCTGTGCACACCATATGTTGGAAGACTTAAGGTTGTTGGTGACAATATAAGATTTGAATCCTTCAGACATTAACCTTACATTATTATTTTTTAATCTTCTAATCCTTCTGCCAGTTTTTTTTTCTTTTCTAAAGAGAGCAGGGGGACCTTGGCTCAATTTTAGCATCAGGGTCTTGAAAGAAATTCAATAAAAATTGTACCCTGCACCCACTTCTGTGATGTACTTGTTCACTGTACTCAGTATTATGGAATATGAATTGATTGCTTGTACAAATTCAACCTCCTCATAAGCACATGCTTATGTTATTTACCGGTGATTCAGTGCTAGTGACATAAAAGGATAGCCTTTCTCTGCTTTACAAACCCATGATATGATGGGCTATTTCTATTGTAGATAGACAGGAATTTCTCTGAATTATCATTCTGCAAAACAGCAGATGTTGAGTTTGATTAGGTGATCTTAATCTCTATATAGGTTTTAGTGTATCAGCTCACCTCACTTGAAAATAATTTAATAAAACACCAGATACAATCCAGTTTACTTTTTTTTAATATATATTATATATGTCTATTATAGCAATTGTTAGTATGTTACCATTCAGCACTCATAAAAATGCGATGTTAGATGAAAGATTGTATAATACCTTTTACACCTTTTAGTATTATCTTACTAATTTTTATTCTGATATGCATATGCTATTTTAACTGATGAAATACTCAACTGTAATTGAGGCTCTTTATATCATCTCAGTAGGGTATGTAATTGGTGCCCAAGCACTATACAATTCCTCTTCAATCAATGGTGTAGGCTTGTGCAATTTGTCTCATCTCTAAGTTGCAGAGTGACCACACTGTGAATATGCTATACTCCAGTTTGTATGCCTTTTACATTGCAATCTTCTTCTACTGTGACTAAATTTGTTTCTTTATTTTTATCATAGTGTATTGTTGTTATATGTTTGTTTGTTTTGTTTTTTAAATCTTTGTTCAAGGGAGAGCACAGAAAGGGCTTTTATTACGGGACGATATTAAGATGTATATTGTGTTGTAAGTTACTTCATCTTTTCTGTGTTCATTGGTCATTGCAACTCCTAATCAAAAAGAGTTGTGAAAGTGTATGTTTGGAACTTTCGAATATATGTCTGTTACTGTAACACAAGAGTTTTACATTTGAATATATGAACTTCAAAATACAGTGATTCTGTCTTGCTCTTTGAAATAAAGAACTGAAAGTTTGTTAGTTGAGATGTACTCTGCAGAATCCTGCAAACTGGCAGTCTTCAAATAGTTCTCTTCATATGATTAAGACCAGTACATTATTTTAATATTAATAGATTTTACAATGTCATACAAGTGCCAGCTTTTATACTCTGTGATATTTTCAGTTATTGAAGGCTAATAGGAACAAGCTTGGGTAAAGAAGTGTATTAAGCAAGATGGGTTTGCTTTCCTCCCTAGGAAATGTAACTGCATTTGTCTATTTCTTCTGTGTTGAGGAAACACCTTGATTCCATATTTAATGTAGACTAACAGCAATGGTTTAGAATGTACAATAACTTCAAGGTCATTCTAAGTATGTGAACCATAAAAGGCAACACCTTGCAAGGATTCTACTGCTGTTGTCAACTGCTGTCTCTGCAACAGTAATCTGCTTTGCAACTACCAAGGTTTCATGGGGTTAAGTTTAAGAAAATTAAGGTAGCCATGACTGAAGTTTTATATTCAGTCTTGTTTCTTCAGAAAGAATAATTAGAGATATTTACACAATTACATTTTAGTAAACTATTATGCCAGTTTAACTGTAACACAGAGTATTCAACAGCAATCCAAAAGCAATTTAGCTGCTGAAGACATTATTGGCTATCTATTTCGTCACAAATTAATGAATAAAATTAAATTCCAATCACTGAAAAAAAATGAAGCAATAGTGAGAATCAGAACTACATATTAGTTAAAGCTATGCAATTCATAACAGAATTAAAGCTTTCTTTTATTCAAATTCAATGCTTAAAAAAGAACAAATCCATCATCTTGAAATTTGACTTGTAGTTTGACATTAAAAATAATATGAGTAGAATTTTCAGTGGGGTAAGCACAAAACTAGTTCAAGTAGTGTCACTCTCAATTAATGTACTCAGGCGGTGTGCCCATTAAAATTCCCACTTGTGGGTTCAGCTCTCTATGCAAATGGGGTCATTACCTGGAGAATTTAATTGGGTATGACACTGGGAGTAGGAATTTTCCTTTCAAAATAAACCTACTTGCACACATTTTCACTAGAAATTTGATTGTTACATATACTTCATATTGTTTGGCTCTATAAATATTTACCAAAATTGAGAATGTCTTCACTTATTTATTTTTTTTTACAGGTGATTCATAATGCATCAAAATGATTTTTAAATTTTTCCATGTATTGCATATGCAAGTATTGCTACAAAGGCCTGTGGTGAAAATGATTTTTTTTGGTGTTAAATTGATATTTTTACACATCCTTTTAAAGCTCATATTAATTTTTACAGCATCTGAAACCAGAACTGTAATATTTTTTATAGTGTACATACATGTTAATGGAAACATTACATAATACTGAACTTGTATCTCACACATTGTTTGGAAAGGACAAAAGTATATTGTCTTTCTGAGAAATTCAAGTTTCTAACTTTTGCTGCAAATTACTTTGCAGAATCACTTGTATAAAGAAAGCTAATACCACAAAACATTTATTCCAAAATGCTCATAAAAATACTGTGGAAATGCAGGAGTGTATGGCTGGGAAGAACTTCTAGAAAACTTCTAGTTCAGCAGCCTAAGCTGAAAGAGTGTCTATAAACATGATCTTGAAAACCTCCAAAGAGAGCTTTGGACACTGTAGAAATAATCCGCAGTAGCACTATAGTAGTCTTCAGAGAAAAAACTTTTTTTTTTTTTTTTTTTTTTTTTTTCCTGAAGAACCCATTTAATCGTATTTTCATTTCTGCAAGACCAATGTATCCATGTTCTATTCCCGGTGGATGTGTAGGATAATCACCATTCTCTTGTCGTAACCTTTCATATATTAACCTTTCATATAGTTTGTGTACTCTTGCCTAATTTTCTCTTAACTAGTCCAAAGAAATACAGTCTGATTTCTTCAACCTTTCTTCTTCAGTACAGCGTTTCAGTACAACATTCATTTAAAGCATTATCTACTATACGAGTTATACTTTTTATTTCAAAGTATCACAAGACTGAGGGAACGACTTGTTCAGGGACTTTCTCTGGAAATGAGAAACATACTTGTTGCATGCAGTGTTGAGGTAATACATATATTCATGTCTCTAACGTGTGCATTTTTGTGGCAAGAGAATTGACAGTATTTCATTTGCATCTTAACTTCTCTAAACGATACAGTATAAAGAATCAACCTGATCTTCTACATGCAACATATGAAAAATTTAAAAAATTTAAAAATTTTTCAATTGAAAAATTGAATTTTTTTTAAAATTTTTAATGGGATTTGTAGAATCCTTTTTAAAGTTTCTAGGATGTCGTTGTTAAAACAGTGATTTTAGAAAATTAGAAAGATTCTGCAGAGATTGGCACTGTGCCTGGCACTATTCAACATTTTCATCAACGATCTGGAAAGATTTCTAGCAGAATTTATAGATGAATCAATAGCTGGCAGAACAGTGAACTAAATGTGTACCTTGTTATAAGCAATCCTGATCTAGTAGGTGGGAGCTATTTTTTTTTTTCCAAGAAAGGTAAAAGAAATATTTAGAGTTTTCTTCATAGATTCTTCGCAATATTATTTTTAAGCACTTTGAAAAATATTGAGGTCCATGATGAAGAAGGCACTGAGCAATGGTTTTTGGTTGAAATGCTGTGGCCTTTCATGGTGACATGAAATATTTAGAAATATTTAGAAATATTTAGAAATACGGTATATTTCTAAATGGGCGATGCAGTGAGTGGGAGCAGGGAAGAGAGTGTGGTTAGGAAACTGGTTTCAGATCACTTTTGCTTGGCTTTTGCCTTTTGAAAAACAGAAGTAGTTCAAAATAGAGCCACAGAGATGATTTAGAGTCATGAAATTGCTTTAAAAAGAGAGAACTGCAGAGCTTAATCTAGTCAGTTGATCAAACAGGAGACTGAGATGGGATTTATCGCACTGTACGGGTGTTTTCACAGACAAAGATTACTGTGTTCTAAAGCTGTTCTTATTCTACCAGAGAGAAGCAGAAAACACTAAAATACAAAGGCAAACAAAACTTGTTGTCCAATTTCATACCTAAATGTAACTGTGAAGATAGTAATGAGCGGAGCAAACTACTAAACTCAGCATTTGATTACCTACCTCCTGACAGTCTTAGTACACAAGTGAATGTTTTTCTGGAACATATGCTTACCTTATAAAGTCTCTGTGTGTGTATGCATACTTACATACATTTATGTATGTATGTATATATACATAAAATATATAGAATGCATATAAGCAATAAGTGTTGAATTGGATGAAATTTAATTTCCTTTCATATTGGAGGTGATGAGGTGATGCAGTAATACCTCACGTATTTGTTGTCTAGCAGCACTAATAAATTATTTTAATCAGCCGAATGAGTAGATTTTCTTTCATCAGACATTTCAAAGAATAGAAGACAATGTTTTTCTGTAAAGCTATCATTGGCATAATATAGACATATTCTAGGCCTGTAACGGGATGGGATCAGAAAAGCGAAGGCACAGATAGAATTGAGCTTGGGAAGGGATGCAAAAAGTAATGAGGGGATTCTACAGGTACATTGGTCAGAAAAGAAAGGCAAAGGAGAGCGTAACTCCTATGATGGATGAGAAGGGAGAACTGGTAACAACAGACATACAGAAGGCTGAGATACTCAACAACTTCTTCACCTCAGTCTTCACTGCCAGTCAGTCTTCCTGTGGCTCTCATTTCCCTGAGCCTGTAGATGAGGGCTCGGGGAGCAAAGTCACTGTAAGCTAGAGCAGGTTTGAGACCACCTGATGAAAATGAACAGGTAAAAGTCTATGGGGCCTGATGACATGCATCCCATGGAACTGGCTGATGGAGTTGCCAAGACTCTCTCCATCATATTTGAAAAGTCTTGGCCTTCAGGTGAAGTCTCTGGTGACTGGAAAAAGTAAACATCGCTCCCATTTTTAAAAAGGGTGGAAATGAGGACCCAGGGAACTACAGACTGGTGAATTTCACCTCTGTGCCTGGAAAGATTAGGGAACAGATCCTCCTGGAAGCAATGTCAAGGCACATGAAGGACAAGGAGGTGAGACAGCCAGCATGGATTCATCAAGGGCAAAGCATGCCCTTCTGGTGACCTTCTCTGATGACTGCATCAGCTGACAAGGGAAAAACAACTGATGTCATCTACCTGGACATCTGTAAGGCCTTTGACACAGTAACACATGACATCCTGGTCTCCAAATTGGAGAGAGATGGACTTGATGGGTGGACCATTCAGTGGATAAGGAACTGTCTTGAAGGTCACACCCAGAGAGTGGTAATCCATGTCTCTATGTCTAGGTGGAAGCTAGTGTCCTTCAAGGGTTTTTCTTGGGACCAATACTGTTTCAGTTACGTAGACAGTGGAATTAAGTGCACCCTCAGCAAGTTTGCAAACGACACCAAGCTGAGCGGTGCAGTTGATATAGCAGAAGGAAAGGATGCCACCCAAAGGGACCTGGACAAGTTTGAGATGTGGGCCCATGTGAACCTAATAAGGTTCAAAAAGTCAAAGTGTAATGTGCTGCACCTGGTCCAGGGCAATCCTAGACATTAGCACAGAGTTGCTGTAGAACTCATTGAGAGCAGCCCTGCTGAAAAGGAATTAGAGTTTTGATGGATGAAAAGCTTGACGTGAGCCACCAGTACACAATGCATCCTGGGCTGCATCAACAGAGGAGTGGCCAGCAGGCCAAGGGAGGTGATTGTCCCCCCTCTACTCTACCTTTCTGAGGCCTCACTTAGAGTATTGCATCCAAGTCTGGAGCCACCAGCACAAGAAGGCTGTAGATCTGTTAGAGCGGGTCAAGAGGAGGTCTATGGAGTTGATCAGAGGGCTGGAGCATGTATCCCATGAATAAAGGCTAAGAAGGCAAGGGATGTTCATCCTGAAGAAGAGAAGGCTCTGAGGTGACCTCACTGCAGCTTTTGAATACTTATAAAAAAGATGGAGAAAACTTTTTGATTGGGTAGACAATGACAGGACATGGGAGAATGGTTTTAAACTAAAAGAGGGGAGATTTAGATTAGAGGTAAGGTGGTGAGGCAGTGGAACAGGCTGCCCAGAGAAGTTGTGGATGCCTCATCCCAAAGGTGTTCAGAACCAGGCTGGATGAGGCCCTGGGCAACCTGATCTAGTGGGAGGTGTCTCTGCCCATGGCAGGGGAGGTGAAACTAGATGATCTTTAAGGTCCCTCCAAGCCAAGCTGTTCTATCATTCTCTGATTCTATTATTCTATGAATAAAAGTAACATTATTCTGGATTACTTATCACACCTCTGTTCAGAGATACAATCTAATGAGGACGTGATGTTTTCTGCCCCGTGCTCTCCAAGTATACGTTCATCAGATAAAGCATAGATTTAAAAAAGGATTTAAAAATAGATCTAAAAGTTCGATTGCTCCTTGACTGTCTTCCCATAACAGTTTCCACAATACTTCTGTGTTTTGTTGTTGTTGTTGCCTTCTTTCTTTTTCTTTTTTCTTTTTCTTTTTCTTTTTCTTTTTCTTTTTCTTTTTCTTTTTCTTTTTCTTTTTCTTTTTCTTTTTCTTTTTCTTTTTCTTTTTCTTTTTCTTTTTCTTTTTCTTTTTCTTTTTCTTTCTTTTCCTTTTCCTTTTTTTTCTTTTCTTTACTTCATCACATTCACTGGTGAGGGTGTGAGTACTATTATATGTGATACATGTCTACTCAATTGATAATTTGCTTTTTTCACTAGTTTGAGACCTCCACAACAGAAAGACGTATGTCCTCCCTCCTAGCTGTCTAGAATAATGTGGCAGTCACTGATGTTTTCAATACCAACATTAAAATATGGTGAATGTAGGTTATAGTTCTGGACTAATAATTCAAATAAAGATTAATTTCTATTGCAAAAAAAATGTAAGACATTAAATGTTAATTTCAAGTGCAAAGCTAAATTGAAGTCCCTAAGAAAATACTTTAAATTAGATGAATTACCTGTAAAACAAACATCATAGATAAAGAGTGAATTTACTTAATATAAAAAAGTTAATAAAATAGGAATGTGAAAAGAAGATGAACAGCAATGTTAAGATAAATAGTCCACTCACTGAAATAAAGCATGAATGTTCATCTATGATATAGAAGCTTATTGAAAATTTACAAGACAAAATGCAGTCCAGTATATTAAAAAAAGGGCCACTGGGACTGGAATGTTGTGAGGTGTTAGTAGGCTTATCATAACAATCACAAATCTACTCTGAAATGTTAAAAGAGCAAAAATAAGGGTCTAATTCCTGTGGGCTGGTGAAAAGAAGTGGGTACTGGCTTTTTTTTTTTTTTTTTTGTACATTATCTTTTCACATGTTGCAACGCAGAAAATTATAGAGCAGGTGGAAAGGTCAGGAGTGTGTAGAGACTACTGCATATTTCACTTCCCTGCTCCTTAGTTAGAGGTTAATACAATATTTTGTTGCATTGATTCAGCAGGAGTTTTGTATTTCTCTACTCCAGGAGAAATTTAACTCACAAACTGCGTCTTACTTATTTATTTGTTTGTTTGTTTGTTTTTGTGCTGCTTTTTTTGCTTCTGTGATATTCCTGAGTTACTCAAATAATAAAATGAATATTGACCCCTACGGAAATCATTAGTTTGTTAGACTATGTTTAGAGACATATGGAATTTCTCCAATTAGAAAAACAACAACAACAACAAAATAAAAATTCCCTATTCTTAGCTTCATTTCCTGGGTGAAAATGGCTTAATATTCTGCTGTGAGGTATACGCTTGCATGTTTGTTCATCCATTTCCTTATTCCCCACTAATACCATTTAAGCTTGTTGGTCCAATTTAAACCAAATTAAAAATGAGAACAATTAAAAAAAAAATAAATAACAAAGGTAACTAGATAAAGGACAGTGGGCCTATTATTACCCCACTGAGGAGGAACTTGCAGAATTTGCTCAGCTTTTATAAGCTGTCAGAGAATCAGTACAAGGGAGACTTAACTAAAAATGTGTAATTGTAGAGGAACCTACTCCTGAATCTCACATTGTATTAAATATAATGGAATTAAGCTGAGAGACTTAAATCATACCAATGGAAAGAAACAAGGTTTCCTTAATTCTGCTACTCATGGAACAATTTTTTTTGTGTGATTTAAACATGATCTCCACAAATGTGAATAGTTTAAATTGCTTTCAAAATAAATCCCAGTTTTTTGTCTCCCATTTTGTAACCGTTGCTTTTGGAAAAGTTATGGTATTTCTCTCTAATCATTCTATTTTTTTTTTTTTTTTCTTTCCCCCCACCAAATTGCTTTCTAAATCCATCGTTTCACGGTAGCCTTCAGGTACCAAACTAGAAAGAGCTGAGAATATAACTTGATAGTGACTAAGAAAAAACTTCTCTAGGGTTGAAAGCGAAACTGTATTTTTTTTGGATATGCTGCTATCTATTTTCTTTTTACTGATATTAACTTTTGACTCAAGACTCAATTTAAAAAATTAATCGCATATATAATACTGAAGCAACTTTGTGCAACAAAAATTATAATGAAAAAATAAATAATATACTGCATATTTGTGTTCCCAGTTAGCATTAATAAAGTATTATGTGTGTAATTTTTACAACTAAAAGCGGTACTGTGGTTGTCACATATTACTGTACACACAGGTTGATTGTTGCAGAGTAGACATCTGCCAGGAACATTTCAGTTTAGCATGATGAATATACCGTAACCCTGTCAAAAATCACATAACAATGCTGAAGTATTGCTTTGAATATGGGTTGAAAAACAGGAATAAGTGTATTGAGGAGAGGTTTCAAATTCTCTCAGAATCCAGTCATTACTGAATCTACAGCCAGGCATGTAGGAATGCTGCTACTCCATAGGGGATTCCAGGGAAGTTAACATTACTTAGTTAATCAGGGTAGTGAAAGGGAAGACACTGTTGACTGTAGGTGCCCTGGGTAGGCTCTCAGCCCCACAGTGAGGATGCTAATGCACTAAGGACATGCAATTTACACAACAACATAAAGACTTTTTGAAGCACAATTGTTGAAGCTTTCTGTTAAAGCTAAAATGGCAAACGCACATTTTGTTTGTTTGTGATGTCTTCTGTGGTAATGGCATTTCAAAGGCTTACTTTTTTTTTTTTACTAATTACATACAGAACACTGTAACCAGTGCTGCTTGGGTTAATATGCTTGTTGAATCCTTTTGTTGGGACCCAATTCTGAACTCAGATAAACAATAGAGAAGACAATCAGGGAAAACACACACTGTCTGGAGGCTTAATGGTAATTCTCTAGGATCCTGACATTTCAAGAAATAGTGTATCAAGAAAGTAAGTACTGCTTCTGCATCTTTGATAAAAGATTCTTCAGTGTGGTGTGGCTTAAATTAAATGTAAGCTATCTCACTTTTTTCTCAGGTTAAATCTTCTTATATTTTCAAGAGGCCAAAGGTATTCCAGCACATTTCAAATAGAAGATAAGATCCGATCCTGGGATGTAACTCATACACCACATTTGTATATTATATAAAACTGTTATTTATGAAAGGGAATTATAAATATCCAACAGCATCTGCTAGGTCCATTGTCTGCCTGTATGCATGAATATTTCCATAGCCTTCAGGTAAACCTTGGAATCAAAGGTAGGATATGTATGTAGTCTTCTTTAAATATGTAGTCTTCTTTAAAGGACTTTTGAACTGTAAACAACCAAACTGCTTGCTCGCATGTAGATACACTTACTGTAAATGATTATTTCCTGATATCAACACATTAACCAGTAAAGATGCATTGTTTGTTCTATTATATTTTTCTATGGTTAAGTGACTTAAAAAAATGTAAAAGTCTGACAGTAGAGTGGCTGTGCTCTATAGCTTTGGAACTTCTACCTTTATTGATTTGTGTCAAAAAGCTTGAACCACTGAAACCACTATTGAACAGATAAATCTCCCTCTGTCTCTTCCTTTTCCTTCTCAGAAACATACCTCAGAGTGCTGGGACAGATGGTGTCAAGCAACCCCAACCTCCCAAACTTCCCCAACGCCCCAAAGCCAAAAGCTCCACAAAACCTTCTAAGAGGTGACAGCCTGCAAAACTGGAAAACACGTTCCAAAACAGGCAAAGGGAGAAATCTTTTGTTCCTTCAGAGAACTTTGGTGAGAGAGCTGGGAAAGTCCCTGTGTTGTGAACTTTCCTTTCAACATCTACATTTGCTGAATTTATCTCTGTAAAATATATTGTTATAGTACACACACATTGATTCCTATAGGTGTATCTTATAACTCTGAATAAATATTCTTGCTTGGAGTGTTTATGGTTCACATCGTTCTCTGCCATGTTCTTGTGAATAGCCGAACATACTGAATGACTGACAAGACATCCTATTCTGCTACAGCTGAATTAGGGCTGATACACATGTTACACACAGTGCTGTCTGACAAATTGAATCAGCTACTTTAAGTGATTTTGCCTGTTTCAGAGTACTGGGAAACTCAAAGGGCATCAAGTCAAATTACACATTGATCGCAGTTTGCCCTGTAGCTTTTGCACACAGGAGGAATCACATACTACACTTAGAAGATTAGTGGAACAGACTGCATCAGGGGAATATCACATGTAAGGATGTAGAAGTTGGACTTCTCTGGATGATAGTAACATCACAAACCTAACCATCCAGGAAAGAGCAAAATTTACATTGATGTGAGCTTCCCAAATGATGCAGTTAAGACATAGAATTTGTCACCCCTCTTGTAGACCTTGTAATTCCAATTTAACCAGAGCACAATTCCTGTTTGGTCTTAGGTTATTTTTCCTTCTTCAAAACTATAAAATGGCAGAATATTGCAAATTAAAGTGATGTCTACATTTTTTTTTTTTAATATAGAAATAAATGGCATTTAAAAGGCAATACAAGTTGGAATGTATGATTTGCAATGATGTGCCAACCACCAGCACAAAGGTTTGTCTTTATTTCATTTGCAGTGCCTGCACTAGCTGAGGACTGCTTTTCCTTTGTACACTGATGAGTAAATTCTACCACAAAATCACAGAATCACAGGATCACCTAGGTTGGAAGAGACCTCTAACATCATCAGGTCCAACCATCAACCTAGCACTGCCAATTTTACCACTAAACCATGTTCATAATCACCACATCTACAAATCCATTATATACCTCCAGGAATGATGACTCAAATACTTCCCTGGACAGCCTGTTCCAATGCTTCACAGCCTTGTCAGTGAAGAAACTTTTCTTAATATCCAATCTAAACTTTATCTGGCACAACTTGAATGTGTTATCACTTGCTGCTTGGGAGAAGAGACTGATCCCTCCACACACCACAACCTCCTTTCATGTAATTGTAAAGTATGATAAGGTCTCCCCTTTAGCACCCTTTTCTCTAGGCTAAATAACACCTTGGTTAGGAGGCTGGGTGAGAACTTCTGCCAGTACCCTTGGGTAGATCCCACCTATGCCCATAGGCTTGTGCATGTCTAAGTGGTGTAACAAGTCACTATTTTCTCATGGATTATGAGGGCTTCATTCTGCCCCCTGTCCCTATCTTCCAGCTCAGGATGATGTATACCCAGAGAACATTTAGTCTTACTGCTAAAGAGTGAGACAAAGAAGACTTTGTCTTCAGCCTTTTCCTCATACTTCATCACTGTTTTTCCCAACATCAAATAATGGATTGAGATCCTTTTTACACCTTTTGTTGCTTTTTTTTTGTTGTTGTTTTGGTTTTGGTTTTGGTTTTGGTTTGGTCTTTAATAGTGATAGCCAGATTAAGCTCCACCTAGGCTTTACTCCTTCTAATTTTCTACCTGCACAGCCACACAACATCTTTGTAGTCCTCCTGAGTGGCCCACCCCTTCTTTCAAACTTTTCAACTTTCTTTTTCTTCCTGAGTTCTAGCCAAAGCTAAACCAGGCTGATCTTCCACACCAGCTTCATTTTTGGCACAGAGGGACAAACTAATCTTGTACCTTTAAGATTTCCTTCTTGAAGAGTGTCCAGCCTTCCTGGCATCCTTTGCCCTTCAGGACTGCCTCCCAAGGGACTCTGTCAATCAGGCTCCTAAACAGGCCAAAGCCTGCCCTCTGGAAGACCAAGGTGGCAATTCTGATAACCCCACTCTTTTTCCAATAGTCAAAAACTATTATTTCATGATTGCTACGTTCAAGACAGCCTCCAGCCTTCACTTCACCCACAAGTTCTTCTCTGTTCATGAGCAAAAGATCCAGCAGTGTGCTGTCCCTAGTTGGCTCACTCACCAGCTGTGTCAGGAAGTTATTTCCACACAGTCCTGGAACCTCCTAGACTGTTTCCTCTCTACTGTATTGTATTGCCAGTAGACATCTGGTAAGTTGAAGACCCCCATGAGAACAAAGGCTAGCAATTGTGAGACTTCTCCCAGCTGCTTACAGAATATTTCATCTGCCTCTTCATTCTGTCCGGAAAGTCTATAATGGAAACCCACCATGACACCTGCCTCACTGGCCTTCCCTCTAATTCTTACCCATAAACTCTCAACCCTATCATCATCATCATTAAGCTCAGGACAGTCCAAACACTCCCTAACATACAGGGCTAGCCCACCACCTCTCCTTCCCAGCCTATCCCTCTGAAGAGTTTATTGCCATCCATTGCTGCATTCCAGCTGAGTCATCATGTGTGAGTGTTTCTGTGATGGCAGCTATATCACAGTTTTCCTGCTGCACAATGGCATCTAGCTCCTCCAGCTGCATGCATTTCCCATGCTGCATGCATTGGTGTAGATTCACTTCAGTCATTCTAGTGATCACAACCTTCTGGGGGAGATCCTTTTGTATCTTTATGCACCAACTTGTGGTATGCTACTCAGAGGAGTGTCATCTTGAAGTATTACTAAAAGTATTAGTATCTTGAAGTATTACTAAAAATACTAAAATTATTACTACTGCACTTGGGGCGCACGACCCCAAGAAGAGCTACAGGCTGGGAGATGAGTGGTTGGAAAGCTGCCTGGCAGAGAAGGACTTGGGAGTGATGGTTGATAGTCACCTGAATATGAGCCAGTAGTATGCTCGGGTGGCCAAGAAGGCCATGAGCATCCTTGTATAAGAAGCAGTGTGGCCAGCAGGGCTAGGGAAGTGATTGTCCCCCTGTACTAGGCTCTGGTGAGGCTGCACCTCAAGTACTGTGTTCAGTTTTGGGCCCCTCGCTACAAGGACATCGAGGTGCTCGAGCGAGTCCAGAGAAGGGTGACGAAGCTGGTGAGGGGTCTGGAGAACAAGTCTTACAAGGAGCGGCTGAGGGAGCTGGGGTTATTCAGCCTGGAGAAGAGGAGGCTCAGGGGCGACCTTATTGCTCTCTACAGGTACCTTAAAGGAGGCTGTAGCGAGGCGGAGGTTGGTCTGTTCTCCCACGTGCCTGGTGACAGGACGAGGGGGAATGGGCTAAAGTTGTGTCAGGGGACGTTTAGGTTGGATATTAGGAAGATCTTTACTGAGAGGGATGTTAGGCATTGGAACGGGCTGCCCAGGGAAGTGGTGGAGTCACCATCCCTGGAGGTCTTTAAAAGACGTTTAGATGTTGAACTTAGTGATATGGTTTAGTGGAGGACTTGTTAGTGTTAGGTCAGAGGTTGGACTCGATGATCTTGAGATCTCTTCCAACCTAGACAATTATGTGATTCTGTGATTCTGTAAAATCATTTCAATAAAACTTAATATATTGGATCTCAGATTACTGATATATATATATATATATATATATATTTCCGTAATAGTGACTTATTAGCTTGTAGTTTTCTCAAGTCCATTTTGCATTTTTTTTCCTCCAGATTTTGTGATTTCAAAAATGACCATGACGGTATTTGAATTTTCTGGGAGTTTTTTCGATACGATGTTGTGAACAGAGTTTTTTCTAGTTCTGCTTCTGGGCTTCCTCTGATCTTTAGAACACACAGTGCAGTGTTCTCTTCCCTAGGCACTTCACTTATGATTTTCTTAACTTGTTCTTCTGTTACTAGCAGGTTGTGGAGCTCTGCTAAGGAATCATTCACAGTACCAGCTGAACAGCAGAAAAAACATTTCCAGGGATTCTAGAAAAATGAAGAATGATGACATTTATCTTTTTAAACATCAAAATGAGGAAAAATGAAAATCCCACAGTAATTCAAAAATCCTTTCCCCTTTTCCTGCAAAACTCAACAAATAAATACAAATCTTACCCAGTAGAGTTGCAACATTCTTCTGTAGGAACTACTTTGCTTAGAACTGTATTAAAATCAGAATGAGTAAACAAAATGACTGTTAGGCCAAAGCCAATCATTAATCTAAAGACATAAATTTTAAAAACATGAAATCTTTTCTTTCCTACCCCTCCCTCCATGCAGCAGCAAGCTACCATCCTTCATACAAAGCAAACACACGCCAGAATTAATTGCTGTTCTCCCTGGAATAAAATATTATTATTATTATTATTATTATTATTATTTTTTAATATCATTTTTATCTCTAATTTTCAGTTATTAGAAATATATGAATTGCTGAAATTGATCCTCTTTAATTTGCTTGGGGTTTTGCTCCTGCCAATAATCACAAATGTGAATTCTGGAGCTCCTGTGGTCCAGGTGCTTGGCCTCCTCATGTGGCTTACAGCATGCATCCAGCTGGCACTAGGAGAAAGCCTTCTATATCTTATCTTCTCCCACTTCAGCTTCCTTGATACCTGTGCTTATAAATACTTGCTTTTTATGTTTCTTTGATTTCTTGTTGTAACTATTTTGGGCTTGAGCAAGACAAGAAAGACATATACAAAAATATTATCAAAGAATATTTCATATTTAACCAATGTGCTTCCTGAAGTATTTGAATCTTGTCTGTGGACACAACAGACCACTCTCAGAAGCTTATGTCTGTCTTTCTGCAGGTCTGTCTACATGAGCTTGATCATCAAGTGATTATTGATTTGCTTTTCTGCTTAATATTAGAGTTAAAAAAAACTCCAAAAGAGTTTGTTACTAACAATGAAATCAGTAGATCTTAAAACCTGAAACCTTGTTTTGCCATTTACATTGTACAGTGTTGTGCTTACTTGTCTATCAGACTGTCTTAACTGTGTAAGACCAAGTTGGCTGATACTTCTAGAAGCATTTTAACCTACTACTGCTTTGGTAAGAGGTAGCCAACCTGAGAATCTATCAAAACTTGGGAAATTGCCCCAGTTCTCCTTTGATTTTACTGGTGATTTTAACAGGAAGATCGTGCTATTTTGAATGCACAAAAATTACAAGACTTGTGAGGCAGCCATATATGCTTTTCACCATCATTCACGAACTCATTTTGCCCACAGAAGGTTTAACATTGCTGTTGCATTTTTTTTTTTTCAGTGTAACTTGGCTGTGCCTCTTTTTTATTTGTCCTTGTTTATTTATTTATTTATTTTTCTTTCCCCTTTCTCACACTGTGAAGTGTTCTGGCCTGTTTCTTTATGGCTGTTCATGACTGTCTGTTGTCCATTTGTACAGAGCCTCTACCTTTATTCTTTTCATCACCGCATGGCTGGCCAGTCAGTCCCTCCAGCAGGAGTTAACTGGAACTTGGGTACTTTTCCAGTTGAAGGACAAAACTGTTCTTCCTGAAACCTGTATTTCAACAATAAGTAAGAGAAGTTTTGTAGTCAACATTAAATAAAAACACATGGTTTCCTGCAGCTGGAGTCTTAATCTTGCAGTAGGCTTCCCGCAGTTAGTGCTGCAAGTGTCAGCTTTTAAAAGCCGGTGGTACTGCAGCTGTTGGTTTTGCAACTGTGAAACTCTCTTTTCAGTTAAACTGGAGATAATGGCTGCTCATCACAAAGGTACCAAAAGAGAAATAACTTTTTTAGTTTCTTACTTTTGGAAGATCTGCTGGGAAATCAGTGGAACCCACTCCTGTTGTTCTATAGGAGAATGCAGTTTCTGTAGTGAAGGCAGAAAAACACCCTAGGCTTTATTTAGCAGCATACTTCTCCATTTAATTAGACCTTATGTCCCCCTCTCCTTTGATAATTCCTTTCTGGAATTAGCTGAGTTATCTAATAGTGGAGTTAAATAGTTTGCAAAAATTGTGTTAGTCTTGTTGTTTTAAAAGCTGCATGTTTTCATGTTCACTTCCTATGTTGCTCTTGTGTAAGGTGCCATAATCTTAAATCCTCATCTGAAAATGCTATGAGCCTGTCACTTTTTTTTTCTTTTTTTTTCTTTTTTTTTTTTTTTTTCCTTGACTTGCATTTCAAAGAGATCTGCTTCTTTTTATCATCCTGTCTACCTTCCCATTACAATTTTACATTATGATATTGAAGCAGTCTTTGATCGTTTTGTAGTTTGCGTAGGTCCTTGTGTAATATGTTCACTTGCTTGTCTCGTAGCATGTTCACTTGCTTGTCTAGAACACTGCATGTCAGTGAGACAACCTGCACAAGCCTAATCTCATCTGCCTTGTTTTTTTGAATAGTTGGCATATTTTGTCTGATGTGCCATATAAATTGTCTGAGTGTTTGGCGGAGCCCGTTTTGATAATTAATATATTATTCACTAGGGATTTTCATAAATGCATTTCCTCTAACTTTCTGTTCTTTCTTTATCTGAATAATGAGAATTGCATATGCACAGGGTACTGTCACTACATCTTCCTAGTTGCTTCCAAGCCCCTTCACTGACATGATTTTATCACATTGGTAGATAATTTGGTGTTTGTTATGCTAATGATAGTTAACACATGATAGTAAAAATGATTTTGCTGTTGTCAACAATATTCTGTCTTGCATTAAGTTACAGCATTTTTTTTTACTTATATTAGAGATCTTTTGAAACAGAAAGTGTGCTGGTTATTTTGGCAGAGGTAAGTTACACTTAATTTATGAGTTTCACTGAAATGGAAAAAGTGAAAGAGAGTGTCATGCTCACAAGTGTGAGCATGAGTGACAAGTCTGTTTCTGCCTGTTTATGGGTGACTACTAAGGATCCTCTCCTCGTTGTACGTATTAAACTGAATTTGGGGGTTTGAAGAGTGGTAAAGTTTATTCCTGATCATGTAGAATGACAATTTGGGACTTGATTTTTATCAGGAATGCATATTACTTTTTATCAGGAATGCAATTTACTTTAGTAAATTTACATAGATTTGCATGAGTATTCATAAGGAACTTATAGGTAGTATAATCCTGTGGAAAAGTTTTTATATCACTTTTACGTATATGTACGTGTATATGTATTTATTTTTATTTTTTGTCTTATGGTATTGAATTACAAAAGAAAGGACAGGATTTCTAGTGACCATTGTAATACTTGGGACTACTAATGGGAAACAGGGAACAGCAAATGAAGTTCCTGTAGGGAGAGGAAGGGGAAGGAAAAGGATCTGAACTTTCATTTTGGCTGCATGCTACATTGCCTGAAAACCTCAGGGAAACTTCCAAGTGTTACGGTAGGTAGACTGCAATGTTCTGATCTAGTCTGAAGATAACCAAAGCACAGCTTAGGGTGGGGAGGCTTGAAACTGATTAAAAGTAATCACAGCCCTGTGGCCTGAGGCATGCAGAAAACAGAACCATTAATGCTATCCGGGAATCCATATAATACCCTACATAGCAATTGCCAGTAAATAGATAGAATAAATAAATTTCAAACCAGGTAATTTCTTCTTTCTGCCAGTGTGGCGAATAAGAGCATTATCCCAAAGTACCTCGAGTGTCAGCCTTGATGCTAGTGGGGAAGTGAGTTCTCTGCCACACAGACTAAGCTTTCTATATTCAAGGGGTGCCTTTTTGTGCTTATTAATTTACAATCTAATTTATAGCCATCTTAATTTATAATTCAGTAGATGCTATACTGAGAAATACCAACATCTTGTTTTGTGCTCAGTATAGTAGAATATATAGAATAACAGTGGGAGGAAATTGCTGAAAAATAATTGCTTTGAGATATTTCAGTGATGGCTTATAAAGCACCTGCTAGGAATACCAAATATACAAATATTGTTTATTTCCATAAGAATATTTGCATTAATAAACACAATAGAGCTCTATTTTTGGTTTAATATAAAGGTTTGTGCAAAAAAAAAAAAAAAGTTATTCAGTTGTATCTCTTGAATTATCTTAATCATGTGGAGTCACTTTTAAAATTAAACAATTTATTACTTTCTAAAGAGCAGCTAGGAAACTATTTAATATATAAAATTGAAAGCAATGTAATTACAAACAGAAAGACAGAAGTAATACAGTTTAGAAACTGAGGCTCGAATATTTGAATATGTGCCTACATGAATGATTAACATTAGTCTGGTTTGGTACTTAATGAAAAGTTTTTGTCTTAGTATGTTTATTCCACCTGTTGGCAAATTAGTAAACCACCTCATGCAGTCTTCTTATGTGATTTTTCTTCCTTCTCATTTATATGACTTTGAGCTTACTTCAAATAAGTTTCTTATTTTCATGCATGCATAAAAATCACCAAGGTAGCTGAAAGCCTTTAGAATGAAATTTAAGAAATGTACTTATTAAAAAAAAAAAAAGAAATACCATTTCTAGAATTTAAAAAGTACACGTATTTACATATGCATGTAAAATTATAAAGATCATTTAGTCATGATGAAAGATATTTCAAAGATATTTCAGCATCAAAAGGTGTACATATACCCTCTGCATAGGTCTGCAACTTCCTAGATTTTGTTCTTGGAGCAAAAAATCATTATGTTCTTGCTGGGTAATGACACAGTCATTTCTGCTGGGCCTAACTGAACTCTGAAGATGTTGTATATGAAAGCCGTTCATGTATTTGTGTTATAATTATAAAATTATAGAGAATGATATCTTTTTTACCATATGTGACCACTGTTTTTAAAAATAACAGTCATAGTTTTAGAAATCAGGGTTCACTCACACTTCTTAGCAGATATAATTCTGTACAAGTGTCATAAATTGTTATTCTTTTGCATTATTTAGGATAGCTCAGATAGGGTGCTTTGAACTAAAGGATTTTTTTTCTTACTTTATTAAAAATACTGAATTTTCCATATTTTTTCACTGTTGTACATTTTATAGTGCTTCCTTATTAATGCCTTTGTTTAAAAAATGGGGCAGAGAGACTCCTGATCTCAGCAAATATCTTAGTGAGTATACTTTTGCTCTGGGGCAAGCACAACTTAATATTCATAAATCTTGGAATGCAGAGGAGGAACGTGAAGGGAATCAATGTAGATTCTCAAGCATTAGGTATTGGGGCTAAATATCTGATGTGAACAACTTATCAGAGGATTGGCAACATTATTAAAGTATCATGTAAGAGCCAAGCTATTTCTAAGTTTCAAAAACCCATGGAAAGATCCCTGGTACTAGTTGACATTTCAATAAAATATGGCTAAGAAGAAACTATCTCATATAAAGTGATCTCAACAGACTAACATAAAATGAAACAATAAAGTAGAAGCCAGTGCAATAAAAAAAAAAAAAAGAAAAAAAAAAAAAGGTCTTTGTAGATGAAGCTTGAAATCTGAAAATCAATTAAATCTACTTTTTAAAATGACAAGTGAGTAGTTCATGTTATAAAAGACACAGCATATCATATGTTGCATGGAGTGCATGTGTGGTTTAAAAAATATTTACTTTTGATTAACGAAAGTCTCAGCAGGTGCCTGTTCCAGGCACTGCTTGCTTCACAGTCACATTAAGATTAGCAATTGTCCTAATTTATACCATGGATAAAAATTCAGTGGCAAGTATAATAATAATAATAATAATAATAATAATAATAATAATAATAATAATAATAATAATAATAATAATAATAATATATCAACAGTCTATAACAAATATAGACCCCCTTAAGTGAAGCTTCGAGTTGCACTAAAAATTACCCAAGAGAAAAACAGGCTTTGTTACATATTGAAGAATAAGAAATCTAAGATGTGGCAGATCAACAGCAAAAATAATTCCCTGTGTCAACAGCATCCCTCAGGAAAAAGCCTTCTGCTAGCAGTTCTTCTTTGATTCCAAGGGGAGTCTGTGTTCAGCATTGCAGGTAATATGGAGACAGCTTGGTATGGAGATGGTATGGAACAGCCTTGACACCAAAACCCTGTCTAGAGTTGTGCACTTGCTTGCATCCTCTGCTTCAGAGACACTGGGCTTTGGACTGGTGTAAGATTACACGTAAGTGATTTGGGTGACATGAGCTGTTTTTCAAAGCATGGTGTGTATCCCCTTCTACATTTGATTCATAGAAGAGATGCATTGCCTCCAAGTCATTTATGAGGCACCAGTCCTGCAAGCATATATACAGGCACAGAATCTTGCTTTCTTAGCACAGCTCATGCCTGGGAACTTCTACATTCAATGACCTATGACAAATGGGCCTTTTTTTTTTTTTTTTTTTTTTTTTCTTTCATTGGCATTTTAAAGAATTCTATTGAAGACAAACAACAAGAAACAGAAACCATCTTTCTTTCTCAGCTGTGCTGGTTTTGCAGGTCTAGCTGCAATAAAAAGCATTAAAAGTTTTTTTTTTTTTTTTCTTTTTTTCCTCCTTACCGAAGTCAGCAGATTCAGTTCAGAATGCTCAAAAGGGCTGGCTCTGTGGAATAAAACTGTGCTATTATTACTTGGACATGGTAACACTTCAGGGTAGGGAAAAAAAAAAAGACTTTTATGAAGTTCTGGATGACTCTTTCACCAGTTATTGATGTTAGCTAGCATACAGTTGGTCAAATGCCTATGCTTTTGGTCATCACTAGTGACTATAATACCTGGCTTCAGTTTCTTTTCTTTATGTATTTATATTTTCTTTATAATGTTCGAACACATTGATGTTCAAACATATCTGTATATATATATATAGTATCAATATTTTGTGTATGCATATTTTTGTTTTTAAAATATTGTCTACTGGAATGATTACTGTAAAATTTGTGAAGGAAGCTATATTGAAAACTTCTCTAAACAATTTACTCACATGGCAAAATTTTCTGCCGTGTCTATCAAGGTGCAACTCTCAACCCAGAGTGTGGGGTTGAAAAAAATCTTTATACCACCATTGTGCTCTATTGATTGTAAGAGAACACAGCAATTGAAAGCATGTTGTAGTATTGTAAGTTATCACTTCTCAGCTGAGCAGTGGTCACATATGTGTAACTTCACACTACCCCAGATATAACTGAAAATGTAAAAAGAAAAAGTAAAGCTGTTTTCAGTCTATGATTTTTGAACATCACTAAAGTAAGTATAACCTCTCACACATGAGAGTGTGTACTGAGTCTGGCTGGGATGTTAACTTTCCCTGCAGCAGCCCATACAGTGCTGTGCTCTGCACTTGTAGCTAGAACAGCAGTGGTATCACACCAGTGTTGTGTCTGCTGCTGAGCGGTGTTGGCACAGCATCAGGACTCTCTCTAACCCTCCTAGGGGGTGGGCAAAAAGTGAGAAAGAACCAGGGCAGCTGACCTAAACCAACCAAAGAGATATTCCATACCATATGATGTCACACTCAGCAATAAAAGGTGGAAAAAGGAAGAAGAGGGGAGGGGTAGGCTCTCGTTGCAAAAACATCTGTCCTCCCAAACAGCATCTATGTGTGTTGAGGCCCTGCTTCAAGGACGTGGTTAAGCATTGCTCATTTGTGGGAAGTACAGAATAGTTTCTTTCCTCTGCACTTCCACACATCCTTTACTTGTTTTATTTTGTTTTCTTCCCCGCTCCCTTTTCCCTTTCCCTGTTTCCCTTTAGTTAAATTATTTAATTATTAATAATCTTTCCTTAATAATTATTTTTCCTTTTAATTAAATTATCCTTATCTCAACCCATGAGGTGTTCTTTCCTTTGCTTCTTCCCCTCCTCTTCTAAGGAGGGGGAGTGAGAAAGCGATTGTTCAGCTGCCTAGCACGGTAAAACCGCCACAGAGTGTTCTGGAATAAAGAGTTTCTTTGTAAGACAAATTATGTGAAATTTCTAAACAGGTGTTTTGTATGAATACTTTGGGTAGAATCTCATAAAATTAGTGTCTGAGATTTCACAAATGTTAGGATTAGAATTATGTGGAGAAGAATTTAGAAAGAATGTACCAGGAACTAAAAGTCTTGATACATCAACTGCGAACAAATGAATTTATGCATGATAAAAGACTAGCAAACTTCAGTTCTTTAGTCAAAATGATGATGGATGATGAATATAGACTTCCTTTTTATTGGTGCAGATTTATTCAAACAATTGTTGCTTACTGAACATAGCAAACCTAACAGAATTAGTAGGTCAATAAACATTCTCAAAAATGTTAAATTTCCTTGAGAAAAAGGATATTTTTATTAGTCCTAATTTTAATGGCATTTGTTCAGAGCTTTACTTTCATGTAGACTGTCACGGGTTCTAAATTCATACATTTTAATATTTTTAGCAACGTTTACTAACAAAATATCTTCTTAAAATGCATCTAGCTCAGCATTGCAACTACATTAGATAGCTTCTGGTGAAGATGTTAGAAATTCTATTGGCAGTTACATGAAACAGAGAACTGGGAGCACCATGCAGTTCAAATTCATTTTCAATAAGCAGACAGTCGGGCAATGGCAATTCAAACCATTAGACAGTTTCCCAGAACTGGCAAATAAAAATAATTCAACATTGCAAATTATGTAAATGATTGTTATTGGTCCTTTTTATAAACTTGAGTTATCTATCCCTGTGAGCATAATTTTGCAAGGTGGAAAGAGTGACTGCTTGTCTTACTGGCTATGAATGACCTGTGTAATTATATACAGATAATAATTAGCTAGCATTTTCAGTGTTTATATTTGTGTATATTAATAAGAAAATATTTTTTTTCTGATAATTAGGAAAAAATATCACTGTGTGGAAAGTTTTAAGTTTCTTACTGTTCCTTCCAAATTTTCTTGTTTACCTCCTTCATTAACAAGATTTAATATTCATATGGGCCACCAGACTAGCTAAAATGAAAGAATGATGAGAAACAAATAAAGTGAGATTTCCAGAATGTTTCTATGGATGTTTGATAAATTTGTTGCACATATTAGTATCATTTTTTCTTTTATGTGTAACAATATGTATTTTTTTTTCCAGAGGTTAACAATGAAAGCTAAAAAAAACAGAAAACAAACAAAAAAAAAAAAACAAAACAGTTCAACTTGTCAGATTGTAACCTCTTCTA
The DNA here is from genome assembly GCF_964035555.1 of Netta rufina. NCBI lineage: Eukaryota > Metazoa > Chordata > Aves > Anseriformes > Anatidae > Netta > Netta rufina. Next base: position 179,770,493 of record NC_140123.1, read on the forward strand.
CATATTCTAAATAGCCAAAACTTGACCTTTTGGACCATCAAATTTATGAACAAGGATACTGATCTTACACTAGTTCAACCACTTTGTTATGTGTGCTTGTCTCTTATCCAGTATTGCTTTGTTTACAGTTAAAGAGATTTGAAGAGATCTGAGTTATATATGCTGTGCTGTGAAACATATCAAGACCTAAGAGATAAAAGATTGCTATGCCTCATATTTTCTGTACATGTTTTTCCAGATTATTTAAATTTAGGTCTGCTAGTATGGTCTGGTGGATGAGTTTCTGAAAAACAAAACAAAACATGAATCTTATTCCCCATAAATAGCATTTTTACCCTAAATCACCAGTGTGAATTTGTTATTTAGCAGACAGAAAAGTCTAGGAGATTTTCAGAACCAGAATAGACAAGTACCATAACAAGGAGAGATTTCCATCTGGAAATAAAAACTGGGGAGGGCAGGGGAAAGTGGGATCTGGGAGTGCTGGTTGACAACAGGCTCAACATGAGCCAGCAGCATGCCCTGGCAACCAAAATAGCAAATTGCATTTTAGAATGCATTAAACACAGCATAGCCAGCTGGTTGAAAGAGGTGTTTCTCCCACTCTACTTAGCATTAGTGAAGCCTCACCTTGAATATTGCATGCAGTTCTGGGCTCCTCAATATAAAAAGGATGTCATGGTCCTTGAAAGCATTCAGAGAACAATAAAGATGGTAAAATGGCTGGAATGCACACCCTTTGAGAAGGGGCTAAGGACACTTGGGTGGTCTAGTTTGGCGAAGAGAAGGCTGAAGGGTGACTTCTTACTCTCGTTACTCTCTATAACTTCTGGAGAAGGGGAAGTGGAGTGGGAGGTGCTGTTATCTTCTCCCTGGTAACAGGATGCACAGGAAGGAAACAAAGTTGTGACAGAAGAGGTTCAGACTAGATATAAGGAAAAAATTATTTCTCATGAGGGTGGTCAAACAGTGGAACAGGCTTCCTAGAGTGGTGGTTGATGACCCATGCCTGTTCAAGAGCTGTTTGGACAACGCCCTCAATAATATGCCTTAACTTTTGGTTAGCCCTGAAGAGGTCAAGCAGTTGGACTTGATGATCTTTGAAGGTCCCTTCCAGTTGAAAGGAACCTTCTATTCTATTCTATTCTATTCTATTCTATTCTGTTCTGTTCTGTTCTGTTCTGTTCTGTTCTGTTCTGTTCTGTTCTGTTCCGTTCCGTTCCGTTCCGTTCCGTTCCATTCCATTCCATTCCATTCCATTCCATTTCCATTTCCATTTCCATTTCCATTTCCATTCCACTCTATTTAACAAAGACCTGTCAGTCAACTCTGGACTGCCACCTGCTGCTCACAGGAATGGGAACTGCCTGCCCGGCTTCTTCCTATCCTCCACCTTCTAAATTAATTGAAGTAAGCAGGAGAACTTGCCAATTTATTTAATTGCTCATAACTTTAGGACTGTATGATCCAAATTATTACATTTCTTAGCAATGTAATAGTGTAAAATGACAAATTTTGTTAAGATTAAATTGTATCTTTAAATTATTTAGAGGTCTTAACCATTCATTAAAAATCACCTTAATAAAACACATAGTTGTGTTTTTATAGAAGAAAATATGTATATTCTGACTGTGGCAACACTTTAGATGTTTAGCTAATTAACTGTTTCTGAACAATTCTCTTGATGAAATATGTGTGGGCATGATTTCAGTTGGCAGAAGTTGTCTCAAATAGTTTTCTGCAAAAAGGAAAATCTAATAGAATAAATCCTGTATACACTGAGGATGCTTCTCTTAGCCTGTCAAACTCCCATGGGTCAGATGGATAAATCAAATCTTATTCCTTTCACATACATTAGAGTTCATGTTCTTTAACTTCTAGCACTCCATCAAGGCAGCTGGGCTTCTTCAATGGTCTGCAGAAGTTGAGAGGCACTTCCAGAGGGCAATGCATCCTACCCGAGACTGGTCTGTTAAGACAGAAAAAAAAATATGAAATAACTCTAGAAATAGCCATTTCTTCCCATTGACTATAGCCCTAGAAGCCAGATTAGATAAGTAAAGTTAATGAGAAGAATTTCACTTACACTTTCTTACTCTACTTTTTGACATAAAGAACATATTTCAGCTATGAGCCATGACTGGCTGATGCTGCACATTAATTTTCAGTGCATTTCCTTCCATGCTGTGAAATAATCATTTAATAAAGCTTTCAGGGGCAGTGTGAATCTGAGTAATATAGCTTTAATAGATCTGTTGCCAGGGAACTTAAATCAAGGCTTAGGCCCAATGCCAATATTAACGTAAAGACCCCCATAGGTGGCCTTGTCCCTTGTGTAGGTCTTAGACTATCTCAGCCAGTTTTGGCAGTATTTTTTCTTGGTGGGAATGTTGACAATAGTGCTCAGTGCAGACCTCTGCTGGAGGTAAATCAACATTCACAAAGATGATCAAAGGGATGGAACACCTCCCCTATAAAGACAGGCTGAGGGAGCTGGGGTTGTTCAGCCTGGAGAAAGCTCCAGGGAGACCTTAGAGAGGACTTCAAGTACCTCTAGGCAGGTGCTACAAGAAAGCAGGAGAGGGGCTCTTTATCAGGCAGCGTAGTGATAGGACAAGAAGTAATGGTTTTAAACTAAAAGAAGGTAGATTTAGATTAGATATAAGAAAAAAATATTTATTATGAGGGTGGTGAGGCATTGGAACAGGTTGCCCTGAGAAGTTGTGGATTCTCCATCCCTGGAAGTGTTCAAGGCCAGGTTGGATGGGGCTTTGAGCAATGTGGTCTAGTGGGAGGCATCCATGCCCATGGCAGGGGGTTTAGAACTAGATAATCTTTAAGGTTCCTTCCAACCCAAACCATTCTATGATTCCACTTTGTAAAAGATATAAAAAATGCCAACTGATATTATTTTCCATTGCTGAAACCTACCTTTTTTGATCTAGTTCCAAACCTTACAAGAAACTATGAAAATGTACCATATTAATGTAATGGATTACAATATATATATATATATTTTTTTTTTTTTTTTTTTAAATATATATTATATTTTCAAGTACTGTCACCATTATAGTATGGTGTTTTTTTTTTTTTTTTTTTTTTTTTTTTTTTTATCTACTTATTCACGGAATCATAGAATCAAGGAATGGTTAAGGTTGGAAAGGTCCCCTGGATGTCATCTTGTCAACTCTCCTACTCAAGTAGGTTGCCCAGGACTTAGGCAGATAATGATAGGAGAAGGGAAAACAGTTTTAAACAAAAAGAGGGGAGATTTAGATTAGACGTTAGGAGGAAATTCTTCCAACCCAAGCCATTCTGTGATTCTATGTCCAGAAATTCACAGTAATATGTATAGAAATATAGCTCTTAACGGTTCAGGCTTGAAAGAACAGTTCAGTAACCATAAAATCTCCGGAATGAGAAATTATTCCACCCTCTCCTGACAAAACATGACAGGGTTGTGTCTTTGACCTTTAAGTAGATTAGTAGCTCTGCTGCTATTGTTGCTTAATAATTTTGAAAATACTGTACATTTATGTAGAAAGTTTTGATCTAGAAAATATCAAAGTGCTTTTGTAATACATGACTTTGGTAGAGCTTTTTAGCCCTTTCTACCAAGAAAGTAACAGGGGCTGATCTGATACCAAGAGGGCCTGGAGACAGGTCATTATCTCTTGGAATTTTGGAGAATATAATCTGAAAATAACTGTCACACCATATTTGGAATTGATGTATAGAGTGATTTTGTACTGCACGCTTACCTAGTGCTAAGACTTCTGTTGGAGAGGGCTTTTATTTCATTTCCCAATATAGAGACAAGAAAAACAGTTGAATCTTTGGAGTCCATGAGTACCAGCAGTCTCTATGTGATGAGATTTCATGTACTAGCTGCAGATAAGGTAGACAGAAGAATAGAAGAATTATCATATTCTTTCCAGCATTTCTGCAATGGAAAGCAGTAGCCAAAAGACCCACTACAAGTTCTTGATGAAATAGGTTCTCTCATATTGAGGCTTTGAATCAGTGACTGGTTCCACATCTACTTAAAACAGTATTTTTTATAGTAAGGTTGTAATCCTCTTTGAGGTCATTTGTTAATAAATAATGGTAATAAATAGTCATTGTATACCTTGTAACAAAATGAATGAGAAGCTGGAGAGCAGCCCTGCAGAAAGGGTAAAAGTGTTTTGGTCAATGGCAAGATGACTATGAGTCAACAGTGTGCCCTGGCAGCCAGGAGGGCCCACTGTATCCTGGGGTGCATCAAGCACAACATTGCTAGTCTCCTGAGGGAGGGGATTGTCCCATTCTTTTCTGCGCTGATGCAGCCTCACCTTGAGTACTGTGTGCAGTTCTGGGCACCACAGACAAACATGAAACCAGCAGTGTCCAAAGGAGGGCTACAAGGGTGGTGAAGGGTCATTAGGGGAAGAAGTATGAGGAGCAGCTGAAGTCACTTTATTTGTTCAACCCAGAGCAGAGGAGAATGAGAAGAGGCCCCATGGTGGCCTGCAGCTCCCTCACGAGGGGAGCGGAGGGGCAGGTGCTGAGCTCCGTTCTCCGGGGACAGTGACAGGACCTGAGGGAACGGCATGGAGCTGGAACAGGGGAGGGTCAGGCTGGGGGTTAGGGAAAGGTTCTGCACTCAGAGGGTGGTCAGGCACTGGAAAAGGCTCCTCAGGGCAGTGGTCATGGCATTGAGCCTGCTGGAGTTCAAGAAACTTTTGGACAGTGCTATCAGACACAGGGACTGATTTTTGGGTGGTTCTGTGTGAAGCCAGGAGTTGGACTTCATAATCCTTGCAGGTTCTTTCCAACTCAGGATATTCTATGCTTTTAAGATTCTATGAAACAGTAAAAAATCCATGTGCAATTTTAAATTAATTAAATTCTAATAGAATGAGTCTTCACTCTTTATTATGTAAGATGAAAGCTTGAAGAACTATTTGCCATTTTTTTTTTAGTAGTATATTTAAAAATATTTGGATAAAACATTTCCTGATCACGTCATATTATATACTGCATTATATATATGTATATATATATATGTATTATGATAACACTACATTTGAGCAGCATGTAAACAAATGAAAGATCAGCAATGTGCTTAGAATGCCCATCCTGAGAACAATGTATAACTAACATAATTAGTCTTTTATTGTTCTTGTAGGAAAACAGATTCAATAGCAGTTGTTGGATAAGTGTAATACCTGGAATCAATTTCCAACAGGATAAATTTAAGATTTGATTATGACATCTTGGAAAACTCTACAATTAAAGGTATACTTTAAAGCTGTCCCATGTTGACAGTCCATCAATAAGCAAATACTGTAAGGACACTTTAATCAATGGCAAATAAGTAAAAAAAAATCCCCATGAATTTACTGGTCTTTCAAATCTTGGAAAAAAATGCTAATCTCAATCCTTGATTTCCCTTTTGGGCAGCTTCTGCAAGTGAGCTGGAAAGTGTCTTTTAAAACGGAATAGCTGAACTGAAACAAATTCCTCTTGCTTTTGTCTCCAAGTGAACTGCACTGTGAAAGGACATGAAATGCGAATGCACTGCCTAAGTAAAAGATAAGGTACAGACTGAGGGTCTCCATTGTACAGGAAATACTCAGAATGGTAAAAGGTTATTGGTCAAGAAACAAGTAAAACAAAGCTTTAGTGTTTTTTAGAGATTCTCTGTAGATATCTAAATTTTTCATGTGAGTTGTCCTTGTAGCCTTGTTAAGAGCTGTTCTTAGAGCTGCAAAAAGAAATTGCTAGTTATTCAGGTATATGAAATTATATGCAACAAAAGTATGTAAGAGAAGAGGGCAAAACACCCTTACATTCACCAGTTATGTTATTAATTAATGTGTCCTCATCTTAAAATTCATGTTTTAATTTATCTGGAGTAAAAATCTTACAACATTCGTGTTGATTTGTGTTCATTTATGGATCAGGCTTTCAAATAAATAAGCTTTAAATATACAAATTTGTATGAAACATTGTATGCTTATAATTGTGCATGTCATTATTCCACACTGGGGCCTGGATAGGGCTTGCTCCAAAGCCTCTGGAAGTTAAAGGTAAATAATTCCTATTGTTTTCAATGGATGTTGAGGCAGAACTTCTGTGAAGATACAGAAAATTGCAAATCATTTAAGTGTCTCATATTTCACTACATCTGGCCTTTTATGAGCCACAAACATATATATGTAAACCATTGTGATGGTTTTACCCATATGGTCAGCTGAGCTCCACAACAACCATTCTCTCTCTCCCTCCTCAAAGGAAAAGAAGGAGAAAATACAATGAAAAGGGCTCAAGGGTTGAGATAAGGACAGGGGGATCACTCAACAATTATTATAATGGGCAAAACAGACTCAGCATAAGGAGATTAATAAAATTTATTACCTATTACCAATGAGTTAGGGCAGTGAGAAACAAACAAATTAACAAAAACACAAACTAAAGACACCTTCCCATCTACCCCTGGGACAGCCTGCTCCACCAGGGGCCTCTCCAACGGGCTGCCGGGGAACTGCTGCTGCATGCCTGGAGCACCTCCTGCCCTCCTGCTGCACTGACCATGCTGTCTGCAGGGCTGGTTCTCACTCCTCACTCCTCACTCTCCCAGCTGCTGTTGTGCAGCAGGTTTCTTTCTTTTATTTTATTTTAATTTAATTTTCTCTTTTTGTGCCTTTCACAGAGGTGCAAACATTGTTTACTGGTTTAGCCCTGGGCAGTGACAGGTTCCTTTGGAGCAGCTGAAACTGGCCATTATCTAACATGGAGCAGCTTCTGGATTCTCACAGAGGCCACCCTTGCAGTCCCCTGACACCTAAACCTTGCCACATAAACCCAATACAACTATACCGCTTTATGGTAGGACTAGGCTATTGTAAATCTTGTAAAAATGACTTTCTGTGTACCTTCATGATGTGGTAAGTTAAAAGAAAAAGGAAAAAAAAGTTATGAAGTGTGCCTTTTTAAGTGCTGATACCTCCTTTGGGGTAAACATTAAAGTGATGATCTCTCCAGATCTTTCCAAACATTTTGTATTATTTTAGTGGTATAGATGTAAGAGTATCTGATTAGTGGAATTGAAAGGATTTAAAATGTACTTCCTGACTAATACTTGTGAAGTTTGATTCACTCATCTCTTATTTACATATCTCAAAGGCAAAGTATCTATAAATTCTTTCACTGAAATAGCAGTTAAAGAAAAAAATGCAAAGTTCAACATTTTTGGTCCTGCCCCTCCCCTCCCCCCATCAAATTTGTATGCCTATACCATAATGTGCTATAAAGTACAAGTATAGATGGAGATTTTTAGTGTCACAGAGTAGAATCTGTTGTCATTACACTGGACTGAATGTATTGACTTCCAAGCAGTCATCATATATTTAAGGTACTGTATTTCAGAAGTGAATACAAAGGGTGACATTCCTTGAAACTAATATTTTGTTTTAATTAATGACAATTGCAACTGCAGAAATATATCAAAAGGTCCATATATAATTTTTATATTTACTTCACTCAGCTGAACATGTAAATTGAACCATAAACCCCATTCAGAAGAAGACTGTTGTGTTGTGTCATTTTACAGAGCATAAAAAGAACTTAAATTGCTAAAATTTTGTGGTAGCCATATGAAAATACAGAGTGTGGTGGTTTCACTCTGATGGCCAGCTGAAGTCCACCACAACCACTCTCTCACTCGCCCACCTCAAAGGAACAGAGGTAGTAGAAAGTATGATGGGAAAGAAGAAGGTTCATGGGTTAAGATGAAGATAGTTTAGGAAGGAAGGAAGGAAGGAAGGAAGGAAGGAAGGAAGGAAGGAAGGAAGGAAGGAAGGAAGGAAGGAAGGAAGGAAGGAAGGAAGGAAGGAAGGAAGGAAGATCTGGATGAGGGTATTGAGTGCACCCTCAGTAAGTTTGCAGATGACACCAAGTTAGATGCGTGTGTCGATCTGCTTGAGGGCAGGAAGGCTCTGCAGGAGGATCTGGATAGGCTGGACCAATGGGCTGAGGTCAGCTGTATGAAGTTCAACAAGGCCAAGTGCTGGGTTCTGCACCTGGGGCGCAACAACCCCAAGCAGAGCTACAGGCTGGGAGATGAGTGGTTGGAAAGCTGCCTGGCAGAGAAGGACTTGGGAGTGATGGTTGATAGTCACCTGAATATGAGCCAGTAGTATGCTCAGGTGGCCAAGAAGGCCATGAGCATCCTTGTATAAGAAGCAGTGTGGCCAGCAGGGCTAGGGAAGTGATTGTCCCCCTGTACTAGGCTCTGGTGAGGCTGCACCTCAAGTACTGTGTTCAGTTTTGGGCCCCTCGCTACAAGGACATCGAGGTGCTCGAGCGAGTCCAGAGAAGGGTGACGAAGCTGGTGAGGGGTCTGGAGAACAAGTCTTACGAGGAGCGGCTGAGGGAGCTGGGGTTGTTCAGCCTGGAGAAAAGGAGGCTCAGGGGCGACCTTATTGCTCTCTACAGGTACCTTAAAGGAGGCTGTAGCGAGGCGGAGGTTGGTCTGTTCTCCCACGTGCCTGGTGACAGGACAAGGGGGAATGGGCTAAAGTTATGCCAGGGGACGTTTAGGTTGGATATTAGGAAGATCTTCTTTACTGAGAGGGATGTTAGGCATTGGAACGGGCTGCCCAGGGAAGTGGTGGAGTCACCATCCCTGGAGGTCTTTAAAAGATGTTTAGATGTTGAACTTAGTGATATGGTTTAGTGGAGGACTTGTTAGTGTTAGGTCAGAGGTTGGACTCGATGATCTTGAGGTCTCTTCCAACCTAGACAATTCTGTGATTCTGTGATTCTCCAAGGAAAAGAAAAGAAAAGAAAAGAAAAGAAAAGAAAAGAAAAGAAAAGAAAAGAAAAGAAAAGAAAAGAAAAGAAAAGAAAAGAAAAGAAAAGAAAGAAAGAAAGAAAGAAAGAAAGAAAGAAAGAAAGAAAGAAAGAAAGAAAGGAAGGAAGGAAGAAAGGAAGGAAGAAAGGAAGGGAAAGAAAAAATAAGCAGAGCTGCACATAAGCAAAGAGAGAGAAAAAACAATTATTCCCTACTTTCCATCAATGGGTAATGTTTGGCCATGTCGAGGGAAGGAGAACCTCAACACATTTAGTAGTCTGGGTGAACAGACATCTTCATAATGAAAGCCACCTGTTCTCCTTCCCCTCTCCCACCCTTTATTGCTGAGTGTGACACCATACGGTATGGAATATCCCGTTGATCAGTTTAGGTCAGCAGCCCTGGCAATGTCCCCTCCCCAGATCTTGCCCACTCCCAGCCTTCTGACTTGGTGGGATTTGGAGAGAGTCCTGATGCTGTGCCAGCACTGCTCAGCAATAGCCAAAACACTGGTGTGATATTTGGGCTGTTTTACTCACAAGTGCACAGCATTACCATATGCACTGGTGATTTTCCCTGTCTCTGTACTAAAGAAAGGGTAGCTGGATTGCCCAGCTACATTATGTCTCTCGGGGGGTTTCATTAGTCAGATTATCTAGGAAAGATGATCATTGTATAGAAAATATTATAATAATTTTATAATATTTTTTATAAATATTATATTATTTTTATAATATTAAAATATTATAGCATTTTGATTATGCAACCCTCTATCAAAGGATACTTGAAACATAGTTCTTGGCAGGCAGCATGGCAGGATTTCATAATAACAATAACAATAACAACAACAAAACAACAACAACAACAACAACAATAATAATAAAATTTCTTATATTTTGCTTCCTATTTGAAATTTTCCATGGAACAAAATGTCTAAATCTGACATCTAAATGTATTTCCATGAATTTGTAAGGATATTCTACTTCGTATCCGAACTCCAAGGGGAAAAATGGTATGTGCTTTAATCCAGTTCTAAACAACCACAGTGGATGAAACCTCAAGCCTAATTCACAATTAAAAAAAATGATAAATGCAGCCAACATAAGTGATTTTATTTTAAGTATCAATTGTTTTTACAAGAAAAGCAACTCATATAAATAAGACTGCATATACTTACACAAAACTCTTGGTGGAAAAACAAACAAAAAAAAAACACACAAAAAACCAAGGCATTGATTAAATAACTTTATTTTCAAACTGCCTGCTTACTAGGCAAACTTTTGACATTTAATTGAAAGAAAAGATTTTTTTGATACATTTTTCCCCATAGAGATGAGAAATATTTCCCACCTGCTTGTAGATTTTTTATTTTCTAAATTAAAAGTACAGCCATTGTACAGTTTATAAATGCAAAAGTTTTCTTCTTTTCTAATTTACTGCATATTTCACTTCTGAAGAAGTAGATTATTATATTTTGTTAATTTAGATCAATCAGAGTATTTTACAGTTAAAGTTGTAGGAAAATCACAGCCCTTAATTTCCCCTGCTGTTTATCACAGAATTGTGACAAATTTGCAGTTTTCATTTCACTTGGAAAGTCTTGTCTCCCTATTTTATGATTGCAGAAGAGCATCAGGATGTGAATGCTACATAAGCATATGCTCACAGCTTTAGGTGAGGCTTCTGGTTTGTGTTGCCCTGTTACTGACTACTGTCATCTACGTTTTTCCTGGCAAATTAGGTTTTACCATAAATGCTTTAGGAGTCTTTACAGGCCCTGGGCTACTCAAATCAATGGGTCTTTTTAGCAGAAACATTGAACTGTCTGTCTGTTCATCATTAAAGAGCCTACCATACCTCGGCACTGAAAAAGCAAGTTCCACGTAAAACCACAAATTTCCTTGGTCTCAGTGAAGAAGGAAAAAGGATAATTTGTAATGTAAGAGTAAAGAACACACTGGAAACAAATAAAAGACACACTCCAAGACCAATGAAAAGATAACCATTGGTTTCAATTCCTTTTGGATCTGACTGAGGCAGGGTAACATAAATGCTATGTAGTGCATGTTATATCGTGATAATCGTGGATACAATATATAAAACATAAAACATGTATTTAATTTGTTATTGTGCTTTTTGCTTTGGGATGACTGTGCTATTGCCCTCTTCCTTTAAAACTAAGATGACGTATTACCATATTTTTAAGAGCACATATATTTTAGACAGAACTGAAGCGCATACCAAATCTAGTTACACATGAGAGTTAAAAAGCCCATGCAAAAATTTGACCATGAGAGTAAGGTTTGTGGGTAGTTTCTATTGTCAGAGAAATGTGGAAGCAAGCACAATTGTTCAAAAAAGGCTTTGAATAAAAATGCTATAGATAATGCTTTAAATTTTTAAATAGTTTGTGGCTATTTTTTTTTTTTTTTACTGTGATAGATCTATTCTTTTTGATGTTAGTGATAACATACATTCTATCGATCTGTCTCCCCGATGACTTGCTGAAGTTTGGTGGTATATCTATTAAAATGCTACTTAAAGTTCATCTGCCTTGTTTTTCCTACACTAAGTTATCCCTTCACAAATTATCCCTTGTTTAGAGGCTGGAAAGAAAGAAATGAAGGAAAGGAAGGAAAGGAAGAAAAGGAAGGAAACAATCACAAGACGGTACATGTGAAGAATATTTTTCACTGCTCTTGAGAAAAAAACAAAACAAAACAGTTAAGGAAAGTTCCATTTATTCCATACAAAGCCAATGTTTACCTTTTTGAATACTTCCGATTTTTTCCTCTCTCAACTGAAACTTTTTTTTTTTTTTTTTTTTTTTTTTTTTTACATTTTGCTTATTGCTTTTAAAGTATTTCTATGCCTGTTTGTGTTAGGTGTTTATTCCTCACAGTGTATACTTGAGTATGCATGAGATTGAGACAAATCACCAGAAAGCAGAGAGGAAAAATCAGAATCGTACTTTTTTCTCTACATTTGCACACTATACTATCTAGTATCTTGAAGAGATATTTATGGGAAAAAACTCATTATAACACTATAATATTATTTTAAAAATTAAATAAATAAGTTCAAAACACTTTATTTATTTTAAACTGAGATCAGTGATGATATATCCTGAATAAAATTTATAATCATCAAAGGAAAATTAATGTAATCTTTGTTGTATTTATACATTTAATTTTACTGTAGTAGGTTACAAACATTCAAAACTCATACAGTAAAAATGTTCTAAAATTCAAACACACACGAATTACTTCATTTTGCACTGGCTGTTCTGAACACTATGACTTACTCTTACTATGCAACAAAAATAATTTTTGCATGCTATATTCAGATTTATACAGGGTGAGAATATTTATCATATTGCAAAAGAAAAAAAAAATCCTTTTACAGATTACACATCACTGGAAAAGCTGTATAAAAAATGAACTTCTACTATAATTTAGGCAATAAAAATTGAGTTTTAAATGACATTTATATAGGTGTGAATAACTTCTATAAATTTTTCTGTACAGCCATTTGGCAAAGAAAATATTAGAAAGCTTACAGAGATGTTCTGTGTAGGGTAGATATTTCTTAGAAACTGTGATTATTAACGAAAAAAGCCCAAACATAAAATGAAAACCTTTAGCATTATAAGCATTTTAATAACTAAATTCTAGAAATGCAAGTCTCAAAGAGTTCTATAACTCATCCTATTCAACCTAATACAGCACAATGCAATTTTTACAGTGCCCTTTGTGCTAGTATCCTGGAGCACTTCAAAATGAATAAAGTTAAAATTAGCAAAGTAGCACTCAATTTCCTAAAGGAGTTACTTTAGAAAAACTAAGTAAAATCAATGCCTTAAATGTTTGGATTTAAAACCATGCCAATTGAAGCTTTTTTTATTTCAAGTAGCAAAGTATTCCAGATCCCCTGAACAAAATGTCTGAAGGCTCTATAGGTTTAGGATATCAGAAAGTATTTAAGAATTATAAAACCATCATCTATCAATCTCTGAGTGCATACTGATAGGCATGGAAAGTAAATGTAATGGCTAGGTAGATCTATACAGCAGTCTCTGCATAAAATAATAAGGTAGTAGTTTATTTGCATTTCTATAACACATTTCAGCTGAAGATCTCAAAGCTGAAAAGATCCCTGTTAATTTCAGCAGAACAATGTAAACCACTTACAAAGTAGAAGTGAATTGCAGTAGCATGCTGAAAGAAAGGAGTTTTGTATGGGCAGCAGGAGAGGTGTGACTCTGACAGACCACTGGGTCAAACGGACATCAGGTGGAATCACTTGCATACTGGGGCTATTCGTAAGTGATTGTATTGAACTATAGTTATGTAGTTGTTTACTAATGCAAGCAACTTCACAAGTATTTCGTTGGAGGTCAGCAACTGCAGATGTGGCAGCAAACAGTACATAAGCAACTGCTGTGTTCTTTTCTTTCCTGTCTCTTGCAAAAGCATGTAAATATACACCAGAATCCCTAGATGGGGGCGGGGCCGAGGTATAGGAAAAAAAAAAGAAAAAAGAAAGAAATCTACAAAATATGAGATTCTGATAAGTAAACAGAACTCTTGTTACTCTTGTTATTTCTGCTAACCATCGTGATAATGTCACAGGCAACAAATCGGCTTGTTTTCTAACTCTGAATAAAATTGGAGAGTCATCTTCCAAATTACAGAAGAACAGTTCTAATTTGTTTTGTTACTCTTTGGGAGAAGTGAAGCAGAAACAGGAATGTAAGAGTCACATACATGTGACAGGAACTTGTGATGAGCTTCATGGTGCTCATGATGAGGAATTTGGTCATGGGTGAATCCTGGAAGCAGCGTTGTGAATATTCATAGTGAACATCCACTCCTGTCAGGAAGGAAAGCAAAGATCTACAGAATATATCCATTAGAAAAACTCATTCAGCGGATGGTTTCTGTTTGTAACAATAGTCTGCCTCTTTTTATAGCCACTTTTGAGTTTCTTTCCCCTTTTCTTACGTATTGCTACAATTCACTCTATAAAAAACTACCTCAGACTTTCCTTCTTTGCATACCCATCTCAAATTTCATTTGTGCTCTGTAGGCTAAACATTCATCACTGGGGCACTCAGGCATTGCTCACTACATTTTTAGACACTAAAGCCTATTACGTGTTTTTGTTTGTTTGTTTGTTTTTGTATTTTTTTTTTTTGTTCACCGTCCATACCACTCCCAGCACTTGCTCCCTTGTAGACTCTTGTCCATCTGGGATCACTGGGATAATGCTGTCACAAGGGTCAGTAAAGACAACTCATGTTTCCAACTACTAAATTCAAAGTTAGAGGCAATATGGACCCAGACTGTTTTCAGAGTAATAGGAAAAAAGGCAACAGACTCAAGTGGGAGTACAGGTGATTCTATAAATCTCTGTAATTTATATAGGCTTTTTTTTTTTTTCTTATTTTCTTTTTCTTTTTTTTTTTTTCTCTGTTTCCTTTGAGAGAGGAACGATACTACTGATGGTACTGTTTCATTAAATTACACCTGACTCCCCTATCACTCCCCTATCACTTTAAAAAATGTCTAACAAAGAAGGCCTGTTGGCAAAACAGGACAGATTTTGCATGGCACGAAACAATGTATAAGCGTTTATTATGCAAATTATTTACATTCCAAATGTGATCTTAAATACATGTTTTGCTTTCACAGAGAGCCTTCCTCCATTTGCTGGGTGATGAAAGACCACTAAAATCTTGCCAGTCCAAAAAGGCTTCTGTGAACCCCCTTGCTTGCTTATCTTTGCCAAGGTGAGGGGAAGAGGGCGTGGGAGAGGAAAGAAGTGAGACAAAGATGTTCCAGGTGTGGAGAAAGAAGTTGCATTTGGAAGTTGGAAAGAACCAGTGTATCAGAATATGTCAGGTGTCAGGCAGAATAACAAAATATATTGATGTTGGGAAATTTATAGTTCCAGAAATTAAAGTGTTTAGCGTAAAGACAAGAAAAGTTTTTACTGTATAGAGGATTTTCATGCATTTCTGTAGCGGAAGAAGGTGTTGAGATTTGATTTCTTTTGTCATACTCAGAATGATTGGAGAAGAATCCAATGACATAAGAAGCAGAAAAGCAGATGCCTTCATGGAAAGTGAGGTAATTAGCTAGCACAAACAGAAAAAAATAAAGGAAAATATAGTACCCTTCCTCTCCCTACCTCCATTGTGCAGTTGGTCTGTTCAGAAGGGTTGCTTGGAGAAGGAAGAAGAAAACATAGTCAAGGCTCTGTAATGAATATCTCATTCTTCATAGCTAGCCTTCCCTCTCCAAGGATTTTTTATTTTATTTTTTCAAGTTTCTATATTAGTTCAAAGAAACACAAAAGTTAGCTTACAAGTTTCTGCTACGTCTAGCAGAAGCAAACATATTAGCTTGACAAGAGAGTAAACATGGACACTTTAAAACATTCATAACAACAAGGGAATCCAAATCTTGTTTTTATATTTTAGGCTTTTTCCTTTTCTGTATAGTGTGACATCTTTACAATGCAAACGATCTGTCACTTGTTCTATTTGATTTAGTGCTTTAGACAAATTTCAGTGTCAAGTTGTGCAGATTTTGCCTCATGAAAAGAGGCTATTTAAACTTCTATATAGGCAATGATGCAGACGACTAATAGGAAGAAAAGGATTGAGAGGTGGAAAAAATTCTCAGTATTTTTCAGGTAAATGGGCTTTCAGAACTGATGTATTTGCTGGTGAGAAGAATCTTCTGACATTATCATAAGATCTTTTCTTCTAGATTCTTGGGATTTCCTTTCTGATTGTAACTCTTCTGCATAGCTGCCTCTTTTCCCAAACCATTCATAAAATGGCCATCATGTTTGCATGGCATTTTCAGCCATACATGCTCCTATCCTTAGAAGGGGTGCCCATATTTTTCCATTCCCTTGTCCTGAATATCCAGGTAATGCAGTTTGAAAATAAAACTCCTAGTTCAGGGGAACACTCAGTTATCATCCCTGTTGACTTTGACAGGATTTAAGCCTAAAATTAAGTATAGGCTTTGTATTTTCTGAAGTGGACAAGTCAAGCAAAAAAAAAAAAAAGAAAACAACTTCAAATTTGGAATGCCATAAACAATTAAACAACTGTTTTTCATGCAACAAGGAACGGATACTTAATTCTTTGTCAATTTTTCATGTGTTTTCTAGGAATGATGATACTGAAAAATGGTGGTAGAAGACTATGAAATACTCAACAGATGCTTTTTAAGTGATAGTAATAGCTACAGTAAGTGTAAGATGGTATATTGCTCAGAGATGTTTACTGAATTCATTTGGCTATAGGCAGACACAGATCAAAGGTAACAGACTGAAAAGGAGTAGGGGTATTTTTTATTTCTTTTTTTTTTTTTTTTTTTTTTTTGCAACTGTTCTTCTGAAATAAATCTTTTTTAAATTTGTGACACAGTCGGTCATGTGCATCATATTATGGCAGGTTACATCACATGATTTTATGTAGCCTGCTGGTAACGTCACTTTGCATTATACATTTAAAGAAATATCACTTCTTTTCACGTAGACAGTAATCAACTGACAAGAATTCTCCTGCTACCCATGAGAAGAAGCGGAGTATCAGATCTAATACTTTCCACCCCCAACAAATAATTTCCTGTAAACGCTTGTGCATGACAGAATGCTAGCAGATAGTGGGTATTTCACAGCTGGTGACTCTCTTATTGTTTAACTGTGATGTCTGCATCTTATCACTCTGTGCAAATTATTTAGCAACTGCCATATTATTTATAGGTATGAATTGCACAAATTAATCTCATAAATAATTCATATTTTTTTTTTCACTGTGAATTAACATTCTGCCACATTTAAAAATCTATTCTTGTAAAAGCATATCAACTTATATGGGCATATTTTGCTTGATTTTTCAAGCCGATGCATTTTGAAAAACATAGGTTTCAGTGAAAAGAATGAGAAGAGTTTTTTTTTCTTGAACTTTACACACACCTGACAGAAGCTTTCAGGTTGTGAAAAGTAACACTGTGGTCTTTAATAAGAATTATGTCATGTTCAGGCATTTACAGGAAGAGGAAAAACATTGGATCTCATCCTAATAGTATGGCAGACTGTCACTACGTGACACCAGTTTGTAAACAAAAAAATAACTTACATGAATAATGATGTATTTTTATAACTTAAAGTGAAAATAATAACTCTTTTTCTTTCCACAGTAAGACATAAGAATGTCACTGTGGACCTAACAGAAAGACAGTCGCAAGTTTGTTTGCTAGTAGACTCCTAGGGAGCTGAACACAAAAATCCAATAAATAATTAGCTCTCCTGTGACAGGCTTCTGAATTACTGTGATACATTAATTGGACAAAATTAGCATGAATTAAGGCAAATAAGTATAACATGTAATTTATTACTTACTAAGCATGGTGCTGCAGTGGAAGCCTCAGATTTCCCTTAAGATTGCTTTAACAGCTATAATGCATTCCTTAATTTACTCTGTGGAAAATCAATTTTTTCAGAGTTCATTAAGCACCAATATGTTACAATGCAACTCCCTAGAGCATAGAACCACAATACGTTATGCAAATTCATACCAGCGTGTTACCAATATGTAAATAGCAATAATACTATTGTCAGCTTCCTATTGATAGCCACGCTGAAAAGGATAATACTTAAAACTTCTTTAACTTGCTTCTGATATTTATCGGTACTCTTTTAAAATGTGATTTCTAAGGAGAGTAGTTATTTTAAAAAGTCTTTTTTTTTTCTTTATGCTTCAGTAATGAGAGTATTCTGAAGTCGCTGTTTGCAAAGAAATGGCACATAAAGCCTTCTTACATTTTCATATGCATCAGCTGTTCCACAATGAAAGCTCAGTATTTCCAGTAGATGCATAGCTGGACATTGCTGTCTGTTAATTATGGATATGTCACAGAATAAATGAAAGAGAAGGCATTCCTAACCTATAAGTCCTATACATAAATTCATTTAAGCTTTTTTCCTCCCCTTTTTAGCACACATTAAAAAAATAATAAAAATAAATTAAATGATGCATCGAGTTAACTCCAGCCAATCAAATGAGAGTCAGAAGAACTAGCATTAAGAGAATGAAGTTCCAGACTATTCAATATTCACCTAATGATATGACAGACTCCAAAGCTATCACAATAACTGCCTCCAGAGCTCTTTGGGGAGACAGATGTCACTGGTGGAAGGATGATTTCTGTGTCTTGGCACTCTGCGATTGTCAAACTGAGGGAGGGAGAAGGAAAGGATGATTCTGCTAGTGAGGAAGCATCCTTTGTGGAAGGAGGAGGAGCCATGTCTCTCTCCTGTCATTCTCCCTTTTAACTTTTTTTTTTTTTCTCTCTTCTTTTTTTTTTTTTTAATAAAACCCTTTCTGGCTAAATTGCACTCTGAGAAGCAAGGAATGGCATTGCCCTAAACTATAAATGCCTGCACTTACGTTCACAATTTGACTCTGATCTGCAAATATCATTAACGTCAGTAGGTCAGAGAAGTTGGCTCGGAGAGTTTGGACCTCTGAGAGTAGATTTGTTGTTGTTGTTTTAAACGTGTATATAACTGATTTATTGCTGCTTTGAGCTACAGCTACAGTGCAACTGGCAGAAGAACAAGACACTTGGTCACGACCTCAGATGAAACAGCAGCTATTAGGCATTTAACTGTTGCAAAATTTACCCCACAGAAGAACACTTCATATGTTTAGGTTTGATGAAACATAAAAAATTTGCTTTGTTAGGACATCCTTGGTTATGCAAACAGGAAAGTCTATGTAAGGTGAGAGTAGTAGGTCATTTTGTTTAACGCTGTGTTTATAGTGTTATTTTGTTTGTTTGTTTTTTACAGACAGGAAATACTGCACTAGAAATAAGTAATATTTTGTAATAAATATCTATTAATGCACTGTCGTAAAATATATTCAGGCCTTTACTCAGTGCACCACTTCCTAGCCTGTGATTATAGCACTCCACGCCTTACAACTATAATCAAAATGGTGACATGATCTACAAGGTCCTGTCTGTTGAAGAGCACTATCAAAGTCTTTCAAATACAGCTAAAAGAAAGCCAATAAAGCTATCAGTGTATACAGAGAGCATGATACTCAAGAATTATTTTTACCATAAATACATTTTCAAAACTGCCAGTGTGTTTGAAATAGTTTCAGTCTGCACATTCAGATTCACTATGGACTTATATCTCACCCTTCAACATCAACATATTGCAGAGCCTGTATTTGAGGGTGTAGTTGTGTCCTAGTGGAGACTGCATCCCTCTGGAACTGAATCAGGTGGTTGCAGAATCTGACCCTCTAAGAATAAAAGGGATTTGGAGTCAGTTGAAAATATTGAACTTTTTTGTGTTAATGGCAGTCTTAAATATTTCCAGGGAGCAATATCTGGCTCCATCTATGTGTGGGATGTATACAACAGACATTTTGATTTTGATTTTGTATTTCCAAATTCCCTGTGATCATTTGCAATAATAGCATATATCTTCCTGATAAATAATATTGGAGACCCTTAAATAAACTGGAATAGGTATGAAAGGTGAAAAAACTGTGGCAATTATACATGCATTATCCTTATTGCCACTGTAAACTGAGTAACAGAGAACACACACGGAGGAGCTTTGTGGTCCATATATTCCATACATATATATCTATTTCACTTTCTTTTCACTTGGGATGTTGTGCAATACTGTAAGAGTGAAAAAAAAGAAACCTGGTGAAGTAAAATCTATGTTTAAAAGTGAACACAAGAAATTGATAGGTTTTCGCTAATCTGAAAAAAAAAACAAACAACAATATATAGATATAATATATATATATATATATTCCAAAAAGGAGCTGCTAAATGCACAGGGCTCATTTGTTTACAGCTAGTGTGAGAAAGAGCAGCAGCTGCAGCATTTGCTGACTCTGAGTCATACCAAGTTACAATGACAGAAGTTTAAACCTCTGAGGGCTTCCTTTGCCTTGGTGCTGTACTCCACCACTTCTTTAAAGTCTCCCTGAGGCCTGCCCTGATTCACTATGGTGTGTTATGGAGTGGAGTGGTAACGTTTGTGACATCTTCCGATTGCTTTTGGAAGTTCGTTGTCTTAACACATTGCATATGGGCAGCAGTAGTTCAAAAATAACGCATGTCAAGGATTATTACTGCTGCACGGACTGTAAATCCATGTAAAGTCTTCTGCATTTTACTTATAATGCCACTGCTGGTGCTGTCAAAACCAGCTCTCAGATGTCGCAGTGTTTCCCATTCCAGTCATTCTTATCACCTACCTCTACATTCTTGTCTGTAGCTTAGACTGAAGGCATTTATGTTGCCCTCCAATCATTTATCACTTGAAAATAATAATAATGAAATAGCGTGGTGACAGCATACTGCAGTTTTATGTAATGTGATACAATTTAAAAGCATTTAATTACAGAATACTCCAAATCAATGTTAATTAAATTAATTTTCTAGAAAAAATATATAAAACATTGTGTATTAATGTTTCTATATCAATTTCTATACCAATTCTAACTCAATTTTTTTTTAATTCTGAATTTTTTATTTTTTCTAATTAGTATAATAAATAAATAAAAAGAAGACCTATAAACAGGTAGGGAGTGGACTTCAACTCTCCATCTGTCCACAGACCTCCAAATTAAACTTCTGTGTTGACATTTGACTTCCATTTTTTTGTGTGTTTTTAACTGCACTGTGGCCCAACCTGGAAAGAAAGGTTATAGAGTATCCCTCTTGCTATCCTCTCATCTCTTCTGACAGTTAACTTGAGTTTGATGGTACAGCACTCTTGTTGGGAATAGCAGTTTGGGGCTTAAATCACCATAGGCTGAGGAGAAGCTGGAACACAGATGGCTATTCTACAAGTTCTCTGGCCACTATTTTGCAAAAGGTTAGTTATTCATCAGTCCTTAGAAGACAGCTTTGGGGTTGGAGCCTGAAGGGAGAGCAGCACCTGAGCTTTAGAGAGGGGCCAAAGTTCAAACACAGCTCTAGCCAACCTTGGGCTCTTTTGATATCCTTTCAAGGTAGTTTCACTCTGTTTGCTTATTGTATAAAGTACATTGGTGCCAGAGTAACACACTCTGAATTACCTGACTGGGGTCAGGTACCTCCTTTTTGCAGCTCTTAAAGTAAGTTGTGCAGTCCTGCTCTTAAGTCATTACCATCTGGCTGAATCCAGCTCGTGTTGGTTTCATGGCAGCTGTGTCAAGAAGCTACCAAAATACCAAATACTTGCTTTCTGTGTAATTCTCATTTGTCACTTCCGTTGTTAAACCTAGATATCTAATAACTGGCTGCAGTGGTTTTACAGAGCCGTGCCAGGAATTTATTCAGTGTATGGCTTCATGTGAAAATCAAAAGAGGAGTATGGGGTGAAACACCCCTATTGTCTGTAGAAGGTCTGATTCTTTGCTCCCTGTTGGAATTACAGGTCATTATTTTCCTGCTTTCTTTTAGCATTGAGAGAATAGTACCTGAATTTGTCCTTTAACTTTCAATCACATTATCTACAAATGTAACAATTCCTTTCTGGTCTTTGTTGTCACTAAAATTGCTGTAATATGCCTGACCATATGTGTGCCTTACAGGCCCTTGCCTAACCTACATCTCTGAAAATGGCTTACTAATATATGTTTGTGTTGAGATAAATGTCACCTCTGTTCTTCTCAACAAAGTCAGAACCAGTAAGAGATAAGGCAAACAATTCGAATGCTACTGAACAGTGGGGGAAGTTGGCTACCCACGGGTATGGCAGGGTAATTATCTATCTGCCCACAATCTGTCCACAGCTGGAAATTGAGTTAATTTTATTTACTCTTCCAAAGAGAAATAGAAAGCACAAGAACAGAAGATTCTCATAAAACTCTACAATAATTAAAGTTAAGACCTTGCTTCAGAGTCTTCTGCCTTTAATATGCAGTATACTGTTCTGCATCTAACTCATTAGATCATGGCCACTTAAATTTGCAAGAGAAATAACCCATCAGTACAGTGACCCTCCTCTGTGAAACTGTGAAACCGGTCTTTTTCTTTAAGAACTCCACCTAAAGAGAATTTGATAGAGTTAATACATGGGATTAAAACATTAAAGGAATTTTATGTTGGTGGTTGTGTTTAGGGGAGAGTTTGCCTGGCACTTTTAGAGAGAGATTTTTCTGACACTTTGAGAAGATTTCAGGTGCCATACTGTAGGTGTCAGGTGCCTTATGATATGCCCTAAGGTACTCTGCCTGACTTCACAAGGTTGTGAGTCTTCTGTGGTCCTGTGGTATATCTGTGGCCTATGCATACAGCTCTGATATTCTAAGGCATTGTTACTGTTTAGAGTACTGAAGTTGCCTCTAGTATTTTGTTTCAGTTATCTGTCTCCTACTTTTTCATGCTGAAAAACAGATTTTATGAGTTAAACAAAATGAAAGGATCTTCCTTATATTATTGCAATTCTAGCACATAGACTTGCCATACTATAATATCTCTAAGATCCTTTTGTTTCCATCCTCCTATATTTTCACATTTCCCTTAGAATATGATTCTGCTTCTATTCAATGACTATCATGAATGTATATTTGGCCATCTTGCCTGTTCTATTGATTAATTAACCCTTCATGCCACATTTGACCATGGCTATGAAATACTTTTGGCAAAGTACTTCCACCTCTGCTTTTATAGATACTTACAAGAAATCTCAATGTGAAGAAGCAGTTGGAAGTTGTTTCTGCACAAAGCTTGGATTTCTCTTATTTTCATCTCTGCAAAAATTGCTACTGTTTTGATTTACAGGTAATTTCCAAGTTAAAGGAAGAAAACAAGATAAATGGTGTATAATCAGATCCAGATGTATTTTAAAGAACACATCTGCAGTTTAACAGTATTAAATAATCATTGCAAAGACTTCATTTTGAACAAGCTTCATTCTGTCACTTCTTCCTGTCTTTGACCAATCTCATTTTGGCACCTGTGCTTTTTTGTAACCAATATTCCCATTTTGCCTTCCTTCCCATGACAGTAGGCTGATGGTGGTAAGCTCTAAGGATGTAACAGGAAATGTTATCTGCTCTGCACTATCAGTTCATATTATCTTTTATCTTTCAAATCTTGTTCCCCTTGACTCTAATCATTCTTTCGGAGTCTGTCTTTCTGGCAGCTACTTGTGCTCATGCTCTTTCTGTCAGACTGGAAATACTTGGGAGAAAGGATTTTTGGATTTTGGTGTTCTGTGCTCCATCTCTCCTTTGTTTGGATACAAATCTAGCATAGAAAGTATCTATAAACTTACTGAAAAGGTCCAAAAATTCTGAATATCGGCTGCTTCTGTTCCTTTTTTTTTTTTTTTTTTTTTTTAAATATATGGGGCACTTCTGTTCCAAATAGAGTATCATTGATTGTAGAAGTCACTTTAATGCATCATAAAGTGCAAACTCTCTTTGTCTTCTCCATGTGTTCTCCATTCTCCTTTCTCATATTTTTGTCCCCCAAAGGTCTTTAAGAATGAGACTTCTATGGATCCCACATGAACATCCTTTTTCAACACCCAGAGATGGTTAATAATCTGTTTGTCTTTCTTTTGTGACTACTGTGTATTTGCTCCCACATATTCTATATATTGATGGGAACCTCAATATAATTCAGGCTGTGCAGCATCTGATTGTAACAGATTGGTTTTCACTCCCAGAAAGCAGAACATCAAAGCAGACACAGATCAATAATACTTTCCCCTTCCTGTCTGTGGATAGTGTTGCAGGTTTCTGTTCAACAGCCATGAGAAAATGCCGGCAAAAATCCAGATAGTGATCACTAAGTGGCAAATACAGAATCAAACAGCTGGCACTACACCTGGCACATGAAGTGTCACTTAAAGTACAAGTTGTTGGTTCTTAGTAAAAGAAACTTGAACTGTGGATCCTTAAGAGCTATTTTATTTTTTTTCTTCCCATTCCTTGCCTTTTACTTTGGCTCTTTCACATGGTGCTGTTCTCCCTTTTTATACTGTAAAATCTCACTGATAGTGAATGCTTCCAGTCCCAGCTAGTCATCACAGGATGCAAACACTAAATGAAAAAAATTTCAATTAAATTTTAGGTTGGTTGATCAGCCAGAAGTGAGAAATATTTAGGTGAAAGTGAGCAGTGGATATCTGGATGGCAATTAGTGCCTACTTCCAATACCCTGAGGCAGGGACTCAAATATTTCACCTGTGGAGGAGGGGGTCACGGCTTTTTCATCCATTCTTTTCTTTTCCTTTTAATTCCCTAACTCCCATAATCTGGCAATGTATTATGCAGCACAGACCAGGAAGGTGGGCTGCAGTAAATGCTGCTTTATGGATCAAGCAGTAGGAAGTGCTATACTCTTCCCCCCAGAGACTGAAAGCTTTACATCAATCAGCATACTGACAATGACTGCTTTTGAACTTACCTGTAGTATAGCGGTGTGGCAAATCATTATCCAGCATTCAATTTTTTTAAGGAACACATATAATTTGAACACTGAAGCACCATACAGCCATTTTGTCTGACTCCGAGCACCTTTTTGATTGATTGCCTCTCTCTGTGCCACAGGGAGGAGACAAGATATTTTCTGTGCCTTTTGAGCATAGTGCCCAAATAATCTCACATACTCTAATGAAGTTTGTGAAATTCTGTAAATGTGTGTAATTGTGTAAATGTGAACGCAACATAGGACATTCTCCATAAGCAAAAAAACAGTGAAGTTGGGTACTTTGCACCAAGCAAACTAAAAAGGTGGCAAACACAACATGTAGTATTGTGGCATGAGTTCAGATATTAGTCTTGTTTTGTTATGGGTGACAGGATGGTATTTGACCTGTTTTAAATCATCTTGGAAATAAGCAAGGGAACAGAAATGGAACCTAATGCTTAGTAATCAAGTGCTTTCATACCAGAAAATTAGATGAAGATCCAAGAATCTGTATCTGAATTCATTTCACTGCAGGATCAAGAGTGTCATAAATAGGGTCAATGGCATAGACAGTTTTGCTTAGCTTCAGTTTCCTCAGGTGAAATAACTACTGCATGGACTGGAAACAATGGCAAGAATCCAAAGGCAATTGTACACTGTTCTGGTAAGGGAAAATCTAGCTTCAAACTCTATAGTAAGTAGGCAGAGTTTCATGATCTTTGAAAGACAGATTATTTCACGTAATTTGAGTTCTACATTTGAACTCCACTATCTCTTGCTAGTCACCTGGATCTGCATTCTGTATAATGGTAGTGATGGTGGAAATTACTTTGGGTCCTCCTCTTGATCCTCTCCCACCCCCCTGAAAAACAAAAAAAAAAAAAACACAAAAAAAACTCCTAGTTGCATAACTTCCTTTCAGAGATAGCAGTTGCCTTTTCTACTTCTTTTTAAAAGCATATGTTTATCTCAATCTATATTTTTGAATTCTTCTGTATTTCTATACTTTATTCAGTGCTCAGCTCCTGCCAAGCGTGACTCTTTCCCATAAACTCATAGGTGGACTTACATGTGATGAGAGAAGAAATGTTTAGATGTGGAAAATAAATGGAAGCACATTCTCTTTTTGCATTTATTTGTGTGGTTGCCATTAATGTTTTTGCAAAGTATCTGGCTCTCTAATCCAGGATTATGCTTTCCTCTTAATCATAAACTGTTTTAAAATTGTCATTTAAACAAGCCATTGTTTCAGAAACAAATGTAGTGATAAATATATTGGCCTTCATTGCTCTTTGGACTTCACTAAGACAACAATAAAGGGAGGTGAGTTGTGACCCATTTATATTTTAGAAGGTCCTTTTTGTAAGTTTTTGTACCATGCTTTAATACAGTAATTGATAGAAAGAAAGCTTCACAACCTAATATTTTCCAAGTTTAGGCAAGATGCTTTGAGGAACCAGTTCTGTACAGTTCTGAAAACACCCTCTAAGGTCTCAGTGATCTCCATTTTGACTAAGAAGGCCTAGAAGTGACTCCCTTTGCAGTTGTCTGTCAACATTGTTCCAACCCCAGCCAGAAAGGATCATTGGACTCGATGATCTTGAGGTCTCTTCCAACCTAGAAATTCTGTGATTCTGTGATTCTGTGTGATTTCAAAGTGACATTGTCTATTTAAAATCTTCTATTGTTTTTGTGTGATAACATCACCTGCCTAAGGATTACAAGATTTTGCACTCACAAGGTCTGTGAACATTACTGAGTTTTAACCATTTTTATCACAATAAATCAAACACCTAATTAAAGGTAAAAGTGCCTGAAAATGTCAGATATGCTTTCTACATATTATAAGAGACCGTTGGTTGACATGTAAAAGTTAGGTCTTACCTCTTTCTGTTCTCTTGTTAAGGCTTTTTACCCCAGAGCTGATATTAGTACATGTTCTCACCTATCTTTAAATAACAGAAAAATAACAGTGGTTTTATTTTGTGCTTTTCACTTTGTATATATTGATGCTGAGAGACTGAAATAAGAAACATATGTTAACAAATGCATTTCTGTAAAATGACAGACATGACTCTTCTTGCCCCATTTTGCGAGGTAGAAATAATAGCAACTTTTTACAAGGCATATGTCTTCTGTATGTGTTGCGCTGTGTCTTAATATTGTTTGGCTTCATTTGAATACATGAGCACTGAAGCTACAGGAAACAGAAGAAAGGCTACTCTGCCCTTGGCCTTCTTTTCATTTAGTTTAGATAGCAGGACATCTAATTGTTTCTTGAATGACCTATAAGGTCTTTGTGGAATGAGATTGTTGTCTTCTGTGTAGAGAAGAGAATCCACATTCTATTCAGTCATTGTAACTTAATTATAGGATGCATGTAATAGTTTGGAGACGGTGAATTTGCCTCTCATGCAAGTCATCATGAGACTCTGGGAAGTAGACGCACGTGTTCATTTATTGTAAAATACTCAAATTAATTATTTCACCTGATATCTGTACTTGTAAGTTGCCAGCTGCAGCTGAGGATGACAGAGAATGAGCCACAGATGACATATATTAGGTATGTTGCCTAACTCTCTCCTGAAGGCATTCAGATGCTATGTGAATGGAAGCTGTGTAGAGCTTCCATTCCTGTGATGTAAAATCCATTCCTGTGATGGATTTTAAATCCATCTTATGCTTACCAGTTATTCTATTCCTCTTTTCTATGATATATCAGATGATTTTTAAAGATGTTTTTGGTTACAAAAGACAACATACACTACACAGCATTTCTCTGTTCCCCTTCCTTGTAATTATACTTCAGTGAGATGCAAGGGCCATGTTGGTGTCTTTACTACAGTTGCATTTCATTTCAGCAGTGTATGTTCTGTCACTTGTTATTTTCTATAAAGAGCATAATTCTTTTCACTTTTTTTTTTTTTTTTTTTTTTGTTAGTAATGTAATCCTGCATCACCAGAACCAGTTGGAAAGATGTCTCTGTTTTCAACAGATGCAATTTTGTCTTTATGCAAAATAACTACTAATCTTATGGAATAGTGTAGAGTTTGCTCAAGAGTCTTTTACTTCTGAGCATTTGTAGTGCTTGAACTTAGTGAAGGTTGTGCTTCCTGTTAGTTTTTGCCAATTGTTTTATCTGTAGATTGTGTAAGCCTTGTACATGGTTTATACATTATTTAGCCTGCAAAGAATATTAAATTTAAGTATCTCTTTAGTGCCTCTTATAATGCAAGTTGATTACTTGTTGAAATTCAAAGTAATATTTAATAACTGTTAGTTTTCTTTTAGAGAGTTCCTACCTAAGAAACAGGAGTTCTTACAGCTACATGGATAATTAACTTGAAGCTTGTCTGTCTCTTGGGGGACATCAGATATGTAAATGAGGAACTTAAGTCTGAACAAGTCATGCTAGGGAATCACTAAAAGTTTTATTACACTGAAGTACTGGTATTAAAATCCTAAATGTTATAATATATTATTACAAAACAGTACATTTTAAAGAGCAAATATGCATTTTTTTTCTTATTTGCTATGTAAAATAAAAATATGTAGCTTTCAGTTTTTGAAGAGGTACAGCTGAAATTTTGAAACTTTCAGTAGCACAAGATCAGTTATGGGGAGAAAAAAAAAACAACAACACAACATAGATTATGAAACCATTCTACTTTCTGTCACTATGAAAATTTTGAAGAATAAATGTATACACTAAGTAATGCTCTCCCTCCCTGCCCAGTTCCAGAACTGAAGATGAATGTACTTCCGACTATCACATAACATCTCATGCGATACTGTGAACTATCCCTAGCAAGCAAATTTTTCACACCATTACACTACTGATAACAAGATTAATGTTCATCAAGAAGTTGTTTGGTTTTCTTTAAAAAATTGGTTATTTATTATTGAAATAATTCAACAGACATCCAAAACAATTAAATTGATATCCATTGGTTAGCCTTTTGCCAAAACCAAACTTCCAAAGATCTGCTAGTATTCCTCTTAATGAAGCCAGCAGAGGCTAAGCGATAAGTGGATATAAAGATCAGCTACCCTTCCACTTATTTGGACTAAAAGTAAGGGAGGCATGTAGAACTTTTATGAAACTATCACTATGGTATCCTTTTTAGAAATAGAGAGCATCCACTTTAAATTACTTGAGTGCAATGTCTCTTGTACATGATGTTTATATTATTATTCAAGATCTTAGGTAGATTCCTACACACATTGTTTTATTTTTGGCAACTTGATTGAACTCCGCACTTAGAATGCAAGTGTGTAGTTCAAGCATACCAATGGTATTATTTCTTTAGTGAGGTTATTCATGTGCTTAAAATGATAGGCTTCATTTCATCACTGGACTAAGCAGAGTGCAGGAAAGAATCAAATGTTTTAGTAGCTAGATCATCTCAACAACAAATGTAGTTTTAAAATGTTTCCTATTTCTCCTGTGTTGTATTTGTTTTTATCTCATCCTATTTTCATATCGAGTGCAAAGCATATTCATATCAAAGTGACCATGGCTGCTTTGTGCAGACATCATTGTTCAGTCTAATTTCACTCCAAATGTATGTTTAAATTTCCCTAAATATTAGAGAAACTCTTGCTTAACATGTGCTACCTTTCACATACTTAGCAAGTGATATCTCGTTTCTTCCTTCCTTCCTTCCTTCCTTCCTTCCTTCCTTCCTTCCTTCCTTCCTTCCTTCCTTCCTTCCTTCCTTCCTTCCTTCCTTCCTTCCTTCCTTCCTTCCTTCCTTCATTCCTTCATTCCTTCTTTATTTTTAATTTCAACAGATGGTTACAAGACACTGTCTGTTATTTTTTATGTACTAGTCATGTTAACCCTAGAAACTTTTCACATTCATATGCATTTAAACTCAACGGGAGGAAGGAACATGTCATCAGTGTTTAACCCTTCTTATTTGAACTAAGATTTTCATGATATTGTAAATAAATACATATTACCTATACGAAGATTAAATGTTGATTTTTGATTAAATCTCTAACAGTTTTATTCCAGAAATTTTCTGGAAACGGAAGGTCCGGTAATGCAAGTTATATGCAGTAGGTTTGGGGGCCCTTGATAGGGATGATGTGATCGTGGCTCATAAATTATTAGCAATATTGGTAATTTCCAGGCATACTTTCTGTAAAATGTCAACAAATTAATTTACATGATGTGTAAATCTTGCCAGTGGAATTCAAGAATATAAAATTGTTTGTTGTGTGATAATATACATGTTAAAATTATATTTGTATGTGGTTGAAATGCAAGATGAAAGAGTCATGATTTATACCTTTCATTTAATCTTGGATTCAATTAATTTATATCATATATCTTCAAAAAGATCATACCAAATAGAAATGAGCTCAAACAGTTTATGTTAGGTACATCTTGTTTGTAAAACTGTTAATGAAAAGTATCAAAAGGTAAATTGTTAATACTAATTGTATTAGCATTAATCTAAGAGAAATGCAAGTACAGGACTATCTTTTACATTTTATGGTTACTGCTATTTAAAAAATATATTTATAATAGGCATTTTCAATCACATAGACCGTTTTAATGCATTATGATTTAACTATGAATATGTTCAGTAAATTCGGTTTTAAAGCTTGGTTAGTGTTTTTTTTATTATTATTATTTATTTTTTTTGGTGAGAACTCACTACCTTTGATTTAATTTTTTCTGACACTGTGCCCACTGCACAGTAGAAAAAAAAAAAAAAAGTGTAATTGTAGTTTTGTCCTTTACAGCACAGGACAAATAAATGTCAAAATCAAATGGTGGTGTCCCCCAAGGGAAAATATGCTTCAGTTATGAAATATTCCTCTCCAGCTCCCATTGCTATTCCTGTGAACGCCTAGGTGAAGCTGCCTCAGGACCTAATCAGATGCTGCTCATTTGCATATAATAAAAAATCGTGCAATGAGATTTTAGCCTGTTCTGAAGAAAAGCGCATATCTCTTTAAAACATTCTGGTGTACAACTACTGTGGCTCTGGCGCTGGACAAATGGTTTGAATGGGATAGTGTGACAAGACCTTGTGTGAAATGAACATCTGTTTATATTGGTTGTGGTCTATCACCTTATTACTGCATTTAATAAACATGTTGGAAGGAGTACTGCTATTTCCTGATATGTTTCTAGAAAATGCAGTGATATTGATAAACTACCAGCCTGTCTCAGGAATTGTAATAATAACCAAATATACAAAAGAATCATTAAGGAAGTTTGAAGAAAAGATGCTTTCAGGGAAAAAAACTCTCCTTGTGCATTATTAGCACCCTTAATTACGTTATTATTCAGAGCAAGTGAAACCCATTGCTGTTGGTTTATAAATATGTTGTGCACCTCTGTGATATAAAATTCTCAACAGTTTGAGATTACAAATTACCATCTTTTATATTCAAGTGATTTGGAAATACCTGGAGTTGAGCTAAATGTTTTTAATCTATCCCAAAACTAATTGTGTGATGTACTACGAGTTTGGATTTGTGTACTTATTTATATATTTATTTATTTTAGAGGATATGCCAAGAAAGCTTGTGAGCCAAGTAAGTAAATAGTTAGATAGATAGACAGACAGACTGACAGACTCTTTCATACTGTCATAACAATTTTTAGATAATTTTGTTAGGAAATGGGAGGCTGTCTGAGAGGGAAAAGAAAATATTTTGAAATGGTGGAGATCCTGTTTTTATCTTTTTTTTTAAACTAGTACATCCTTCTCTTTCAAGCAATATTATTTTGTAATTAAGTTTTGTTTTTAAATGTAAAAATAGAAATTGAAATCACTTTCAAATTTCAAAATATTACAGTATGTTCTTCTTAATGATATTCATGAGAAGAAGTCAAAAATCCTTTTCCTTCACTCTTGTATTTTTCAGTGTATGAAATACCATCATTTTCTTAGCATATGAAATCTGTTCTCTGTCTGACTCTAGCTATGCAACTGAGTTATTCTCACCTCAAAATTATATCTCTCTGCGTATTCTGCCCTCAACAATTTTGTGCATGAATGGTTTGAGTAAACAGAGGCTGAGAAAATGTGCAAAAGAAGTTAGCTATATGGACTCTCCTCTTACACAACCAAAGGCTCTGTGGGGTGGGGATATGGAGTAGGTGCTGTGAGCAGGCTGTATTGAGATGTAGAACTGACACTGTAGTCTGATGCTGAGGAAGTCTTCTGAGAGGCAGCTAACACTGACAGTCTAACTCCTACATACCTGTCAAGCATTTTACATTACACTTATGTACTTACCTACCCCTCATTCCCTACCCCTCTAGTCCCAAATTGTATCTATCTGTAACACAGATTTAGAAACATATGGGGACTTGGATCTGATAATGTTTTACCATGGTTTCTCCTACCTACCAGGGACCACTTTCAATGCTAATTGAGCAGGAAGCTGCATCTCCCTCCCTTGCTACTCATCATACTGGCTTGCTGCCAGGATGGTACATCCAGCAGCAAATGAAGAAGACAGAGAGAAAGTTGTGAGAGGAGGTGGGAGGGGGTCCAGTATCAGCAGCTCTGGTTCTCTGCTGCCAAGTAGCTCCTGTGGATGTGCAAAGACTAGCATAGTTGTAGTCATGCATCAATAGACATCAGAGCAGAAAAAAAGTGAAGATATAGAAGCAGGGGTAAAAAGCTGGTATGGTAGGCAGAAGATAAGATACAATAAGCACAGATAGAATAACCATGTGTAATTGAACTGGGCCTTTGGTGTCTTTGAATGCACATCCTGAAGCTGCAGCAAGGCAGTTATTGAGCTTTCTTTTGCTTTGTGGATTTCCTTGTGGATCACAATTCCCTACAGACAAGCAATGCTGGAACCAGTGTTCACCTGCTGGTGCATATTCAGGTTCTGGGACCATATTGCGACCAGACAGAGTAAAAATCACAAACCACATACAATTTGATGTTGATTCCTCTGTGTCAGTGGTGTCACTCAACAAATCCACTCTTACTGACTTGTGCAACTCCTTAATATAGGTGATATGACTCCTTAATATAGCTGACATTGAAGTTTTACTAGAAACTTGTGGTTTAACTTGCTAGGCAGCTAAGCATCTGTACTGGGTCTGGCTGGAATGTGGTCAATCACCGCTCATTTGTGGGAAGTAGAGAGTAATTCTCTACTTCCATATAATCCTCTGCACTTCCATATAGCCTTCATTTATTTTATTTGTTTGTTTTCCTCCCTTCTTTTTATTTTTTCCCTTTTCCCCTCCCTTTTCCCCTTTCCCTTTTTATTTCCCCTTAGTTAAATTGTTTAGTTCAAAATAATCTTTATTTAATTATTATTATTATTTCCCTTTAATTAAATTATCCTTATCTCAACCCGTGAGTTGTTCTTTGCTTTAATTCTCCCCCTCCTCATCTAAAGGAGGGGGAGTGAGAGAGCGGTTGTGGGGTTTAGCTGCCCAGCACGGTAAAACCACCACAGCATCACACAACCATTTGCTCACTCTCTCCTCCAACTCCTAGTGAGACAGGGTAGAGAACTGGGAAAAAAATGTAAACTTGTGGGTTGAGATAAAGACAGTTTAATAGGACAGCAAAGGAAAGGATAATCATAATATTAATAAATAATAATAAAAGAATGCACAAAACAAGTGATGCACAATACATCACGTGAAGTGATGCTTACCTCACGCTGACTGATGCCCAGCCAGAACCCAAGCAATGGCAGCCCCTGTCCCAGGCCAACTGCCCCCAGTTTTATTGTTCAGCATGATGCCATATGGTATGGGATACACCTTTGGGCACCCTGGGCCAGCTATCCAGGACGTGTCTCTTCCCTGCTTCTTCTGCACCCCCAGCCTCCTCACCCACAGGGCAGCACAAGAAACTGAAAAGTCCTTGGCCTAGTGCAAGCACTGTTCAGCAATGGTTAAAACACTGGTGTGTTATTGACGTTATTTTCCTCCTAAATCCAAAACATGGCATCATACCAGTGACTATGAAGAAAATTAACTCTATCCCAGCCAAAACCAGGACAAAACTTTTGTATGAGCTTATTCTCCCAAGACTTTAAGGTGCCCATTTACTAAATAGTTATGTCAACAAACTTCATTAGAGGAAAAAAAAAAAGAAAAAAAGAAAGAAAGAAAAAAAAAAAAAGAAGATATTATAGACATTAAGAAAATTTTCAGAAAAGAAGCTACGACTGAAATTAGATGTTTCAAAATAATGAGGTTACTTAAGTCTTTTTAAATTTCTTATTTTGAGGTGTAAATTTATGGCTACCATTTCCCCTAACGTTTCCTAATTCTGTCATTTTTTTAACTTTGCTTTTGTGCATAATAAATTCCTTATTTGCTCATAATGCATTTCATAGACACTAGTGTTGCTACAATATTGCTGTTTTTTCCCCTTTTCCCAGCCTGTATCTCTTCTGCTTCCCATTATGACCTATGAGGGCTTAGCTCCTACAGTCTTCTTTGCCTATCTATTTAAATGTTCACCAAAATAAGTAGTGTTAACTCTTAAAGACACATCATTAGGTTTTAAAATCAACATTCAGAGAACTAAATAGCAGAAGTAGAGCTGTTGCTTTTCTGAAACCTGATTTCCATCTATTTCCAGACTTAGGTATTGCACCAGTTTACAGTCTGCTAACAGTTGCAGGTTTTCTTCACAACTATGAAAGCTAGAAACAATATTTTTCTTTTAATGGAAATGATTTTATTTGAAAGTTTAGAATAGTTAATCTTAGTGTAACATATGGGTTATATAAATATACGAAGTAGGTTCATCTGGCCCAATGCCTTAAGGCATAACTGGATGTTTGGCATCACTGCATAATTTTATGCAGTGGTGTAAATCAGAAAATGCACACACAGTTGATTCAGCATCTACAATTGTACTACGGGAGAAAGGTTACATTTGATTATGTAGCTGTAAGGTCTCCATTTACTTATTAGTTGCAGAAAGTATAGCAAAGATGTGTGAAAGCTTTGAAATGCTCCTGAAGAAAAGCATAGTCTTACTATTCATGCCCTTCCAGACAGGCATAAAAGTGATGGAAAATCATTCAAGGGTTGATAAACCACAGAAAATACTGGGAGCAGGATTGCACACTGGCTTTTTCTTGTTTTCTCCAGATTATTCCCACCAAAAGTTTTCTGGTTTTTAGTTGTTGCTCTGGCTGAAAGAAGATTACACTTACTGGCATTGCTGACAAGAGAAACATGCCTAGTAGGCAAAGATGTTGAAGGCCTGACTCTAGCCTCTTGGAGGAGACATGACGCATTACCACAATTACAGGTTTCTGACTAGGTCTTGGGCAAGTGGACTATAGATGCAACATCTGAATCTTTCAGCTTTCCATGCTCCCACTCCTGGACCACCACAGGGAGAAAGGGGAACACTGGTGTGCCCAGTTTCCAGTATAGGTAGAAGGACTGTGAAAACAGGCATATCTCTTTGCTTCGTTCTGGTAGTCACAGCAGAACTGCATGTAACTGTCTTGGTTAGGGGTAACAGGACAGGTAAGGGAGGGCACAGACTGCTTGCTATTTACCTAGCATCTACTAGCACCAGACTGCTTGCTCATTGTAGACTACAAAGTCATGGGTTCTACATGAGCTAGCACTGAACTGAGCATACTCAAATCCAAAGTGAATTCAGTTCCGTAGGGTGACTTCTCTTTTCAGAAGGTTATTTAACTGCTACATAATTATTTCCTTTAACGTTCATTTTTGAGGAAAAGAATGTTGGTGGGGCAGATTGACATCTGTAGAGGATGAACATTTTCCTGTGGACCAGTAACAGTGAAAAATTGCTGAAAAACCTGTCCCTGATTAATGAGTGCTTAGTTGTGGTTGTGGTGATGCCAACTCTCAGTACTCCTGCACTTCAGGATTAATTTCAGAGCTAATCCTTGCACCTGTGTGGGCTAGCAGCCCCACATGTTCCAGTGTGGGCAAGGCTGCCCCAGCTAGGGAGGCGGTCAGGACTTTCCTCTGTACTCCCAGTGCTGTTTTCTTGCAGTGAGTCATCACTGAGCCTTTGAGTCACATCTGATATGCTTTGGCAGCAACTATCCTTGTTCCTATCTCTTGAATTTAAGAGGCAAACAAAATCACATTGCTTTGTAATACTTAGGAAATGTTTCCATAAAAAAAGATTATTTATTTATTTATTTATTTATTTTTGAGGGGGGAGATGGGAACAAATGCATGTTGCTTGACTTTGTCATGTACAGACCCATTTCTCAAAGGCGTTGCTGTAATGGTGAGGAGCTGACACAGATAGATTTACTGGAAGTTATTCATGTAAATTCTAGTTCAGTTATTTTCATGAGCAGAGACTATGTGGTCCTCTTCATCCTGGAAAATCCATTTTTT
Source organism: Netta rufina (assembly GCF_964035555.1). Lineage (NCBI taxonomy): Eukaryota > Metazoa > Chordata > Aves > Anseriformes > Anatidae > Netta > Netta rufina. Next base: position 179,806,159 of record NC_140123.1, read on the forward strand.
TTCTGAAAGACTCTATTGTACTAAATGCAGTAGAGATTAAAAGCACTAGCTACTTTATTCAAAACATGTTTCCCTTGAATTACAACAGGTTACTTTGCAGCCAGACATCTGAAAGCCATGTGCTAAATAAACTGTACATTATGTAGAAAAGGGTGTTAAAAATCCCCTGAAGTTGTAGAAATATGAGAGGCAGAGAGGAAGAATATGATTTTGGCAACTGCAGCCAGTACATTGAGGCTAAACTGAGTTTTGTCTCTGTGGTTCCTCTAGCAAGAAAGATAGATGTCTTGAATGTGGTTCAAGTGTATTGCAAACATGAGCTGCTTAAGGAGGTCATTGATGATGGCAGACAATATTGTAAAACTGGGTATATGTTCTGCATAGGGAGTTGGAGGCTGAATACCTTATATGTACATATATTCTGGTACATTTTCCAATGGTTTAATTACTGAGGCTTAGTGTTTTCTCACACTACACCACAGAAAAGGATTAAAAGTAACAAATGACAGTCAGCGTGTGCATTTTGCTCCCTTGTTTTCCTGTAAAGCACTTTATAGCAACCTGCACAGCTGTAGGGTAAGTCTACTACTATTGGAACAGTAAACTTACATCAACTAATTTAACCACAATTATTCTGGTAACTTATTGGAAATTTATCTAAATTTATCTTAATTCAATTAATATGCCTGTTTTTTGCAACTGTATTATTTGTCCAGGAAATAGAGAGCTCCACCATCAGCCTGAGTGAAATAATTTTATCACACAAGATAACACTAAGATGGTGCACATGTTGGGAAGAACAGTGTGGCTTGGCCGATTCTGTGCAGTGTACTCTAGTTTCTAAAAATCGTCTCATTTTCAAGTACTTTACTTGAACAAGAAGATTTAATTTATTTGTTATTTTACGAAACATTTTTATGTGTAGGAAAAGTGCTACTTGTTTGCACTTGCTGGTTATGTGGCATTCTTACATGATTTCATGCTTTGCTGATGGAAAATTAGACCCTTGTGTATTATAAAAGAATAGAAGATAGCTATAGAATCAGGATGCGATTGCCTCAGGACATTCTGTTGACAGCTAGAAATATATACAGACAAAGCAATGTCACTGGATGCTAATGTGAACTATACAAGCTGATGAGTACTGTAAATCCCTGTAAAAAGAGGAATCTATACCCTTTTGTGGACATTTGCCTTTAAAATTACTTCTAATGACACTTCTATAATTTTGTTGTAATAATAATTTTTAAGATTTTATAATTACAGACATGTAAAAGCACATATATGTTTGTTTTTTTTTTTTTTTATATTATTTTTGCTAATACATCTATATTCGGATAACATATTAACCTTCCGTTGTTTACTAAACCTTTGCTTCACGTTTAAGGTGAAACTGTTAGCAGTTTAAGGGGGAATTTTGACTGTATAAGAAATGCCAGACAGACCAGTACTGTGCTGGAGAAATAGGGCTCAGTTTTTGAAACTAAAGCAAGATGCATGAAATTAAGCCTAACATTACAGGATCTTTCACAGCCTCTTTGTGTTTTCCACATCATTCCCTATAATCAGCCTAGATGTCCTGTATAGACCACATCTCAGTAAAGAAAAAAAAAAAAAAAGTAGGAATTTATTTCTGCTGAGTCTAAATCTATCATTCCCAATAGATTACAGTACTGTATCATCCCCGAGTTGCAACTATTTGCTCTACTGCTTCCATTCTCTGAAAGGCTCTCTTAACAACTCAGTTCAAGTAAAGCTGTTTTAATATTGCTTGTTTCAATTCATCTTTCTTATTTGTTTAATCTTTAAAAATATACCAGAAGTATAAGAGGACAGTAACAACAATACAATAGCCATGTACAAATCTCCATCTTCCCTGTCTATACTAGTGTGATAACACTTTGGACATCAAATATTTATCCTAATTACAATTCTGTTCCAATATGAATATATTTTATGTCAGCAATACTGTGTCTGAGAGAAGAAAAAAGATAATTTTCCTCTCAGATACATTGCTGTTGAGGCAGAGTGACTCTGGACTTAGCAGCTGTACCTTGGAGCAATAATGGGCAACAGCGGGCTCATGAAAACGTGCAGTTTTGATTCAAACTACTCAAACTAATTTTCTTATGGGTTTATTATTTAATCTTTTTCTTAGTTCATGAATATGGTGTTTGCTAGATAACTATTTACTCAAGCTGACCGTTTTATTTCACTAATTTATTCTTTATGTGTAATTAGATATTTCTCACTATAGGAAGTGCAACATCTCTATATATCTTATACACCCAAAGTTTTCCCCAGAATATGTGGTAATTATATGTCCCACATTTGGAGGAAACCTTTAAATTTGGAAAGAGTTCAAATATGAACTTGCCAAGTGGCTAGCAAATATATTGTCGATTCTTCTCATTTGGAAACAATTATGGGACTAAAATTTCATATACATCAAATGTAATATGCATATTTATAAAGATAATTAAAGGCCAGTAAAAATTACAGTTGTATGAGCCTGATTGATTGATGTAAAATTTTAGAAAGTAGGAACAAAGACACTGGAAGATTAAAGTCTGTATAGTATGTAGTAAATCTAAACAGTAAACAGGATCAGGTATGAAAGGCTCTACAAAGCAAAACTATTAAAATTTCTTGAGCATGGGAAAGGAGAAATATTTTTTATATTCTAATTTTTGTATTTTAAAAGTGTTTTACAAGCCTTCATTATGTTAGGCTGTTAGAGTATCTAAATATTTGTTAAGTGACAGACAAGAATAGTTTTAGTAAAAATGTCTACAAGACAATAGGTAGAAATTATTATTATTATTATTATTATTTGCCATAAGAAAGGCTAGCATGGATTCATGGATTAAACTCTGGCCCTGTATTATGTAATATAGTTATTAATAAATTACAGTTTAAAATATATAATAAATGAACAGAATATTGCTATAGAATCAGGATATGATTGCCTCGGGGTAGTGTAAAGCAATGAAGCAAACTTTGCAGAAAATTAGTAAAGGTTGTAAGGAATTTCACAAGGACCTACTTAAAGTAGGCAATAGCAAACAGTGAGGCAAGCCAAGATCAATAAGCATCATTTCAGAAAACGTGAAAACTTAGTGGACAGCTTAGGGAAGTTATCTGCTCAGTGTATGATTGTCATTGAAAAGGAAAACAAATATTTGTATTCAGTGAGATGGAGAAGGAATAGAAAACTTTCCAGTGCCGTTATATGAAATGAACTTATGACTGTCTGAAATACTGTGTAGGGTCATTGCTGATCTTTGAGAGATTTGGAAAAAGGCACTGAGAAACAGGAAGGGAATATTAAAACTATGCAATGGAAAATTAGTGTTGTTTACTCTAGAGACCAGAATGAGAGAGAAAAAAATAGAGTGAGACAAAAGAATGAAGGTAAGTGAGGACAGTCTGTTCTTGTCTTGTAAAGCAGGAGAGTGCTCAAAACTGAATGGTGGTGAGTTCAAACACGGCAAATAGAAATATGTCTTCACACAGATACAGATTGATCTAAGCAGGTGCTTTTCCACTTGATGTCAGGGAGGTCATAAATTCAATACAATTCCAGTAGGAGATGGAAATTTATCTGAATAACAAATGTATCCCAACTTGTACCATTTCATTAGAAAAGGGGAAGTAAAAGGGGGAAAGGAAAAAGGGGAAAGGGAAGGGAACCTAAACTGCATTTCAGAAAAATCCCGTCTTGGAAAGCCTTTAGCTTCAGACTTTATACTAATCTTTAGCTATTTGGAATAAAGATGTCATTTTCCTGGGGACAAATGGCCTGCTCTCTAACTGAAGTGGAATTTCTCATCCTACTTTCTGAGGAGACATCATGTTGATTACTGTCAGGTAGCAAGGGCTGCAGTAAAAAGAGGGTATTGTCTTGTAAGATGGTATCTAGTAAGATACCTTCCTATCTAAGTAAGTAAGTAAGATATCTTCCTGTGTTTCTACTAAATTCTCTCTAGCTGAGGAGCCAGCCTTCCTTAGCTATACTGCTTGGAGTAATGCTGTTGTGGCTAACCACTACTAGCCATTTTTAAGCCTATTTACACATGCTGTTCTGTGCTCCCATTGCAGAAAGGGGGAAAAATTCTGGGCAAGTGTAGCCATGGTTACCAGTACAGGGAATGGACAGATTTTCAATATTCTAATACCAAATGATGCTTTTACACAGAAAGTAATGGAATTCTGTTGGGCAAATTCATCCTAATGCCCAGTTTTTCCAAGCTGGTAGTCACCTAGCCATTGAGAACTGCATGTACTTCCATTTGTGCTATGTAATGCTAGTACACTAGTAATATAGTACACTCCTCTCTGGGAGGCCCTTGCTGCAGATCAGGACATGAGCAAATTGAATGTGTAGAAGTGCATTAATAAATAAATGTTAGTTGTACTGCTTTTGCTTTATATAGTACTTCATCAACAAAAACCATATTTCTTCCCAAATTCCCACTTCCTGTTTTTTCTCCTCCTTTCCATGCATCCTATCCTGTAATTCATCAACAAGCACTTCATGATACTGTTATAAATAATTAACTGTGGCGTAGAACAAAGTTATTTTATACTATACACAGTAGCTCTATTTTAAAAGAATGATGAGCTGTAAAACACTCAGACAGTGGCAGAAATAAGGTTGACTCTGCATACACAAGCATTGTGTTGCCTTTCTACTCAAATAAAACTGAAATATAAATGAAATTCAAATAAATTTAAAGAAAAAAGAAATCTACACTACTCCAAATTAGTCTCTTTCAAGATGGTATTGCTTACCTAGCCAGACTCTGAAACGTGGAGTAAGAGTTTAGAACCAAATTTTTATTTTATTTTATGAACATAGAAATATTGGGAGAGGTTTATATCTGTATGTTAGTATCTCTAGAGTCATAAAATACTAGGAATGCTTTTATAAAACAATATATGGTAATTTTACTATCTGAAGTTTTTAAAGTATAAGCTTTAGAACAAATGGGGTGATGTTTACTTCTCCTTTACTCTTTTAATATTAATTAGTTTCATCTCATTGTAAGGAAGTGAGTAATGGCAACACTCACTTTCAACCCATCTCTTCTAGATAAGGAAACCATTTCTGAAGTTATTTGTGAATCACCTCAAACAATATAAATTAAATAAAATAATATAAATTATATTAAAATGTGCCATCTGAAAAGTCATGACTGTAGCTCCAAATTCTAGCTTAATATTTTTATGTCCTTGTTATTTATCAAATATATTGGGTTGTTATTATTAAATTAACATTCAAAAGCTATTCAAAAGCTCAGAGTCTTTGCTTGTGATAAATTCATAAACTTCCAAGGAAATGCATCACACATATATCTTTTCTTATAATTTCCTTTTGTGTGTGTCTGTGTATGTCTGTGTGTGTGTAAAATATAAAGATAAAATGCTAGAGTTCAAATTGTTGTTGGGAGAAGGAAGATTTTGTGCATCTTTATGTAGTGAGAGTATTGTGTCAAATTAAATGCTGGAAAACGGAAGGCTACTGGATTTTTTCCTTTTCATCCAGGATACTGACAGTGTTCCTAACCCTGCCTCTTAAATCTGGAAGAGATGGTGACAAGGACCTATTTAAATTAAATAGTTGAATTTGTGACTTGCTCATGTTAGGTGAAAAGTGTTACCTATATTCATAAATGGCCCAGGGCCAAATTCAGCCCATACATATGCCCCTTTCCAGACCACTGAATGCTTCTGAAATCAGAACATGGCCATCACACTTGATAAATTGTAAATGGATGCAAACCTTCATATCCTGTGTGCAGTTATGCATTCTTAAAGCACAAAATGAGCTGAACACTGGACAGAGCATTCACCCCTGGAGCCACTAAGAAGACATATGGCATAATCTAAGGCAGGTGTTTGTAAATCCAAAAGATCACATTAGACCCCTTAGGCTACGATCTGAATGACAGCAGTGGGATTTTGTAGTTTACCTAGGACCCTAAATTAAGTTGTCACCCTTAATTTGTGGGAGATCACCTACCAGGGGCAAAAGCAAGTTAGAAACTTTTTCTTGTTGTGCACGTTCTTCTCCAGTTACTGAACTCTACATTTTCCTGTAAACGTATCTATTTAAAATGTCTTTTAACTTTTGGTTAAGTAACTTTGTCTGTTGTCTGGTATTGCTGGGTTTTTAAATCATAACTATTTATTTGTTCACTTATTTAGCATTTGGAGAAAAGAAGTAGGTGTACAGTGAACAGCCAGTGGCTATGGGATTGCCTGGGACATGCACACGTCCTTTTCCAGACTGATCAGCTGAACACATGCTGTATTATGGACACCTTCTTTGATTGATGAATTTGGATCAGCTTTGGCAAATGTATATTCTAAAGGAGTAGATTAATACATATAAACCACAGAGCTTAGCAGAAAGTACTGCTCAACATTGTAAACTGCCAACTTTATCATCTTTAAGTAAAAAATACAGTTTTTCTTCCCAACAAAGACTTTTTATAAAAGCAATAAGGTAACTGCATGAAGTGTGCTTATCATGATATAATCACACCCCAGGGGGAATGAGAGGTGCTCGGCTGCACCTCATGCTTTGTAATGACCCAGGGGTGTGATTATCTTATGATAACCACACTCCCTGTCATGCCTTATTGCTTATATATTCCACATGTCATAATGAATCCTGAAGCACTTTCTAGGTCTCGTAGCGAAGGCAATGACTTTGAAGTATAGGAAGTAGTCAGATTTTCTAGGTACATACAGATTAATATTGTATACATTAGGAGGAATTATGAATGACTACTTATCTGTACTAGCCAGGCCATAGTTTTTAACTGTTTCTAGGTTCTTTAGGTTTCATGTGGTATTTTATGAAAATATGCTTAAATTGTTCTCTGTAAAGTGCAGCACAAGGACCGTGAAAGTTGGACCAACATTTTTCAGGACTATGGGAAAGATAGCAGTTATGACAGAAGCAGCACACACTTTCATGTTAGGATGATGCTTTAAAATTATACAGAAATATAACAATCTGATTTTATCACAGAAATCTTTGTTCATTTGCATGCTACTAATACTACTAAAGCATCTTCAGGTAAAAAAAATCTGAATCTTGATATGACAAATTTTGGCAGGAGATAGAAAAGGAGCTTCAGAGACCTGTATTTAAAACACTGACTGAATATCCCATCAATCTCTCCTTTACGGAAGCTGTATGAAAGAATTGTGGGTTATTTGGAAAGATCTATTAAAAAAAATATTCTACACTTTAATAATAAAAATAGTAATAAATCCTAATTAAAATGAATGGGGTTAATAAAAGGTCCATAAGGAACTGGGAGATCAAGAGGTTTCTGAATTCACAATTAGGGGCCGACATAAAAGACAACAGGATAATAAACTAAGCAATTATCTTTGATATACCTTATGGTATAATAGCACCACAGGGTGAATCTGCACCTCAGGGAATGAGATTCTCAGTAACTTTGCAACCTTGTTAATCTGATGTATGTAGCAGTCAACATTTAAGTACTACTCCACTTGGCAGGAAAATCTACTGTCTGTCATCATAAACTGGTTGATAAAGATGGTGGCCTATCATTATGACCACTGATGGGTTGATTCATTGTAAGCTTTGTCTCTGAGATCAGCTAAGTTAACTGCAGGTCACTGCAAAGAATTCCGTGTGTCTAAAATAAAGCTTATTTAGCTCCATAGTGCATAAGTGGAGTACTACTGATTACCATAAAGGTCAGACATGCACATTTTAACTGGTGGTAATGAGTAGTTTTAAAGATGTTTAAGTCTTTTCCTAATCTTTCCATGTCACAAGGCTTCTATTGTTATGCACCAAAGAATGTGCCTTTAATTGTACCATTTGCCCTATTGTATCTTGATCATAGAGTGGGTTGTGTGATGTTACTGGTGATAAACGCCTACCACATGTCCTAATAATTACTAGCCTTCAGTAAATTGCATAGTGAAGTAACACAGAAGTCTGGTAAAACAAAAGGCTCCAAAAAGTTGCAAGCAATATTTAAATAGTTTCATGTACTATACTAAATTGCATTAAATGTGAAGTGTCTGAAAGCAGGGTGTAAAAAATAAGTAACTTTCAATTCTGATTAATAAAAATTTCTTTGACAATAGGAAACATTAAAAAAAAAAGTTGTATTGTCCAATTAACTTCTCATAAATGTTCGGATAGATTTAAGTGGAACATTGAAGAGTGGGAACCATCCATCAACAAAATTAATGTTTGTGGCAATTATTTTTATAATTAAGGATATTATTTTGGAATTTCACGTGGTTTCCAAGCAGAAACATGCTAACCAAACTTATGTTTTGCAAAGGATATGCAATTTCACAGTTTCAGATGTAGGAGATTTGAGCAATTAGTTCCTCTAATATTTCATAAGAGCTGTGTGAAAAGATGTTAACTTCAAATAGTTCAAAATGGTGGTAAACATAAATATTACAACAGATATAAAATACTACCTATTTGTGCATATTTAGAAGAAAAAAAAGAGAGAAATCTAACAGTTCTTAACATGTTAGTTCAACACCACTGTAAAAATTGTAAAATAATGCAGTAACTTCAGTTATTTTAAATATTGATTATTTTAAATGTTGTGAATTTAACCTTGTACTTTGCATTTTCATAGAGTTGATTCAAAGATCTGAAGACTGAATTTTTGAAACTGAGAAACTTGTTTATGAGGACAGAAGTACTGGTTGATTTTTGTCTATAAACTATTAGTAGTAATGCTTAGCAAATCTAAAAAAACATAAAGGATCTGATACTGAATTCAGCAAAATGCTGAATTATTTTAATAAAGTATCAAAATTCCTTGATTATTATCATCAACTGACCTCAGCATTCAGAATTTTTTTCTAAAAAACTTTTTCTAAACTTTGACATAATATAAGGTTTCTACATTTTCAGAAGAGACATAGCTAGGACTTAATATTAACGTTCAATCATCAGATATTTCTCAGAGTAAGTGAGCATGTTAGTCAGTAAGGATGCTTTATCAGTGGGAAAACCTTGGAAGTGGGTAGGTCTGTTTGTCTTGTCTGTAAAACAGAATAGTAATATCCACTGTTAGCAGTATTTTTTTTTCTAGTGTATTAGCAAACATAGTGGTCCTGAAGCTCTCAGATTACTGAAGTACAAAAGCTACATTGGGAAGGTCTCAGTCAACAGTAAAAACTGCTCTGATGTCTGCTCTACATTGGGCCTTTTCTCAATGACTGACTTAATCTTCACATTTGATGGAGCAGATCAAATGCAACATTCTGAAAACAGGTTATTAGTATTTTGTATAAAATATTATGAAATTATTTGAGAAATGTTGAAAAGAGTTGATCATGTCTCCTTGCTTTCATAAACAAAGACCAATCTCTTACCTACATAAACACATACGTTTTTAAATAGGTATGTTCCCGGCGCACGTTAAAATCAAGCATAAAGTCTGGTCTACTTATCCAAGATTTAACTTAATTGTAACTAACCAGCAGAGTTGCTGCTACTAAATGTATTGTTTTTTGTTTGTTTGTTTTGTTTTCCCAATATGGATTTTTAGCTGCACTGATAATTTTAGAGGAGAGTTCTCCAGGTCAGTGGCATTGTGTCAGAGGAACATTGGAACATTGAACATTGAACATTGAACACTGAACATTGAACATGACAGCACATTACAATAGTCATCTTGGAGTATTTTAGGAAGAAAAAACACAGATCAACTGACAAATAGATTGTGTTTATTGAGATGTAAAAATTCTTTATCTACAAAAATTAAAAACTGTTAAGTTCCTGAAAAGAAAAAAGCACATCTTTCAAGGCCGTGGGTCTTTAATGTAGAGTTATTTGTAATCTCCTGAAATAATGCATTCCCAATTCCCCTTCACTCCGTATCAGATAAAAACCAAACAATGTCATCAGTGGCTCCACAGAGGTGAGAAATTTTACAAGCTAATGTGTTTGATCAGAGTATAGTGTGCCACAGTATCATATCTGAGTTGTTCAGTTACAAATACCAATGGAGAACTCTTTACAAAGTAGAGAGCTCCCTCGTCGTTGCTTGCTTTCTTTCTTTCTTTCTTTCTTTCTTTCTTTCTTTCTTTCTTTCTTTCTTTCTTTCTTTCTTCCTTTCTTTCTATCTATCTATCTATCTATCTATCTATCTATCTATCTATCTATCTATCTATCTTTTTTCCTTAATTTTAAAAGTGTTTTCCTTTTTTTTTTTTTTTTTTTTTTTTTTTTGTTATCATTATTCTCCACACCTTATTTATTTATTTATTTACAGAGAGGACAGAGAGGAGTCCTTTGTTTTTTCTTGTATTTGCCAAATTTAACTTTTCTTTAACTCCTTTATAATTCTTTTGTAGCATTCCAGTCAAACAATAGGCAAAAATGCAAACCTAAGTGGAATAAATGAAACTTTTCTGAATTCTTTTACAAGCAAAAATTCTCTTAGATGAAACCGTCTGGGTTCATATACCTCTACCTGGTATATAAATGTCCTGAAACCAAATAAGAAAAAAGGAAAAAATGAGTTGACTTGTTTTCTGTTGGATTGCGTTTTTTCAAGCATATCAAAGTCAAATGAATAGCAAATTGAGAAGAATTCACTTATGGTTAGAAATGCAGTGATACTCATAACTACATAATTGTGTAAATCTGTCCTTATTTATGTGAACTTCTTGTAAGAGTTACTTCAGGGTATAACCTGTGAAGTGTTAATGATCTTACACTTGCAGTCCTGACTGTCGTATCAAATTATAATAATGTTGGGTTTATTTTTCAAGTAGTTGGAACAAGGATTAAACTTAAAGACCTAAAAAAGGTCTACTACTAAGCAATGCATTAAATGGGTTAGAATTATTCCTGATTATTCAAATTAGTAATCTGTTATCAATTGTTGAAGTATATGATGCTTCTACCAATAAGGATTTAGGTGCATTTTAATATTGTTATACCTAAAAGTATTTTCTAAAGTTATACTGTGATTAAAGAAATGCCAATTTAACAAGAACCAAATCTATTAAAAATTATGATAAGTTTTATTAAAAATTGTGATAAATTTAACAACCTATCAGCTATTTATCTTCCTCAGGAATGAACCTCTATGTTATTTTTTCAAATCATTTTGCTTGTGTTTACATGTGTGTTTTCACGTACCCTAAATAGATGTGTGCAGCTATGCAAATAGTGACGTATTTTTAATCATGATTATTAAAGTTTATGATTCTTATTCTCTTCCCATAGAATACTTCTGTTCAATGACTACGGTATAGCTGCTCTAAATCTACTCAAATGGGTAAGTTATTAACCTTTTTTTTTTTTTTTTTTCTGAAATGCATTTTAGTACAGTGGGAAAATTATGAATTTAGTTATTTATTAAAATGTTGGGAAGAGATTAGTGATTTTCATTCATTTTATATTTTTACATTGATTGTGCACCAGGAAAACATTCATCTGAAAACATGTTCTTCAGTTTACTCAGGACAGGAATGACAATCTTAGCAAGTAAACCCACTTTTCTTTAAACTTTGTTGTTTTTTGTTCAAGGGAATAGATATCCTCTATTTTATTGTAAGTAGTCTCCTGAAGGAATAATTTAGAGCATGATGATATAAGAGCAAATATATTAACAGACTACTGGTTTTCCTATGACTTTATGTAGTACTTTTCCTTTCCCTTGCTGAATGTAGCCTTTGCTCTGTACAAGTGCTCCCTACCTGGCACTCTCTGACTGCCAGGGGAGGAAGGCAACATACAACCTTCTGTTGTATCATCCCCTTTTTACATCTTTCAGTCTTCTTCCTGGAAAAATGTGGGTAGGATATAAAACTGCCAGAAGGAGCCTTGACTACTTTGTAGTTTATTTGAGAAAGGGAAGCAGGTTGTAATTTGTAATTTAAAATTATTAATAAAATTACAAATAAATTAATATTTTGGTAAATAAATGTAAATTTATGATTTGTTAATATAAATATAACACGTTTTTTGTTTGTTTGGTTTTGGTTTTGGTTTTAATCCTCTTAAAAATGTCCTCAGCTTATTTCTTCAGTCTCTATCCTTACAAGTAGGATATTGACTTGTTTGAATGTGTGCCAAGTTGAGCAATGAACCTAGTAAAGGGGCTGGAAAACCAGAGTAATGCTGAGTGATTGAGGTAACTGGGGTTGTTTAGTCTTGAGAAAAGGAGGTTCATCATCCTCTACAGTCACCTGAAAGGAGGCTGCAGAAAGAACGATGTCAGTTTCTTTTCTCAGGCAACAAATGATAGGACATGAGGAAATGGTCTGAAGTTATGCCAGGGGAGGTTTAGATTGGACATTAGGAGGAATTTCTTTACAGAGAATGGTCAAGCATTGGAACAGTCTGCCCAATGGTGTAATGGTGGAGTCCCCATCCCCAGAGCTATTTAAGACCCTTGTGGACATAGAGACATAGAATCATTAAGGTTGGAAAAGACCTCCAAGATCATCTGGTCCAACCATTCCCGTAAAACCAATATTACACACTAAACCATGTCCTTAAGTACCAACCTTTCCTTAGATACTCCCATGGATGGTGGTGACTCCAACACCTCTCTGGGCAACCTGTTCTGATGTCCGACTACTCTTTCTGACAAGAAAATTTCTTCTAATTTCCAACCTGAATCTCCCCTGGTGCAACTTGAGGCTATTCTCTCCTATTGTCTGTGAGAGGAGACCAACCCTCAGCTTCCCTTCAGGAAGTTGTAGAGAGTGATAAGGTCTCCCCTGAGCCTCCTCTTCTCTATACTAAGGGACATGGTTTAGTGATGGGATTCGGTAGTTCAGGTTGACAGGTGGACTTGATGGTCTTTTTCAACCTAAATAATTCTGTAATTCTATGATTTGTGAGGTTCTTAGCTGTTGAAATCTGCCTTTCCCTCTTCTGAAGGGCTTCTTCCAAAACCAGAGCAGTTCCAGTTTAGTGAGTGAATGTGTGTAGTTCTTATTATATTGTATTTCTCACCTAATTTGCATGGACACAGAGCAACAGCTCAAGTTTGCATAACAGTTTTTGCAGCTAAATGAGTTCTGTATTAATGAAGAAGCTGATGGTGACTTTTATGTAGGACAGATTCATAACTTTGCAGTTGCTCCAAGCTACACCTTGATAGTTAAGTGCTTTTTGAAGGTCTGAAGATCAAGATTCAACAGAAGTTCATAGCCACTATATAGAGGCATTTTAATGATTTTTATATACTATAATGACCATTTCTCTCCATTGTAATATGTAATAGTATATTGCATATTGCTGGGCAGCGCACTAGCTCAGGATGTATGGATGTGTCATTTTCTGGGAAGGACAAAAGAACAAATAAAAAAGATTTATTCTTTTTTACCTCAAGTAACAGTATCTATATGCTCTTGTAGCCAACTTGGAATTTATTCCCACCAAGGACCTTTGTGTGTATATATGTACATACCGATTGGCAGCTGACCTTTGGATAAGAACTTTTGTGAAGCTGAGGTGCCAGAGGGAAGGGAGTTTCTGGGTCTGTGTGCGTGCAGTCATATCACCTCAAGTGACTGAGTGTCCTCTGAGAAGGCAAGTGATTATTAATGATGGTAGGAAGCTCTTCCTCAGCACTAATGGTGTGTATTAATTGCTATTTTAGTGTCCATTCAAACAAAAATGAAAATGGTGGATATCTGCCTTTTTAAAGCCAAGTGTGCACAGGTTTTTTTAAGCTGTATGCCCTTTATATAGTTGATAACCAAATGCTTCTGTGCACACAGCTTAAATTGCTTTTGCAAGACACCTTTAAAAAGAAAAAACTACTAGGAAAATGTGTCTAAGAAATGTCCAACCCCTTTGTTGTCAAAATATATGAAGAAGGTACTGTGATCTCTTATTAAGGACAACAGAAAGTCTATCTCAAAGGGATCCTGTTGAATACATAGGACCTGCTTAGATGCTTGATGATGCAGGTATGAGATGTAATAGAAATATGCATCCAGAGATGAATCTTCCCAGTGTAGAAATATAGCTTATTTTACTGATTTCTGGAGACACTTAGAAGAAAAATAAATATGTAGTTATGGTCTAATATTTATTCTGGTTTTATCAGTGAAGCTATTTATAGCTCTTTGGGGCTGAGCTGACCCACAGCAGAGAGGACCAGCCCCAAACCCTCTGCCTCACCTCAAGAGGTCCAGGAAGCCCAAAGTGGAGCTGTGGCTGGCCAGAAACCTGTCAGCCTGGTCTTGAACTCTAATCCACACAATTTATATATAAGCAATGAAGTTATTACTGTAATTCCTAGAGGAACCCTGGAGTAGGAGTGTTTCTCTTTTGTGTTTATGCAAAAGTGTACCTCCAGTACATTTCTGTTTCTACATACCTATTTGTAAACGCTGGACAAAGGTACTGCTTTCTTACAGCAGTTCATAGAATCTGCCAGATTCTCTTGCATAACATTTTTAAAATTATTTTGAGGTCTTTCAGTGGTGCAATGACAATTATTGCTGGTTAAAAGTAAATGTATTCCTTACTGTTCACTTGCAACCATGTTATAAATCATAATTTTAATATATTTTGTTAAATGTGGTGAGATCTAAGTCTATAGCATTAAAAAATATTTTACTGCTTTTTGTGCTTGAGGCATTTCTAGCAAGCTAAAAGATCTGTAGAGGCATTGACAAGTTGTGCAGTGTCTGTAGAGAAATGATTTAGAATGAAGAAGATATATTGTTAATATACCATAATAAACAAAGATTTTTGCTGTGAATTAATAAAATTAATATTTAATAAAATCTCTGCCTTATTTTGTTTATGCTGCTTCTGTCTCTTTCTGTCAGTTTTGTCCATTGCTCAGTGCTATTACCAGTCAAAATGCATAAAAGTGATTATTATTATTATTTTTTTTTTAGAAACCTTGCAATTGATCAAAGCACACATCTTTTGCAAACCTCTCAAAATTCATAATACTGGTGGTAAGATGTGGTGTGTGTGTGTGTTTTTTATTATTATTTTAAAAGACAAGTTTCATTTTAATGTTTTATCAATCCTTTTGTGGCACTGTACAAAATGATACAGAGCATCAGACATCAAAATCAGCAATACAGATTGCCTTTAAATATAAAGAATGTGTTGCCTGTGTCTGGGAGCTGGTTATGTCTCACATATAACAGAAGGCACCTTTTGTTCTTTAGTTAATTAGCTCATTATACTGTAGGTACATAATTCTTCCTAAAGAAGCAAACTCATTTGAACAGGAATCACAAAAAAGTTATGGATGATAAATTCAGACAGTGCAAAAATGTTAAAGATGTTGACTTTCCATGAAAAATGCATGTGGTAGCATGAAAGAATTTAAGCTTGTGGAACCAATGCTTCTGTAATGTTTTAATTCCTATCTGTAGAAAGACTTTCTATTGTTTGTAAATAAAAAGGAAATATTTCACTGTGGCACTTCCATCTGTTACCCTAACAATAAGTGAAGTCATGCAGTTAATCACAACATTTTTAAAAAAGGATTTAAACTTGAGGCTCTGCTCTTATATCCCCATGCAGTTATAAAACACTTACCCACCAAGAACAACCGATTCTGACTGTTAGTGTTGTGTTTTAATTCCAGTATGGGCTAGTTCAGAACTCAAAGGCATGGGTTTCCTACTGAGTGCTGAGATCTGCTGCCAGGGATGGCTGCTGTCCAAGGAAACGTGCTACCTTTTAAAGAAAATGTTCTCGGGTGAAAGAATGTCTGGACTGCAGAAACTGTTTGCTCACAGCATTATTTAGCAAAATGTAATCTTCCAAGTATTTAATTTAAGCATGCTATCAAACATCAAAATAATGGGAAAAGAAAAACCTTGAAGGTGGTTTGATGGCTCAGAACTCTAATCCTTCCTAGCACCAATGTTCTGCTCTTCTGAGGACTGTGATTCAAATCAGCATACAGAGCTCTGAGCTGGGAACCAGGCTAACAGAACCAGCCCTGAAAGGCGTATTGCAACTTAGGCTGCTTAATAAAAGCTGCTTTTACAAATTTTAACTTTGGCTGTTTATTATTATTAATATTATATATTATATATTAAATAATAATAATAATAATAATAATAATAATAATTATAATTATTATTATTATTATTATATGGATATTTGTTGGTTTTCCCTAGGGAAGGAATTCTGGAATAACAGTGGCACATACCAGGAAATCTAGGGTCATCATATTTATCTAGACAATAGGCTATTTTGGAAACAATGGCTATGGGGATTTTTTACTGATGGGTTTACTCAGTCATCTGGTCTAAGAATCCCTAGTAGTGATGTAGAGTCAGTAAAATGTTACATTCATTATAGAGAATTCCTGAGGAAATCTGAAAAAAATGTTCAAAGGCAAACAGCAGTTTAAAGAATGTCACTGACACTTCATACTGCTTCACAGAGTGAGAGCTGCTGCAGTGAAAACATCACTTAGGTGAAGTCTACCTGGAATTAAGTGAGGGAAACTGCTTCCTTTAAAAAAGAAAAAAGTCATACACAAAGTATATAAACTTTTCCCCATGACCAACAAACATAAATTTGAGAAAGGGGATGTTTTTTTTAAAATATGTATATGATTAATTACTCTACAGCTACCTTACATTTGGAAACTTCACTTTCACAAAGAAATGTAGTGTATCTGAATTAGGGGCAAATATTTCATCAAGTGAAAAACGCGGAAAGATCTTCCTACTCCTGTGTGTAGATTCACTCCTATTCCAACCCTAAAAAGGAAGCCCCCTCTGCTGGCTCAGTCTCTATATTACTTTATTCCTTTAAACTGTGGTACCTACCAACTACCATGCAAATTGCTATGACTTAGGTTCCTGATGTTCATTTCTGCTCTGCTGGGGTCACTTTGCTGCTCTAAGTAGTACCAATACAATTTTACAAATTTTCCTTTTCATTTCTCCACTTTAAGGTAGCAATGCCACTGGTAAGACACAATCAAAAGGTTGATGAATTATATTTAAATTAGTTTTGTGGTTCTGTACAAGCAGGTGGAACAACTTATATTAAAATATCCTACTGAAGGGTTTGTTTTATTGATTTGCAAAATATGTAACCTTGAACAGAATTACATGAAGGATTTTGGAAACTTCTCTAAACATAAAGGTACAAAATCTGAGTAGGCAAAATGCAATTTCAACAGAATGGAATCTGTGCAGATTATTTCACCAGTTTCTGGGAATGAATGAGTTAATTTTTACATTGCACACTTCACATATACTTACTTTTCTGCTGTTATTGAAAGTACAACATGACTGCTCCATATGTTTCCACTGGGTTCTGCTACCAGCATATTATTCTTTTCATACTTTGTGTGTATTTTTTTTTTAATATTAAAAAAAAAAAAATCAAGTGATTTTCATATGTATTCCATATGAGCTGCTGCATCAGATTGTACTGTTCATATCAAAGAAGCCCTATGGAATACGCTGGAACATATCATAAGAACAGGTATATTTCAGTGTGAAATATAAAATGGACAGGACCAGATAATACAAAGGTTGTTCTATCCCTTTTTGCCAGCAATGACCTTCTCTTGGCCTACCCTTCGCTGATAGAACTGAATTATATAACACTGCATGGTGGCATATATTTTCAAATTGTGTCCTAAATGAGGAATAAAAGGGTTTGATCCAGGACAGCACTGGAGCACATGCTTCAGAACTGACTGTGAGTGCATATGTCTGTGCTCAGGTGGACGGAGCTCTTGAGTGTTAGAGGTTGCTCAACCGAGTTTCCAAAGAGATTTCATCTGTTCAAGGTAGCTTTGCTGAATGCTATAAAGTGCATTTCGAAATAGTGGTAATAGGACTTTTTGAGTTTCTCCTGTCATTGAGAGAATCTATCAAACAAATGAGTGGTGGTAGACAGGGAGCCTAAGCTTGATTTTGTGTTTTTTTGAGATATATTTGGAGCACAAAGTGAAAGAGGTCTTTGATGCCGTTAGTTTGATGGCAGACCCTACTGATGTAGTCAGTGCCTGGGCTGAAGGGTGTGCAATTGCACTAGAGCTTCCTTGTCCACAGCCCCAGCTACCCAGGATGGAAACCACTGCTGGGAGGGAGGGAAATAAAAATGTGAACATCTGCTGCTCATCCTGTAATGTGGTCAGAGTGCACGGCTGGACCACGGAGCTTGAATCTTTTGGCATATAAACTTCTCTTCCTCCCATGTGAAGTGCTTAGTACCTAACCTCTACTCTAGGAGAACCAGAAGATGCGTTGAAACAATGTTAAGTGGAGAGAGGGCTATAATATTTAATGCTGATGTAACCATTACTTTAATAATGAAAAATGATGTTCAATTCTAAAATATCATCACTCTTATAATAATGCAGGTTATCCCTAGACAAAAAGAGGAATATGCTCAAACATATTTAATACAGTAGCAGTGAAAATAAGGGAGGGAAAGATCAGAAAGTTTATTTATCTTATAAAAGAAAGACACTTTGGAATTCAAAATTCCACTTATTAATGGGATATAAACTGATCTGAACTGATGAACTATGCATGTTAATAATAGATCTGATAACACGTAATTAACACAAAAATTCCAAAATTGAATTTTCTGTAGGTCACTCCTTTGACACAGAGACAGGTAGAAAAAAATTGCATAATTTTAATTTTGTGTTAAGCTTTTATTAATGGATATTTTCGAGATTTTTATTTATTTATTTATTTATTTTTGATATGAGTTCAAATTTTATAAACCACACTCCTTTGGTAGAATTTACATCCTAAGATTTTATAAAGGAAGCAATTAATTTATATAAAGATAGACATAGGGAAAGAGATATTCAGAGAGAAGAGAAAATATTTTGTTTTCAGATAAGACAATGAGTAAAACAGAAATAGATACTACTTTTATGGCAAGGTCTGCAGAGAAGATTCTTTCCTCAAACGTGACAGAAATCACTTGGAGTGCAGACACATTTAAGAATTACAGCTGTTTGTTTACTGAAGGACACTTAAATCCCTTTTCCTGCTCAAACAATCCACTTCACCTTACAAGGTCCTCTTCTACAACTCCATGAAACTGTGCTAGCACCTGTTTGCAGCATCTGAATGTTGGAGAGTTATTGTGTTTAATTATACCTGATGGCCTGGCACTTTCCTGAATTACCTAACAGAACATCATGCAGAAAAGGGAAAAATTCAGCAATAAGCCCAGCACCCTGATTATATTTTATATTATTTTATATTTTATATTTTATATTTTTATTTATTTTATATTTTATATTTTATATTTTATATATATATATATATATATATATATATTTGTCTTAGCACCGTTAGATGCATTTCTAGTTTTTCATTCCAATTAATGCCTATTTTAGTCATCTAGGCCACTCTTTATGGGAATGCCATTTGGGAATGATGCATAAATTTGTTAAATCTAGGATATTAAAAAACATGTATGTTTAGAGTGAAATTTTCAGTACATTTCTTCTGGCTTATGGCAGTGGCTGTCTGTAAATAACCTTATGTAAGGCATAATTGAGAATGGAAGCTTAGTGAGACATTATCAGTAAGATTGTATTTGTCATGTAGAGGGTTGATTACTGCATGATGCTTTTTTTTTCTAATGAACCACAGTAGCGCACTGAGAGAATACCGATATCCTTTATGTAGAAATATTTCTTTATCTGTCATAAGAGTGTGATTTGTGCTTCTCTTCATTTGGTAGTGAAGGCAGAATAAAAAATCAAAAAGGAAGTCGTGTTGAATGAATGTTGGAGTTGCCATGTGAAAGGTACTGCTGCAGTAAATCTTTTCATTCTGCAAAATGTATGGGCAAGCCCAAGGGAGAGAGGATTCATAAGAAACACTTCATATGAACAGTTCTTATGAACATAGGATGCCCCCTTTTTGAACAGCAAATATGGGGCACGATAAAGAATGCATCTGAACACTAATGAAGCCTGGGGCAACGCTACCTTACAATGCTCCGCGTGGTACTCTTTTCTGCCAAGCTGCACAAGAGCAGGACTTGCTGCCCACTGTAGTGTGCCTTATGCCATGGTTCTGCTGGCCAGAGCTACATATTGCTACTGAAAACAATTATGCTTCTCCCAACACGGTTGGGGAAGTTGACGCAGGGAGCTTAGTGTTTCATTGAGGATGAAACAGTGTGTCAGGGTACAAGCAGGAATAAAACACTTTAAGTCCCAGTTCAATATTTTTTTTGCTCATCCCACTAGATCATACGGTCTTGTAAAGTAAGAAACACTAAAATGCTCAAATCTGTCTCTCTATATTTTATCTTTTCTGCAATAGTATCACTTAAAAATAGCTTTTCCTTTCCTTTCCTTTCCTTTCCTTTCCTTTCCTTTCCTTTCCTTTCCTTTCCTTTCCTTTCCTTTCCTTTCCTTTCCTTTCCTTTCCTTTCCTTTCCTTTCCTTTCCTTTCCTTTCCTTTCCTTTCCTTTCCTTTCCTTTCCTTTCCTTTCCTTTCCTCTCCTTTCCTTTCCTTTTTTTTTCTTTTCTCTTTTCTTTTCTCTTTTCATTATATTTTTAAAAGCATGACAACTGTCCAAATAAGAACTGCAAACTACTTGTAAGCTTTTTTATGGATATATGCTACTGTGGAAATAATAATTGCTTGAAGAAACACTGAACTACCACATTCTTCATAATACCATCATTAATATGCTTCTGATTTTGTACAGTCCACCCTATGATTCTCATGATCTCTGTTTTATCTTGTCACTGGCATGAACATAGTGTGAACTCCACATGTGCTTATCTTGAATCCTAAACAGAAAATGCTACTGCAGTTTCATTGTCTGTTGTACAAAGGAAATAAACATTCTTTTGTTACCTTTGTTACAGTATGCTGAAAGTGCAGTGAAATGGAATTGCAAAGTGTCTGGTTTCTTGGGTTCCTGTTTTGATGAGTGTGCTTACAGCTCGATTACATGGTTCCAGTAGCTTTCCAGTGAAAAGAGGTCTTTTTTTTCCACACAAAAATTAAAATTCTGTGTTAATATTAAGCCTTAATCAGTGCTCAGTTAAGAGAGAAGTGTGGTTCTGCCTTAATGTGCTAGTTTTTAAAAGACAGATCACTGTATCTGTCCCAAATCCTATGATGACTGTATGGGACCCTAATATAGATAATATACTGTGACACTTTACAAAAGTGTTTCAGTACTTATTTGATTTTAACATTATTCTTCTTATAGAAAGCTAGAATATCCTGCAGATATCTTATGATTTTATAACATTTCACCAACGTATGGCTTTTTTGGAGATGAAAAGATCAAAGACTTCAGTTTAGCAGTATGGATTTCAGGACATTTTATTCTCCAGCTGCAACTTCTGATGCCAAAGAATGTCCCAATGCCCTTTGCAAATCTGACAAGTGGAAGCCACCAGAAAGAATGAAATTCCATTCGAAAGAGCTTAAAAATCTTCATAGCAGGACCTTGTTAACATTACTTCTACACCTTAAGATCTGAAATCATATGTTTTGATAGAATATAAACTTATGGAGATCATTTGTAGAGATATAAGTATATAGCCTTACTTAAAAAGAGGAGTTGTGCTTTGCAAAATCCCTCAAGAGATCCCAAGCTTCTTCATAGTAATGAAGAAATGTCAGTGGAAGTTGATGGTGCGTGTGTGCATGTGTATGCATGTTGCAGAGAAGGAGAGAAAGGAGGTAGTCAGCCTCTAGAATTTTTACATTTCAAATGTCTTTTGGAAATCACTTGTGTACTCTAACACATGGTCCCAAACTCTTTCTATGCTATTAAAAATGGTCTGCATACAAATCAGTCTGCTGTAAAAAATTGCTTTGACAATAGCAGTTTTAAGTGGTTGATGGCTTCAAGTATACAGTCTCCCTTGGCTCTTGATCCAGCATGAAAGGGAGGATGTTTATCTGTTATACCTCCATTTGTGTGATGGTAAAATAGAGCACATTCTTTGCTATTTGTTCTCCAGCTTAGTCTCCCTGTCTTAGACTTTTTAATAATGATCAAATTATTTTTTGGTTTATACAGTATTAATATCCATTAGATATTTAAATAAACTTGTGTAATGTCTTCTCTGAAAACCACAGAAGTTAATCAAAACATTTCAGAAATTTGAATGGGCTTTGAAATTTCCTCTTATTTCATCCTCAGTTCATTTGCTATTGCATTTCTATCAAAAATATAATAGTGTACAACATATTGTACAGATGCTTAATGGTTTCCTGCAGGGTTCCTGTTCATGTCTTAATAGATTTCAGGTGGCAAATCTAAGGCACAGAATGCTAAGCAGCTCAGATAAGGTCCTAGCTAGAAGCAGCACCGTGTCTTGATTTAGGACCTCCTATCTGTCTGTCCTTGAACAGCAAACTAGAGCCTTCTTCTCAAATTTATTCCACCTCCACAAGCACAACTGAAAATAATAAAATTGGAATAAGGTATTTAAATATTTTATATCTGTTGACTGACATCCAACAGTTGGTGTACAATAAGCTGTTTTCTACAAAGTAGCCAAATTTTGTCCCTTCCTACCAAAATCATTCTATGATTTTATAATTCTATGAAACTTTTTTTGAATTCATGACCATATATATATATATATATATATTTTTTTTTTTTTTAAGAAAAACATTGTAAAACAAATGTAAAGCACAGTGAGGAACTTTTTGTATATATATAATTGAAAAGAATCCACAAGAATTATAGTGAGCAATTAAAATTTCATTTTGAGGACTGAAAGCTCTAAACCCCAGAATCTTTACACTGATTTTTGGAGCTTTATACTGATTTTTCTTGTTGTTCCACTGAATGCTATTTGCCTCATGGCATGAAACACCATACCATACCATGTTGTTTTACCAGGCCCTCAGCAGTTACTTGCATCAGACAGCTGCCAAGAGTCACGTATGAATGTTAGTTAAAACTGTTAAAATGTTAGTTAAAACTGTGGCTTAATGTGTCTGCTTCCCTGCTCTCAGAGCCTTTCTACTGTTTAGATTCCTATTCTCCAAAAGTAAGCTGAATGCTTGTTGCTGGTTTTGTTTTGTCTTTTAGAAAGCTGGCTGAAACTTGAAGAGCTGAGCACCTGTGCTACTTTACGACATAGTATTGCCTTTCTCTACAGCCTATTCCAAACTAAAAAAAAAAAAAGAATAGGATTTGCACCAGGAACCCTTAACGCTCCTATTTATTACTCCATGGCAGCCAAGCATGTCAGGTGTTGTAGCAACAGGGTTGGTAAAAAGTGGAGCTATAAAGTCAAATGTAGTGCTATATTAGTAGCCACTGTCAATGAGTTTTAGGAGGAAGGAGTGAATCAGACCTGTAAGTCCTTAATATTGTGATTGCTCACATAGCTTTTGGTATGCTGAAATCATTAATTTAATGCAATTTCTTTCCTTGTGAAGTTTATTAGTGCTCATCCTCATATTTTCTCATTTAAAATGTCTTGACTCAAGGCAATATGAAAAGATTGCTGCATGTGGAAAGAACTTTGTAGCGTGCTGCAACATGATTGTTCACACTTCAAAGAAACCCCAAGAAAAACTGTAAATAAGGACTAAAGGCGTAAAAATACACCAGCACCTGGGAATATTCAGCATGCTACACACCAGAACAGAATCCAAGCCCTGGCAAATGGCCAGCCACTGGGGATAAATCTGGAAGGACTTAATATGGACTGAAGTGATCCATTTGGAGACAAACTGCATGCATGTACTTATCTCCTTGTCACATACTGTAGTCATTTTGCTACTTTGAATATAAAATAGGTCTTGTCATCATGTAATAGACCTCAACCTAGCAGTCCTGGTGCATAGAGCTAAAATTCAGAGTTTGTAGGTAGTGCTCACACCTAGAAAGAACTTTTTTTTTTTCACTTTTGTTGGTAATTTTTGATGTACGGGTAGACAGTGATATTCAGACCTAAGAAAGTGATTTGAAATCATTTCAGAAAGTAGAGATACTATACTGGAGGCTGGGAGAGGTAATAGGGTGAACATTAATAAATCTGAGTCATAAAATAACACAACAAAAGTCATAGATGAGTCATTTGTGGAAGTTGCTATAGTTATACAACAAAACACGAGGTTTGTGTTTATATATGGACAAATTAGCTCTTTCCTGCTAACCGTAACAATAGGAAGTTCAACAGATTAAAATTATTTTTAGCTGAAATATTACGTAAAGATTTGACAGATAAGCTGTTGCTATTTGAAATTAAAACTACTGTCTCATGGGAGAAAATAGACCATATGTATATTTTAGAAAGTGATACAAGGAAAAAATCTAGAGATCTTCAGCATTCTAGCTGAAACCTCTAAGATATAAAAGCTTTCCCAGTCAAAGGGATCTGTAAAAAGTAATTATTGAGTACAAAATGAAATGTTAGATTTCTGTTAGGCTTGCTCAATATCCCAGTTTCTCTTTCTTTCAGTATATATTTCTCTATTGTTGCAGGTTTCACCAGGGAAAAGCCAGCTTCAAATTTATCCCTAAGCTAAAACCTATAAAATGATTGACAAAATATTAGGTAACTTGAAAACTGGGTTAAATATAAACTCTCTTGTTACCAGTGTATATTCTCTACACATTGCATGTACAATTACTGTTCAGACACAATAGAAAGAGAGTATTACCCAAATATATATATTTTAAAGCTCACAACCTTTTGAAGAGCTGCACAGGCAATGCCAATGTGTATATACACACTTCTACAGATTTTTCCTCGGAACTGTAGTGCTTTTTCTTCTTTTTTTTTTTTTCCTTCTTTTTTTTTTTTTTTCTTTTCTATTAAGCA
Source organism: Netta rufina (assembly GCF_964035555.1). Classification (NCBI taxonomy): domain Eukaryota; kingdom Metazoa; phylum Chordata; class Aves; order Anseriformes; family Anatidae; genus Netta; species Netta rufina. Next base: position 179,830,965 of record NC_140123.1, read on the forward strand.
GTCTCTGTCATCCCCTCTAGTTTTCCTCTTTTCTTTCTCCCCTCTTCTTCACACACACTCACTCCACTGCTTTAAGTTTTGGCATGTGTATAAAGTTATTGATAACAGTGCAAATATGATGATCAGTAAATCCTTTCACTTAGACAAACTGCTAGTAGCATAGACTGTTGTGGTCATAAAAAAGCACCAGCAGCATTTGTATGTGATTCCTATCTTAACAAATCTTTCAGAAGAGTAGGAGGTTGATCATTTATTACAGACAGATGTCTTTGAACCACATTGATTTTTACTTGTTAACCCCTTCTGTCATGAGAACTGTTTAGTCAAAGTCAAGATATGACCTTCCAATATATGCTTCTGCAACAGGCTAATAAATTCATATGCAGGATGGCAGCTCCTTCTGAATGGTCAGCAGATAGATTAATATATGTTGAGAATGCATTAAAAATGGCAGAGATCTAACAATTAATCCATGGGTGCAATCTAATGTCCAGCTCTTGAAAATCAGGCCAACCTCTTCTTTTTTTGACATAACAACAGGTTTGGAAGGGAGTGGGTAGTCTATCATCAATAGCGTAGTGTTGAGACTCAAACCTGATTTTTTTTTCTCAAATACAATTTTACAATTCCCTGTGTATAGCATATTTGGTAAACTATTTTTTTTTTTTTCCCCTAAATTTGCTTTAAAATACAAAGCTGTGGTTACATGTTAATATTTGCCGTGTATTCCTACATCTGTCTGTTGACTCTGAGACAGGGATAAGTACTATAGGTATTTTATAATAGCTATTTACTGTATTTGTAATATTCTTAATATCTTCACATATGTAATTTTGAGAAGTTATATAAAGCATAGTAATATCAGCCCACCAGTGAAAGAGTGAGACAGAAGTAGACAAAATGTTAGTAAGAATGACTATTTAAGAATGACTATTTAAGAATATGACTATATAAGAATTGACTATTCATGATTTTTGTTTTATGTGTTGACAATAAAATCAACACAAAATGAAACTTCAGGGGCCTGGACACGTGATTCAGGTTGTCTTTAGTTAACAACTTAAGCTTAAAAGAGGAGACAAATATTTTACTCTGTCATTTCAAATGTTTGATTGCAAAATGATAATATGTATGCCTTAAAAATTACTTCCAAATAAAATTATAACCGTAAAGCTGTAACAGACATAAATAGCAGAATAATAAATAAATAAATAAATAAATTAAAGATAAATCGAAATACTTATTTACATACACATATGAATCCCTCCCCCCTCTCATTTTTTTTTTCTTTGAGCAGAACTTTTTTTTTTTTTTTTTGTGTCAAGGCACAAGAACAATTTATTATTTGAACAGCTCCACTGCTAATTGGAAACCACACTTTAATCTATAGTATAAGGGTTAAAAAGACAAAATGTATCAACATATACTTGCTTCTTTATTTGTTTTATGTATGATAGTTTAGTAACGGTAGAAATTGAAAGTCCTCAGAAACACATTGGTGATATAAAGAACGAGAAAAGGCAGGGACATATCACATTGCTCCAGTCTGCCAGCCTGCTCTGCTGTGCCTCTGTGTTAACCTCAGAGAACTGCCTCAGATAGCGCAAAGTATTGCATTTTCTCTAACTTCGTTGAAAGTACCCTGGGAGCCAAAAATGTGTTTGTACAGACAGCTAGTTTTTTTTTTTTTTCTGTTTGTTTGTTTTTTTGAGAATGCCTCATTTCATATAAGCCATCAAAATATCTGCTCCCTGCCTCCTTCAGTTGGATGAATACTCCAAAACATACGTCACATTGCCAGTTCCCTTAACCATCTCATGCTGGTTATGTACTTTTTACTGTGCTTTTTTGTAAAAACCCGGTTCCTGTGGTTGTGTATGGCATCACGCTTTTTCCTAGTAAATTTATTGCATTAGCATAGCAAATGCATTGAGGTATTTGTAGTTAGTGTCCCATCTTGCTTTTCAGAAAATAATATAAATGAGTTTATGGCTTCATGCCAGCAGTAGAAAAATGATGCTTTTCTGGAACAATCTATGCTCCAAACAGGGATTTGTGCTGCTCACCACATCTGTGTTGGCTCCAGTTAGTTTCCAAAAGGATGCACACTTTGGCAAGAAAATCCTTTTCTACTCAGTGAAACCTTCCCTCAGCATGATAGGTGCAGGCAAATTCATAAAATATTCCACTCTTCTGGTGGAATAACAGATGTGCAGCAGCCTCTTTCAGATGTGGAACATTTAGAGACATGAATGGACTTAGTTTTTGCTCACATTGCTTCTACCATGCAAGCATTCCCATATTGCCTTTCCCTTCAGAGGATGCTAAGGGACTTTGGAATATTCCCCAGCTCATTCCCCAGGTCTCCCAAACTTTTGCCTTACCTGTAGCCACTGTTCCTGCATTTCACATTTGCAATCTCAAATACTGTATGTATGGTTTTAGTGTCATGGAATGTAAAATCCCCACTCTTAAAATAAGACTGTCTCGACTTACCCTGTTTCACTGATTGCTTCCCATGAAAAAATAAAATGACTCTGCACTTCTACTTATGGAAAAATAGTCAAAAGTGAAATGACATAAATACTGATAGGAGCAGTGAGTTGCCATATATCTGTACCTTTGACATTTTAGGCAATCAGAAGTGGGGTGGATCATAAGTGGGACAAAGATTTTTTGATGAACAATAAATTCACTGAGCAATGCAGCTTAAGGTTATTCAGCTATCTGTGGGTCTATCTGTGCTGGCTGAATTCAGGCAGGATTCAGAAACTGGCAAAAAGAGTGATGCAGCCATGGGAGCTGTGGGTTCAATTCTTCCCTCTGCCTAAGGGAATCTGAAATTGAAGCTCCCATGTCCCAGGAGAGCGCCTTGACTGCTAGTCAGGCTTAAAGAGTCATTCACACTCTCTTGCTCAATTAATATTTAAATATGCTATGGCAAGTGCCACTGTTCCCACAGGAGGGATTTCAGGAGCTCCACACTTGAACACCTAATAGCACGGTGTTTAGGCTGCTCTCCTGAGTGGCACAAGACCCTGGTCCAAATCCGCTCTCTGTCTGATTCGGGGAGATGCTGGAACCAATGTCCCTCTGGGGAAAGCTCTTCCAGGTTGCATGGGTACCTAAATATTCATTGAGCAAAGCCACTAAAGAAGGGCTTTCCAGCCTTGCAGACAAGAGTCTTTGTAGAAGTGAGATTGCTGGGCTCCAGCTTCTGCTGCCATGAATACAAAGCATAGCCATGCCACGGGGCTAGCTTGGCCCTGGCCCCTCAGTGTCCCCCAGAGCTTTGCTGTGGCATGCTGGTCAGGATGCTCTCCTGGCAGGTGAGCACTCTGGATCATATCTCTTAGGCAGAAGAGAGGTCTTTCACAGCTTGGGAGATTTTCCCACCAAATGGGATATTAATTCAAATAGCTTCTCTCTGGAACAGATATGAATTTATCTATTTCCTTGCTTCGCTTTTTTTTTTTTTTTTGTGGATGTGTCCAAACTATGGGGTTTTGAATGGAATATTTTGTACTGACTGAAATGAAAATGATCTCTTTTCCCTTTTCTTGCAAAGAATATTACTGCATATAATTTTGATCTGAACAATTTATTTTTTGTTTAGTGCTTGGATGATAATTTACAAAACATCTGTTTGGCTGCAGACAGCACTGATGAGAGTGCAAGCTTTTTAAATCATTGATCCTTGTATGAACAGGTATAAGGGTGTTGATTTTACTGCAGTACTAACCTTGGGGATGAAATTTCTGCTTATGTGGTGAACCAAACAGAACTGCAAGGGAAGAGACTGACGATAGTGGTAGGTTTGCAGGTTGTTGACAGGTATGTTAATGAAGTGAAAGGCATTTCACCAATTCCCTTTCTTTTTCACTCTATCTCATCCTTTAAGAAATGTCCTGCCAAAAGCAGCAGTGAACACAGAGAGCAAATGGGCGACTTACCTCTCGTTTCATTTCAGATACAACATTTTTTGTGCTTCAAGGTAGGAAAGCCAGACCCAAAGTTAAGAAGATACATCCTATAATAAATTCTCTTTCCTTTGCATCAACATCCTCAGACAAGTCTCATTTATTCCATTTTGTCATGTCCAGTAGGTATTCATTTCTAAACTCAAGTACTGCTTACAGCATATTTTACATATGCCAGTACACAAATTTGAATGAAAGCAAAAATCTCCAATGCCATAAGTCTGAAATCCAGAGATATAATTATACCATTGTTATAGCATATTTCATGAGACCACATTCAGAGGAAGATGCCCACAGTAAGGGTCTGAGCCAGATTTACATAGTTCATGAATAATTTTTTCAGTCTCCAAACTGTTATTTGGGTCATGTTACGGTATTGATTTTTTAAACAGAAATTCTATTGAAATTAATATTCTGGGGGTGCTTAAAAAATGGATGTAACATAAGAAGAGCTAAGTGCATATCTTGTACTATATAACATCCCTCATTTTCTGCTGTAAGATGTATCCTCAAATCCTCTCTTTGTTTAAATTTAGAAGGCTGTGAAGTAAAGTCCTCATTTTTTCTGCACAATTTTTGGTTCATTCAGTGTGGTAGGAATAAATAGATTTGTGCAGCATCTGAAAGTAGAATGCTTTTCATATTTTTTTGCCATTTACAGTACCTCTACACTTATTGCACATTCACAGTTGCATGACAGTTCCTACCAACATAATGAGACCCATGGTTGGACTGAGACATTATTAGAGATCTCTCTGAACTGGTCAGACAGCATATTATTAGAAAAGTAAGAAAAAAAACTGTTCTGTTTTTAACATGGTCAGTAAATAAAAGACAGTGCTCTCTGGATGCCTGCTGATGTGAAAAACTGGAAATATTTCATTCCATTGTGATTTATAATCAGCAAATACGTATGAATAATACAGATGAGATGAACTCCCTGTAGTGGGTTTACGTGGCAAGGTTTTGGTAGCAGGGAGCCATAGGGGTGGTTTCTGTGAGAAAGATCTAGAAGCTGCCCCATGTTTGGGAAGGGCCCCATTGTTTTCCAGATCCGAGCCAATAAGCGATGTTGTTTTGCGCCTCTGTGAGAGCATATTTAAGACAGGGAAAAAACGCTGCGCCACACAGCAGCCGGGAGAGTGAGAGGAGCGAGGAACAGCCTTGCGCCAAGGTCAGTGTAGAAGGAGGGGGAGAGGTGCTCCAGGCGCCGGAGCAGAAGTCCCCTGCGGCCTGTGGTGAGGACCATGGTGAAGCAGGATGTCCCCCTGCAGCCCATGGAGTACCACGGTGGAGCAGGGTTCCACGCTGCAGCCCGTGGAGGAGACCACGGTGGAGCAGGTGGCCCTGCACCGATGGAGGCTGCCGCCTGTGGAAGACCCCTGCCGGAGCAGATTCTGGGCCGGACCTGTAGCCCGTGGAGAGGAGCCCACGCAGGAGCAGGTGATCTGGCAGGAGCTGCTGCCCGTAGGGGAGCCAGGTTGGAGCAGTTTTCTCCTGAGGGATGGACCCCGTGGTACGGACCCATATCTGGAGCAGTTCTGGAAGAGCTGCTGCCTGTGGGAAGCCCACGCCGGATCAGTTCATCAAGGACTGCATCCCGTGGGTGGGACCCCACAGCACAGGGGACGAGAGTGACCGAGAAGGAGCGGCAGAGAAGAAGTGCTGTAGACTGACCATAACCCCCATTCCCCGTTCCCCTGCGCCGCTCGGGGGGAGGAGGTGGAAGAGGGTGGATGGGGGGAAGGTGCTTTTGTTTTTTTTTTTTCTTTGTTTTCTCACTTCTCTCGCTTGTTAGTTGTAGGCAATAAATCTTACTATCTCCTTATGCCGAGTCTGTTTTGCCCGTTACAATAATTATTGCGTGATTTTCTCGTCCTTATCTCAATCCTTGAGCCCTTTTCACATATTTTCTCCCCATTCCTCTTTGAGGAGGGGGAGTGAGAGAGCGGCTGTGGTGGAGCTCGGCTGCCCACTCGAGCGGAACCACGACAGTCTTTTTTGGCGCCCAACGTGGGGCTCGAGGAATTTGAGATAAGGATGATAGTTAGTAGAAGTAACGGGCAAAAATATGTGCAGGATGATTGTTAGGAATGTACAAGTTGTGAAGAATTTAAGAAAGCAGTAACTGTGATATGTTAGTGTGGTGAAGGGACGAGGGGTGGTGTGTGTGTGTAAAATGTCCACCTTGTCGGTGCTGTGATGATGTTATGTTTATTTTGGTGTGGTGAATTCTTTTTCTTTTTGATGTAAGTGAAGTTTGTGAAGGTTGTTGTGATAATTGTAAAGTAAGAGTATGTTGTGAGTAGTCTTAAATATGCTTTTAACAGAGGCGAGGGGTGGAATGTAGTGGGTTTACGTGGCAAGGTTTTGGTAGCAGGGAGCCATAGGGGTGGTTTCTGTGAGAAAGATCTAGAAGCTGCCCCATGTTTGGGAAGGGCCCCATTGTTTTCCAGATCCGAGCCAATAAGCGATGTTGTTTTGCGCCTCTGTGAGAGCATATTTAAGACAGGGAAAAAACGCTGCGCCACACAGCAGCCGGGAGAGTGAGAGGAGCGAGGAACAGCCTTGCGCCAAGGTCAGTGTAGAAGGAGGGGGAGAGGTGCTCCAGGCGCCGGAGCAGAAGTCCCCTGCGGCCTGTGGTGAGGACCATGGTGAAGCAGGATGTCCCCCTGCAGCCCATGGAGTACCACGGTGGAGCAGGGTTCCACGCTGCAGCCCGTGGAGGAGACCACGGTGGAGCAGGTGGCCCTGCACCGATGGAGGCTGCCGCCTGTGGAAGACCCCTGCCGGAGCAGATTCTGGGCCGGACCTGTAGCCCGTGGAGAGGAGCCCACGCAGGAGCAGGTGATCTGGCAGGAGCTGCTGCCCGTAGGGGAGCCAGGTTGGAGCAGTTTTCTCCTGAGGGATGGACCCCGTGGTACGGACCCATATCTGGAGCAGTTCTGGAAGAGCTGCTGCCTGTGGGAAGCCCACGCCGGATCAGTTCATCAAGGACTGCATCCCGTGGGTGGGACCCCACAGCACAGGGGACGAGAGTGACCGAGAAGGAGCGGCAGAGAAGAAGTGCTGTAGACTGACCATAACCCCCATTCCCCGTTCCCCTGCGCCGCTCGGGGGGAGGAGGTGGAAGAGGGTGGATGGGGGGAAGGTGCTTTTGTTTTTTTTTTTCTTTGTTTTCTCACTTCTCTCGCTTGTTAGTTGTAGGCAATAAATCTTACTATCTCCTTATGCCGAGTCTGTTTTGCCCGTTACAATAATTATTGCGTGATTTTCTCGTCCTTATCTCAATCCTTGAGCCCTTTTCACATATTTTCTCCCCATTCCTCTTTGAGGAGGGGGAGTGAGAGAGCGGCTGTGGTGGAGCTCGGCTGCCCACTCGAGCGGAACCACGACACTCCCTAAGCAGTTCAAGTGCTTTCAAACACAACAATTCTCACCTGATGACCTTCAGTTTAAAGGTGAACTGCCAAGGATTTGCTAGAAAAGAGGAAAAAAAAAGTAGACTTTTGCCTTCTTTGCTTCATTCTGATATATTCAACAAGCTTAATGGCTTGCATTTTAGATGGTTCTTCATGGTTTTTTGGGGAGTTTGTTTGTTTGTTTTTAGTTTACGAAGATCAAAAATATAATTTGAGTCACTTTTGTTGGAAACCCTTTCTGAATTCATAAGGGTGCATACCAACTCAGAATTAAATGTGTTTTCTTTGTTCAAAATACTGAAATAGCCAAAATAAATGTTAAAATGAAAAAGTTAAACTTTAAAATGAAAAAGAATCAAAACATTCTACCATAGGCATTCAAAATTCTCTGCAATTTGAACTGTTCACACATTACTAGTTATAAATAATCTCTGAATAACTACAAATGGCAGCCTACTTTTTTCTGTGCATTTGTACAGGGACTCACATATGGGTGGGTTAGTGTCCTAATGCACTAGTGCTATGGAAATAATTAATAATAGTTTAATAATTAAAAATATTTCAAGGGTGAGACTGATCCTTAAAGAAGGGATGCCTACCAAAAAATCAGTAGATATCAAAAACTTGAATAAGAATTAACATATCTGTTATTATTGCAGAGGGGCCACAAGGGGAATTGGGGTCTGCATGGGATCTCTTCATCTTCATACCAAGAGGAGTGATGGTCTTAAATGAATTTTTGATTATTTGGATACAATGATGCTGTGATTATTTTTCTATTCAAATTATAAGGAAGCAGTAACTGTTTTCTCACCTTTGCTAAACTTGTTACTCATGGCTTTAGTATTCCCACAAAAGCTGTGGCAGATGTGCCAAGTAGAGATGCTATTAAACAAAACCAAACTCTAGTTTAGTTGTGTATTAGTTTTCCTCTAAAGATTAGATTCACCTTCCCATGTCTTTCTGTAGTTGATCACTAGTTATAAATAATATTTATATATATATGTATTTTTTTCTTAAAACATATTAAATACAGTTGACAATGATTTCAATGATTCTTTGTTTGGCATTTTAGTCAGTTGTCTCCTAAGCATGAAAGTCAAGACTGTTAAATGCTGATATGGTATCATGGGGATTCATGATCAGAATTTTTGCTGCAGTATAGCTTCTCATCCAGAACTGACATTACACCCCGCTCAGCAGTGTCAGGATCAGCTGCAGTATCGTTATCTGTAACAGCAATAGCAATGTCTTTTGGACATAAAAGTTTTCATATTTACTTCTAAAGATATTTCTTAGTCCTGATGCTCACATAATTGTTCATTGCACTTCTCCAAATACACTGGAAATATTAATATTAAAGAGGAAGTATCTTTTCTATTATAATCTTACGAAACCTGAAACTCAAAGCATTTGAGTTCACTGTTTCAGCATGCCTCAGATTGCTTAAGTGGCCTCAGACATGTCACTTATTTTTCTTGGTCTTATTTATGATGAAAAAAATAAAACAATTCACCTATTCCCCACCACACAGTCGTTGTTAGAGGATGAGTTCTAAACTGACTGTGAATTGCTCAGACACTATTTTATAGGGGGCATAATTTTTATAAAGATTCCCATGTTACTGTCTCTACTCTGATTCCTAAGGAATTGCAGAGCTACATAAAGAAAATATTTGTAAGTTGGTATAACTCAGTGTCTGCCTAATGATGATTACACCATCTGTATATATTTTAATTATGAGAAAGGCCTTGTGGTGATAGTCTGGGTATATTTTTCCTAACTAAACAGGCTAAATTATATCAGATCATTAGGGCAGGGCCATTGTCAAGGTTGATTTTGTTCACCTTTTTAAAAAACGTGGGAAAGTATCCATTTGAACATTTCTTCTCAACACAAGACGGGTGCTAACTCACTCTTGAAAATGGTTCACTGTGTTGAAACACAAAAATGTTCAAACTGCACCACACTTGACCTCTTTGGGATTCACCAGCAGATGTTGACAGATGGCACATGTGGACATAGCACTTCTTTTATAGAAATGTTTCTCTTTGCTTTGCCAGTCTTTGAGATAGAAAGTGTGCTATTAAGGCACACTTATGTGATGTTATTTTATGTGTTTCTCATACTGATGCCTTGAAGAGCATATGCATTTCATATTTCATCACTCTGAAAGTTTGTAGTGGACATCTCACTGTGAGATATGTTACTCCCTGTCAAACACTGTGTCCTGAGAAACCTTCCTGCAAAAAAGAAAGAAGTGTCACCAGTTGTCTGTAACCTTCTTTTCAATTGACAGGACAAGTTATGCTTTCCATGCAGCTGTCTTAATTTCTCGCATGTTTGTTACAGAGTATCTGAAACGTCTGGGTTTTACATGCGGCAGCCAACATGTTGTGAACATTCCTTGTACTATGGAAAAAAAGCAGAGATTTCCAGGTTGAGTGTGGGTGAAACATGTTATGAGAAGAGATCCAGCATCCTGGACTGCATTCAACTCAACTGGTCAAAATAACAAATGCTGGGTAAAAGGCCATTGGTTTAGCTCTAGCCTTTACATTTCCAAGAACAGTTAGAAGCTCCTTGGCAGGGTGACTTTTCTTTCTCAATGTCAATAAAAAATAGTAAGATAAGCAGGGCACAGACTCTGCAAAAGAGTAATAAAGATGAAGAGAAAAATTGTTTTCTGCCACTTTTGAATGTAGTCCATAGGTTTAGTCTTTTATTTATTTATTTTTATTTTTATTTTTAAAGTAATTAATGCTATATGATTTGATATTTTGTGGGTTTTGTTTGTTTGTTTTCATTTTCTTTTCTTTGTTTTCAGCATGTATGTAGCTATGTCTGCTCCAATATTTGATTACAACACTCTGGTTTATATGCGAAAGAAGGAAAATGTCAGATTTAGTCATAAAATGGATTCTCTTTTTTAATCACTACACAAGGTGTTATCTTCCTTTTGGAAACTGAGTACTAAAAAGAAATATAGTCTAAGCAGAATTGTCTTTCCACGTGATCATGTGTTGCTGTTACTGAAAATGAATTCCAAGAATGGGCTGCAAAGGGTGTCCACTGACATTTGGCAGGGTGCTCAATTACAATACCAAGATAACATTACTGCTTCAATATAGGTCATTTTTGCATGGTGGTTTTTCCAATAACTTCTTAGTTACGTATAAAGTTTTATTTTTGTTTCAGAGACTGTACTTACTCACTTTTCATGCAGATCAATAGAAAACATGACAAATGATAAAGACAGAAATAGATCTCAAGGTCTAAGGAATTATCATCTTTGGATTCATCTTTGAATTAGCATCTTTGGAGCCAAGGAATTGTCTTTGTCTCATCAAAGAATGGGATAATATAATCTTTGTCCAGTGGTATATAGAACCTTTCTTTGAGTTTATTATATTTTCATTATCTATTAATTTTATACATTTGAATTCATTGTAACCAGGTCATGGCTTCTTTCATTTTAGTTTAAATGAATTAACTAGGTCTTTTTGATTATCTTTTGGGTCTTGTATACTCAAGAGGATCTACATTTCATAATTTTATGATAAGTAATGGTTGTAGTGTTGTATGATAAATTGTTGGTTCACTCTCATAATAAATCAAAGGAATAAGTAACAACATTCTTAATAAAAGCTGCACTTTTAAAAGCTTTATCTCCTTGACAAATCTTGCAGTTAATGAAAAGACTGCACTAAATATACATGTATATCAACTATTTTTGTATAAGTTTACAGATCACTATGGCAAACCTCTTTTTTTATTATTTTTTATTATACATTCAAAAGGCTATGAGAGAAATCCTGGTAGTAGATGAACTGAGGTATGCTTTATGTGAAGACTTATTGCTTAGTAACACTTAATAACAAATAAAGACACAGAAAGAGTTTGTTTGGAGCAGGGGAAATTAATGCCATTGGGATTGAAGCTTGCTATTAAAACCAAGCTAAAATAGTCAAAGCAGGATGAGTATGTTTTTAACAATTTTTAGACTATATATCATCATAATAAAAAAATCAGGAAGAAAAGTTTTTGGCCTTAGGTGGCAAGTTACTTACTCATTTTTCAGTGTTGATTTAAAATGTATTCCTTTCTTTTTTTTTTGTAAAATGCAGAGGCAGTTCAAAAGAAATCATCTTTTTATTTATTTATTTATTACTTATTATTTAACCTTCATGGAAGATTTTTAATTAAAAAACAAAACAAAACAAAATGTAGGATCTCTTTATGCAAATAGAACTGTTAGACAAAAATATGTCTATTTCAGTGATAAGTTCCAGAATTCTCATTTTATGACATACTTATTTTTCCATTTTGAACATATAGCAACATATAATTTCAAGATGAAGAACAATTATGATTTCTTACTAACTTAGTATATATATATTTGAATAAACATGATGTATTTTTAATAATCAGTACCCTCCCTGGTTAATTACCTGCTTACTTTTTTCAAATGAAAGAGAGTTTGAAACATTGTCAGATCCTTTTATTTGGGTTTGAGATCCTTTGTGTACCTCAGAACATTATAAAAGGAGTACCCTGTGTTTCTTATAGAATCTGCGTGGTTTTGTATTATATATATAGTATATATATATATTTATTTGTGTATGATCTTGAGAACTTCAACTATTTGACGCATGATCTGGCTTTTTCTGTTTGGAAAGTATCTGGTTGTGACAAGGGACTTTTTAGTGGTAGATTGTGTTATCAGCTCCTCTTGTTTGGATAGGTTGGCCAGCCAAATGCTCTGAAAAGTACAGGTATAGGTATCATGGCGTCATTCCATGACAGAGACTGGAAAGTTTCCTTTAAAAGGATCTTGTTCCTTATGTTCACTAATTCTGTTTAACTTGAAGACATACTGAACAAAAACTTAGGAAGACAAAACTTATGAAGACTAGGGAAGTCACTTTTTTTTTTTTTTTTTTTTTTCTTTTCACTGATGACACTACAGGGCAGCTATTTGGTCCCTGCTTACCCGATGTTTATACCAATCCACAAAAGGTTTATGAAAATTACAAACATTTGATTCATTTCAGTTCAGAGAACAGGTTTAAAAACAGGCTTAAACAGTTACATTCATAAACCATTCTGTACATATTTCTGGCATCAGCCTGGCACACTCCTATCAGTTTATTGGCCTTATAAATCCACATTTTCGCTGGAAATACATGAAGTCAAATATGAGAGGCATCCTTGGCTGTAATGGGAAGGCAGCATTCCCAGAAATGATAGTGACTCCTGTTATGTCTGCTAGTTGAAATGCTCAGGGTGTCCAGACTGTGTCAGTGACAATGTGAGTGGTGGTCTCTCATACCCAGAGAGCTGTGAAATTTGAGCAAAGGCCCTCTCAGAACAAGCTTTTGGGGCAGCAAAACGATTCTCACTGACACAGCTTTTCCAGAGGCAGCTGGCACAGGCAGAGTTCCATGGGAGGATGGACACCTCTGGAACTCCCTGAGAATCCAAGGGGGCTTTCTTTGATATTGCTTCACCTCAGGTGTTTTCTGCATGTCTGCTCAAAATGAATCTGGATGTTATTAAATATCATTTAAGCTTAACTGATCATCTTTTTTTTTGGATCCTCTGATGCAGAGTCATTTTTCCAAGAGAAGTCCTTGGCAGAGAATTGCTTAAGCAGAGAAGCTATGTCTGATGTATTTTGATCTATGTTCTTGGTTTTAAGATAAGATAAACTAAGAAAATTCCCCAATTTTTTCCTAAAAAATAAAAAAAATCTTTATGCTAAATTCTTGGGTTACTCATGAAATAATTAGAACACAGATATGAGGGAAGCCTTCTGCACTGCACTGGTAATGCCTTCAGCTATATGTATGTATACATATATATGTATGCATATATATGTAAATATAATATACATTATATACACAATATATGCACAAACATGCATATACATGCATATATACACTCTGTATATAGTATATATGTGCACATATCTACACACATGCATGCATACGTTAGAGATGCTTGGCAGTAATTAGCTTCATAACTCTGAAGTTCGATTTCCTCCTAATGTGCAATGATACAATCAAAATTTGAATAAATTACAGACAAAATCCTTCTATTGTCTAACATTTGACCTAGAGTTTCTGTAACCTGCTGTTTATTAAGACATACGGTACAATTAGAAGCTCTAAACACTTACAAGGATCTGTTGCCTAGGGGAGTATGTACACAGCATCTCCATTAAGCAATTTAAGTATTGTTAGTGTCAGTTTTAGCTTCCATTTTTTTTCACTTTCATTTCCTGTTCTAAGTACGTACTGTACATCCCTCTGTGTATTACATGATAGCGGATAAAGAAAAATTGCCAGTAGAAGCATAGTTTATTTGAAACTACATTTTGTCACCAGTGATTTCCCTTCCCCTATTGTATAACTGCATTCCTTCTGGCCATGGACAAAGGTCAGATGTTCAGAGTAATTTTATTAGATCCATCAACAGCCTTTGATACCTTACAAATGAGAGACTGCTGACCCGCCCGCTGTTTGTGCTTTGTGCTTCCTCTTGTGGATAGATTAGTGTAATGTGTTGCTTACTTCTTCTGTGTATTTTAAACTCAGATGTTAGGATGACTGGGTGCATAATGCTTATTAAAGGTAAAATATTTTTGTCTGGGCAGCATACCATTTCTGTGTACAGAAACTTGTCCCTGTTTTGTAAGGTATGAGGAAATCAGAGATGTACAATGCAAAACTGATGATAGAATAGCATCTTTGATTTATTTATTTTTTTTCTTTGATAATAGAATGTCTCATTTGAGTTCCTCTGACAGGAAAGCTAAAAGCTAAATATAAAGGTCACTTCTGTAGCAACTTCACAGATGCTAAACTTTAATACCAGTCTACAATCTAGTTACCTTACAGTGGTATTTCATATCATGGTTAGACTTTTCCTTGTTTCCATTAGAGATTTTTGTAGAGGCTTTGGAGCAGCTGTTGTCCTGGTTTTTAATTTCATTTGTAGACCACTTTTCTTTTGTCATAGCTAACCAATCAAGGAGTTCTTAACTGTCAACTCTTAGAGAAATGTCTTTGCATTAGGACCCAACTGTGCAACAATGATTTCTCTCCATCTGCTGTATTTCTCATTTCTAATTAAATCTGAGCACAGGCTTAAATACATCCTGAAATACCTCATATTGAATACATTTCATGTTAAGAGTAGGATATTGAATTAATGTTGACAGATCTGAAGGAGTCAGGGCCAATAAGCAACTTCAAGGCAAGGGTTTATTGTGTTTTCAGTAAACCAGCACAGGCTGTAACACATACTGCTTCAGCCACCTTATCCACAGATTTGCTACATTGTGTTGTTTAGCAGAATCATTCTTTTAAGGTCATGTTGAGGTCTATAAGATCTGGGAGCTTTTCACTGACAGATTCTGATTTGTTTGTGTGTTTCGTCCTACAGTAAGAGACAGAGTACTCTAGACCTTTGTCTTCTGGGATTTGGTGTGCACTAAGATTTTGGATATAACAGAACTATTTTGGGTGTCATGCAGCTGCTGCTGGGGCAGCCATGGTTCCCTGCCAGCCCACATGCTTGGATTTATTTTACATGGAAAACAAGACTTGAAGAGGGGATAGGTGGAAAGAAAGAGAAGTTCACACACCTGCATCTACCTTTGTCCTAAGTAAAATATACTAACTTTAAACCTAACCCTAATATATTAACCCTATATATACCTATATATATATAACCCTATAGATATATGTATACACATATTAACCCTAATATACTAACTTTAAACCTAACCCTCTGGGCCGTGCAATAGAGGGACTAGCAATAGAATCCCTGAAGAGACTTAGAAGTCTCTTTCTTACATGTGAATGAAACATAAAAACACAATCTGATCCTTTTTTGTAATACATAAAGGATTCAGCAAGTTTATAAAGTACTTAAAAGACAAAACACACTAGCATTCAAAGTGCTAAAGTAGGCATTTATTTTAAGAAGAGAAAAATATAAACAGCCAGGAGTGAGTTAATGATCTGGTTTGCAAGGGTTTTAACCTTGCAGTTATGGAACAACTTCAGATATTGGAAAGTGTTAGGCACATTGGCTCCCTTGGACCCATATACTAAAGAAATGGAAAAACAATAGTAGGGGAAAAACATCTATTTTTTTTTTTCTTTTTTCTTTTAAATTCATTTCAAGCCACTTAAATGAATAAAAACACTGGAGGCCCTATAACACTAAAATCTTCAGTCTGCTAAAATTGGCAGCTACGTCTCAGCATTTGCTGACTGAACAGACACACCCAAGGCATTAGATTATCTCAAAACAATCACACACCCTGTTGTGTTTTGGTTTGCACTTCATGCAGTCACTTGGTGACATTCAAATGCACACTACTAATTATAAACATTTGTCACACACAAGTGTTCCAAAATATAGTTCTTATGCATATTCATGGTCAGTCAAGTTTACATACAGAGACATCACTGCATTCATTGTGATTAAAAACTATCGCACAGTTGTTATGCTGATTAGGCATCCATTAGACACACATACATTTTACAGTAGCTCTCGATCCTTCATAAATATGCTTTTTCTACATTGATATTTATTTTTCAGAGTGCTATTTGATTATACTTATCCAAAAAGCAGATTTGTTAAATTTTAGAATGGGAATTTGTTTCATTTATGTTCCCTATATAAAACGTATGTTTTAACTGTTCCTGGTTTTCAAATTGATAAAAAAGTCATCTATTAAAGTTTGAAAAAAGTAGAGCACAGTGCTTTTTCTAACCTGGAGGCTGCCATGCTTTAAATTGTTTTTTGTGTTTGAGCAAAATCACTGCATATTGAATGAGAAACATTTTTTTTTTTTTTTACACAACACAATTCTTTGCAATTGATGTCAAAAAATAAATCAGCCAAATAATTATCCTTCATCTTAAAACTTATATAAATCAAGAGGCCCAGATGCTTAGTTTAATAACACGATGCTGCAACTTTAACAAGGACTACATTTGTCTTTAAGTCCACATGATAGTGAAAGCTTAATATGAAAAACTTTTGTCTAGCACAAGTGATTTGAAGATGTTTTGCTCCATGCATGTGAACTCAGCAGGTGATTCTTGCCTATCTTTGATGTCAAACAGCACAAAACTTCAGTGAGTAGTAGCTTCAGAAATGCAATAGACATAGCTGAGTCTTCATATGAAGCTCATGCTTGAACTACATCAGAAGAACTGACATCTATTATGGTGAGCAAAGACAAGTGTTTGAAAAGAGATTCAAACAGAAGTGTCAGAATTTACAGTGCATAGTTTTATATAAGTTGATTTTAACCAAGCATATCTCTATGAACTCGGCAGGATAGAAAAGAAATTTCAAAAGGCAGAGAAATTGTTGTCATCTAAGGGCATGGAATGTTTTAATAGCTTAAGGAAGAACATTTCTGAAAGGTTATATGGTGATCCATTTACTTTGACTGAGTAATAAGGCTCGTCATTGTCACGGTGAAGTTTTTAACCCTTAGAACAATGGAAATGTTCCAAATACACTGCTAGAATTAAAAAGCTGAGAGTAATTGGCTGTTGCAAAAACGTCTTTCTGAGATTTTTAGTCTCTTCAAATACACATTTCACATTAAGAGATATGAATAAATCAAATGCATTTTTTTCAGTCACCTTATGTCTGACCTAGAGTTTCCTGCCTCAGTCTAGACTGACATACCTTAGGATAAGGACTTGCACTTACAAATGATCATTTTTAAGGGGAAGGAATGTAGACAAGAGTTCCATTAAGTACCATTAAATTTGTTTATTGTTCTTCTTTCATTTATTCCTTTTCTTTCCTTGTCCTAAATATATACATCCCTGCATTCATTACATCGCACAGAAAAAAAAAAAAGAAAAACCCTTTGTAGGAATATAGCTTGTTTGAAACTGTGTCCTACAGGCTTACTTACAGCAGTGCTCTGAAACTATCCCCAGGGAGTCCAGCGTCACAAACCAACCTAATTGTTCTTGAAATGATGCTTCTTTCATTAACAACTGAAGGAAAAAAAAAAAAAAAAAAAGGAAGAAGAAAACTAGACTGAATTTTCTGAATTTTTCTGAAGTAATCAATATGGAGGAATGTGATGTTTTTAGGTTTTCATAATTTGCAATGAGTGTAATTAGTGAGACATGTTGAAATTGTTTTCCTTAATTATTATACTCTGAAGTTTTATAATGTATTTTTAATAAATTATAGTAGTTACATAAGACATATAAAATCACTATATTTTAGAAAATAAAATGAAATGGCCAACTGAACTGAACTTTGTTTTCACTTTTCACTATTGGTCTTTACAGTCTAATTTGTTTGCAGTATTGAGCTATACTCTATTCAGTATAGCTGAACTCTTCTTCATACTATGTATGAAATAGCTAATGATTTATTTGTAGTATAGAAAGGTTAGTCCATACCACATTCCTTAAAACATTTTAAGAAACTATGGACACACCATTGGCTAGCCATAGAATATATGGAAATGATTATTTTTTTTTCTTTTCTTGGAAAGCCATTTAAGCCTACCTCACACTATCTTGAGAGATACTTGCAGTTCCTGCCTGGCAAGCATAATTTAAGATGAAGACTTGTATAAGTGTTTGTTCTCTATTATAACTTTTTTTTTTTTTTTTTCCTGTTTGTGTTTTTGTTTTGCTTAAATATTTATAAAACATAAGATGGAACTAATAGTTTTGGATCTCCTGTAACTAAATGATCTTTTTTCTAATACATGAAATGATTTGTATTAATGAAAATCTTTCTTTTGTTTTAGAATATTAAAAATAAATTTGGATAAAAATGCAGTACTGAGGCATTAATATCTTTTCCATTTGCATACATTGCTATTAATTATTTTAGCATAATGAAGACTATGGAAAATTCAGTAAGAAGTTCTGAAATGATTTGAACCTGTTCAGTTGCCCCATGATGTTATACTTTTTTCCAAGGTTCCTCCTGGGAATAACTAGCATGGGCCTGAGACATGAAAACAGACAACATCTTCAAACTGAGATATTTTTCAGAAAAAATAAGCATGACCAGGTTGTTTGATAGGAGTTAATGACTATCAGAGAAGTCCCTCTCTTTCCTTAGAAAAGAGAAACAGAAAAACACAAACAAATAAATAACCCTAGATGACTTCATAGGGATAATTTGCAAAATAGCACTAACACAGACAAAATTTACATAATTTCAAATACACGATTGTACAGATCCTGTACTATGTCCACTCTCAGACATGGCTTAAGTCATGCAAGTGTGCAAAGCAATAAATTGTTTCTAAAAGTGGGTAGTAATATGAGTGTCTTTAGGCCAAAAAGATTTTCTGTCTCTATTCCTTATTAGAAGAATACAGAAAGGGAAGGTTCATCACATCATTGCTTTGTCTTTATGTTACTTTTGCTGGGCACAACATAATTTCTTTTTGGCTAAGAAATACAAGGCTAGTTGTTTTTAAGTTGTATCAGCTTAAAATTTTGGTTGGGAGTTCTGCTTTAGTACTACACAAAACTTCTGGAAGATTACCCTCTTCATGCTCTCAGCTATACAGTTTCCAAGTAGGTTTGGGAAGACCCAGTATCTTTCCCATCCTTCACAGGCTGCAAGGCACATCTGTCTCCTAGGAAGCCTTCCTAACCACCATGCTGAATGGTATATTTTATGGAAGAGTTATGAGATTTGTTTAGCTCCCGTGTACATATTCATAAATAGTGTGCTGAGAGAGAGAGAAAAAGAGAAAGACTGCTCTCACACAGGTTCTGTGTTAGCGCTTTGTCTTCATGAACATCTGAAATGGAGGTTGAATACAACATACCTTTATAATTTTTTCCTTATAATTTTTTTTCCTTTATAATTTTTTCCTTATAATCCAGAACAGCAAAGTGGTTAAGTGTGGTGCAGTTGATAGCTTTATTGACTCCATTAAAGAGGTGTATTTTTTTTCGAATTGGATTTATTTCTGGACTTGTTAGGCTACCTAAAGTTCAATAGCCTACGTATAAACCAAGCCTGCCCTTGTGGACATTATCTCCATGCTTTCTGGAAATGGCCTCCTACATAGAAAACCTGCCATGAAAATCCCTAGGGAGAAGGTTCCCCTGCTTCAATTTGAAATGCTGCCAATGCTGGTTTGCTACAGTTTTAAGGAATTATGAGGATATTAGCTGGCCTACTTATTGCTGTCTTGCACATCCCCCAGATGACCAAACACCTTGCAGGGGGACAGCATACTTCTGTTTAGGAGATCCATAACTAGATAGTCCATCATTATCTGAATCCAGGTCACTGTCCTGGATTCAGGCAAATAAAGAAATTCAAAAATCTCCAATTACAGAAACTTCAAGGGTAAAAACTATGTATTTTAAAATGAAGTGTTCACATTTCACTATTAGGCTTTTTAACTTTTAGTAGACTACATCTTCAAGTTACATTAAGAATGGTAACATGCTTTAAATGTCTATTAATGTATGCCTAATTATAATGGAAGGCCTATAAAAATCTTTCTGACAGCCACATGAATAGCAAAACAATTATACTCAGTATAATTGCAATGAATACTAAGTGAATTAATAATGAAGGGATTCTTAGAAACAAAATTGCAAACAAGGATGTTCAGCTTAATCTACACTGGGCCAAATCATTAAAGAATTTATGGAGCAGTTCTTCATGAAATCAATGGGCAATTTTGCTTTAAAATTATGATAAAAGCTGTGTCACAATACTTTCAATCGTTTATGAGAACACTTTAATCTGGAAACCCAGTGCAAACTTTTATTTCTAGAGGGAAGGAAGTTAAAAAGTCAGTACATGGTGATGAACATAGGAGATAGTTTTGTTTTGTCTACCTGCATATTCAACAGGGATTCTCTCCAAGATTGTGTCTAGATTGAAAAAACACATTTGAAATATGTGATGAAAATATACTGCATAAAATAGTAAGCAAATTTAGCTGTAAATAAAAAGACACTTTTAACAAAAGTTATTGAATGAAAATATAAATAAATGTATCCAAAGGAATTTTTAATTGTTTTTATTTTTAATGGGATTCAGACTTCTAGCTTCAGAGGACCTTAATGCAGACACCTACATCTCTAAGAGTAGTTTATATTGCCTTAAAATCATTGGAAGTAAACAGCAAGTCTAGAGTACAACTAATCTTTTCTCAAGACAGAACTAAAAAATAAGTCAAATGAATCATACTCTAGAAATCTCTGGTTTTTCTCTGTAAGTAAAAAAGGAATCTAGCTGCTTAAGTCATGTGGAGAAGCCTCACAGTATGTGAGATGAATCCCACTCTGTGTCATAAATTTGACATTACTAAAGAATGGAGGTTTTTTTGCATACTCCTCCTAATCATGACCTCTGTGAGTACTTCTGTGAGAAGAGAAGTGAGTCCTTCCAGAGCTTGGCTGAGGGTTGAATGGGAAGACCAAGAGAAGGGAATCTGTTAACTGGAGTAAGGTTCATGATTCTTATCTATAGTAAGTTATGTCCTTCAGGTGAGTATTTTTGTGATCCTTCTGAGGCAGGAGACACCTGGTTCATAATTTTACTAATATTGAAACATAGCAAAGATTAATTGCAATTTTAGTCTATATATTTGAGCCCAGTTTAGTGTGTTTTCTCTCAGACATTAATTTTGGCTAAAGATAGTTGGGTTATTTGGGGTTTGTGTACTGCAAAGGAATAGCTACTGAGACATTAGGATATTAATCTGTTGTCATTGTGCATCCTGAAGCAATAAGGTAGGAACACCTTCTTTAAGAATATCTATCTGAAAGTTCAGCTTCTAGTCTGCTAGGTCTTAATGGAGAGAAGCATACTCTCCTACCACAAAATTGATGTTTAGGTAGGTGCAGTGACTTGCTTTCCATATGTGCCCATCTCTAACCCCCAAAAAGGCTGGAGAAGTTTCATATCAGTACATAATACTGAGTACTCAGTACTGAGTATGAATACTGAATATATAATGCATCTCAATATATACTACTAGATGAGTAATTTCTAGATGCATTTAAATAAGATTAATATTTCAATGAAAATTAATGTTGCAATGGATTATTTTTTTCTGGGTTCACAATAGGGTTCACAATTGTCACCCTTATTCACAATACTTGCATGATGGTAGCTCCCCAAAAGTGTATTTTGCATTGGAATATGAAGAACTCCATTATTTCCATTGCTGGTGTCATTTTTACATTTTTATTACTATTAAGAACAAGTAAAAATTCATGGTAATGTTATTGTTATAGATATCATTGTTATTTTTTACTGTGAAGTACGACAAAAAATACACAGTAACTACCCCATATCTGATGTTTTTAAAGCAAATGAGGGTGTTCAAGATATCAGTGATATTTTAAGGAGCTGTACAATTTATGAATGATCAGATACATGTTCAATAAAGGACGTCACTCTTTCCTGATAATAGTGTGTTAACCTAAGGAGTAAACCAAAGAACAGACAGAAGTATGAGCTTGACTGTATCTTTATACATGTTATTCACATTTTCTAAATTTGATTTTTTTTCTTTTTAATTTTATTGCGTGTGTGTATGTGGTAATTATGAAATCAGAACATTTATTTAGATGTACTAAATATAACAAAAATGATATGAGAAGATGCTTTACATGCACAAACGCTATTTTTCAAACTTAATTAGGAATTTGTTTCTTTTTAATATTAAAATAGCTGTATATTTTAAGAATGTCTGCAGCATTTATTAGTAATTAATGTTTGTTTCAATAATGACTCTTAAGATGTATCCAAAACCAATATGCTTGCTTTTCTGTCGTTTCAAAGTATTAGAGAAGAATTTCTAAATTGCATTTTATTTTTAATACAACAGTTATTTCACAGTTGAAATGCTCCATATGAAATGTTTGACCAAAGCCAATTTCTACCAGTAAGTTTTAAGGAGCTGAAAGTTTACAATGGAAATTTCACTACCGATTTAGTGACAGAAACATGAACAACTTCTTATAATTTAATGTGTAGATTGAACCTCCATATATCTGTGGCAAATACAGACTTAGCTGCCTCAAGGGTTTGGCATCTTTAGATAAAAAAGAATCAATGTCATTATACAGTGTCTCTCTGGAGCATCATAATTATTCTGCATGCATACAATATTTATTTTAAACTTAAAATTAAACTTCAAGAGGTGGTCATTTGAAAGCTGGCAGTCAGTGAACAGATCCTGTCTTCATAAAAAAGAGAATATTTCTTCTAAAAGTTAAGAAGTAGATCAAAACGGTCTTTCCAGTAACTGACACTTTAGTCATACAGATGCTTTTTATGTGTCAGATTTATTAATAAAGAAGGTCCATGGGAACGAACAGAAGAAAATCTTGAGGATGTGACTGTCAGTTTTTGATATGTCAGGTATAATTTTGTAACTGTGATTTTTGGATAGCAGTACACACACACCATTGTACTGATGTTTGTGTACTTCTTTGTACTTTTCATTTGTGATGACTGAGAAAGAAGATGAGGCGGAGATGTTTTGATACAGGATTGAAACTTGAAACTACAGTCCTTCAATTTGAACAGCATTCCTTTTTCATCTTTCTTTTCATGTTACCTTTTTAACTTCTGCCACTGATGTAAAGAAAAAAGAAAATTTGAAAAGATGCCAGGTGTTGGTTCTTATCTAGGTGAAAGATCACAGAAATGGAGAATAAAATATAGTTTTAGTTTGTTGCAGTGACAGAATTATGAGACAGATCAAATACTTGTCAACAACAAATGTTTATCCTCCTAAAGCCAACACGGAATAATTTAGACTGTGACATCTCCTCCTATTTCTTACAGAAAATATGAACATTATTATAATTAGCTGAAAGTGAGATATGCTACCACTGCTCTTCTGCAAACAACAGCATCTGCTTTAGCTACCCTTTGTGTACACTGGTGGTGTTTTTAAGTTATCAAAGTGCATACAGCAAAGAACTATAAAAGAATATCACAGTGCATCAGCTGAAGAAAAGGAATTGAATGAAAAAATGTTATTTTTGATGTTATTGACCTTATAGAGCCTGGTGCATCAGAAAAGGCAAAAGTGAAAAGTCTCTGTTTTCCACAAATTTCTGTCAGTCACATATTCAATTTCTTTTAATTGGAAAAGTGATTATAAATAACCCCATTACTCTTGGATTTATGAATACACATTAAAGATGATATTTCAGAATCCAATAGTTATCAATATCCAGGCTAGGCATCTGCTTAAGGGTTTTATTGTTTCAAGCCATAAATAGAGGCAAGGGCATTGACTGTAGGAAGTCTAGTGACCTGAAACCTACTTCTTCATCTATAAGCAAGAACAGCATGAGAACAGGAATATTTCCTCTCATTCCCCCTGTACTTGGCTCTGGTGAGGCCGCACCTCAAGTACTGTGTTCAGTTTTGGGCCCCTCGCTACAAGAAGGACATCGAGGTGCTCGAGCGAGTCCAGAGAAGGGCAATGAAGCTGGTGAGGGGTCTGGAGAACAAGTCCTACAAGGAGCGGCTGAGGGAGCTGGGTTTGTTCAGCCTCAGGAAAAGGAGGCTCAGGGGCAACCTTATTGCTCTTTATAAGTACATTAAAGGAGGCTGTAGCGAGGTGGAGGTTGGTCTGTTCTCCCACGTGCCTGGTGACAGGACGAGGGGGAATGGGCTAAAGATGCACCAGGGGAGTTTTAGGTTGGATGTTAGGAAGAACTTCTTTCCGAAAGGGTTGTTAAGCATTGGAATGGGCTGCCCAGGGAAGTGGTGGAGTCACCATCCCTGGAAGTCTTTAAAAGACGTTTAGATGTAGAGCTTAGTGATATGGTTTAGTGGAGGACTTGTTAGGTCAGAGGTTGGACTCGATGAACTTGAGGTCTCTTCCAACCTAGAAATTCTGTGATTCTGTGATTGCCCCATAGATTTTTATAATATTTGGATGCAATAAAACTGTACATTGTGGTGAATCCAAACTACTGCTCCTGCTTATCTTCCTTATGATCTAATTCTTATTTTTTTCATGCACCTTGCGCAGAAATTGTCCCATTCTTTTTTATCTTATGAGATCTTCTTTTCTATAAAAGGTGATAAATGTATCTTAGAGTTGATTATTTTTTTTTCTTCAGTTTAGTTGGTTCCTAAGGCTCTTCCTGCTTAACCCTTAAACTCTCCCCAGTTCTCCATCTGGTGCTGCTTCAAACACATATACTTTTGTAAACATCAGTCAGAGTCTGGCTGCCCTGTCTACTTAAGAAAAGTCAAAGTTCATTCATTCATTTGTTCCTTCCTTCCTTTCTTGTGAGATACAGCAGTCTATTAATTCACTTCAGTCTCCTGACATACAAGGTATTCTGTTCCTTTCATCTGTCTCTCTCAGCTAAACGAAGATAAACAAACAGGCTATCTTGGAAATTTCTTAAAATTGCATCAGGCTACTGCCAAGGTTTCTCAGTATCATCTGTTCTTATGGTAGACCCTCTAACATGATGAGAATTAATCTGGAATGGAGACAACTATTTTTCCAGAAACCTCCTGTACAAAAGCTGAGGAAATCTTTACAGTATTACTGGTGGCGGTGACTCAGGGGAACATGACAAGCTCCCACACAGCCTACAGAACCAATATAACAGATATCAAATTACGCAATTGAGCAGCACTTAGGAATTTGCAACACTTATCACTTACAGAAGAAGCCACTCAGCCTTCACACATGTGCAGGCTTTCCCTGTAGGCTCACCCTTCCCCGCTCTCCTCAGGAGCTACAGGGAGAGCTTACCATTCACCAGGGAAATCCTCTGGGCTTGGCTGCTCTTTTCCATGCCTCCCCTAAGGAAATGTGACCAATCAAAGCTGCTCTGTGCTTTATGCTCTTCCTCTGATGAGAGCTCTTATTCATTCTTGAATGCCTGCTAGCACATTTTCCCATTTTTAGGAGCCTAAATGCCTTTTCCAGTTTAGTCCTTACTCCACTTCACGATTATTTACAGTCTCTGGCTGGTCTGTAGATGAGTGAGTAGGAAGTGCCTGTTTTGTGTCGTCACATGCAAAATGAGTTTCTTTTGGCGTTGGGAGAAGCAAAGCCCTGTCAGCTCTGGCTATCTGCTTGCTCCCTCTTCTTTCAGCTACTTTAAAATTTTCCTGGCTGGCTGAGATGGGCTTTCCAGCCTGCTGAAGAGAGAAGGCTTGAGGATATAGGCATATCTATCCTCATGTTTTGGGGGCGGCACACAGACATCTGTCAAAAGAAAGAATGGCTGCAGGATCCTGTTGCAATTTCATCTGGTGAGAGTAATTAGTACCATCTCCTGCTCCTCTGCTATAGCAAGGGTGATTACAGGGATTGCACAACACATCCCCAAGAGCACCTGCTCACAAACAGAAATGACATAGAGGCAATACAGTTGAAGAAAAAGGAAACCTCTTCACAGATCCAGCTTCTGCTGACCCATTATGGCATGTTGGGTGCTCGGCTGAAGTTTGTATCTCTGAACACCTCCCATATGAATAAACAGAATTCAAGATGAGAAAAAAAGGAAACGCTAAGACAAAGTAATGGTAAATATATCTTGGAACAAAAGATACCTTAGAACAACTGTCAAACTATCTTAGCTAGCTCAGGAAATATTAATTTCTTTCTCTTACTTTCTTACTTTAGTGTCTTGAATAAAACTAGAACTGCTTGCAACTGAATTGCAACATAATTTTTAGACTATATAGGGCTGTGTGTGTGTGTGTGAAGCTGCAGTCTTCCTAGCAATCGCCTTGCTGACATACCTGCCAGTCAGCAGCTGCATGCACCAGCCAGCCCTCTTTTGTGCCAATCTGGTGGTGAGTGGTGCAGAAACATTTTAATTAACGTTGAACTTCTTAAAGTTGAAGTGAAAACAATTACAGCTCAATTTTACTTTGCCTCCTCACTTTCATATATTCTCTCTTCCTCCTCCCTCTCCATTAGAGGGCTTCATTTCACAGACAGTGAATTATAATCTAATTATTATATTTTAAAAGGCAGGCAAGGCATTGTTTCTTCATCCTTCAGTTAAAAAGCTCTGAAATGACAAAGGAAAAGCTCTTTCCTTCGTGAGTGCCAGGATCAGAGTCACTCCCACCACAGACATCTCATCTCATTCTTACCCATGTGTTTTTGTTTTCTTTTTTAAATACAGAAGGGATCACGTCTTTCCCTTAACAACTGTTTGCACACCAGACTCAAAGAAAGTTCACAGCACACATTGCATGTACATTGGATATGTAAGTGAAGTGATCTGTAGCACAGCTAATTAGACCTAAATTCTTGATTTACTATTTATAAAACAAAATTGATTATTACTTCATCAACAACATTTAAAGCATCATTAAGAGAGGTCTGCTCCAGCAGCCTCAGGTTAAATTTTTTAACAAGCACTTTAGTTGCTAATCTGTGTTATTGCCAACATATGTAAACTTCCTAATGCTAATTGCATTCAGCTGTGAATCAAACAATGTCTAATTCTCTTCAGGATTAATTATGCACATGTGCTGCCTGCATTCCTAAACATGGTTCTCATAAATAATAAGAAATATATCTAGGCAGATGGGATTTTTTCCAACTAAATGATCTGTTTATCATGAATAAAACAATTGACATATACTAGACGTCTAATGCAAAGTCACCACAACATTCCCATGTTTTTTAATCATAAATAATTGCTGTGACAGTTGCTTGCATGAACATTTTTGTACAGCCAAGCACTAAAAACCATGTCCACCAGTGTTACCACTGTTACCTTTGTGTGCATGTCTAACTCCTCCCTCCCTTCCTCCCTTCCTTCCTCCCTCCCTCCCTCCCTCCCTCCCTCCCTCCCTCCCTCCCTCCCTCCCTCCCTTCCTTCCTTCCTTCCTTCCTTCCTTCCTTCCTTCCTTCCTTCCTTCCTTCCTTCCTTCCTTCCTTCCTTCCTTCCTTCCTCTCTTTTTGTTTAAAGGTGCAAAGCAGAGTGGTTTATATCATGTGTTTGATGAATGAACTAACAGTCTTCTCTAAATGCAAAAGTTTTGTAAGCCCCAGGGAAACCTGGTTTAGGCACATTGTAAGAAAAATTGCTAAAGTGTTAGGCATTCTGCTTGTTTCAGGAAGAAGCAATGAGCTTCTAACATCCAAAAATAATGTTGGCAGAATCTTTATATATATATATATATATATATATATAAATATATATATATAAATTAGTCTTAAAGGGATGATAATTAACTGAATTGGTAAAACCAAAATAAAAAAAAATAACTTGCAGTGCTAAGAACATGGGAAGTAGAAATATATATACACATATTTTTAGTTGGTTTTGACAATGAAAGAATGAATTTGTTCCTAAAGAGGGGATGCAAATAAAAGCTGTCTATCCCGCTTTTTGATTAAGATGTCTACTTGTTAAAATCTAGCCCCAGTGAGCAAATCCATAGCATGTTTTTTCTTATATGACACAAACTTCTTGGTTTCTGCTGGAAAAGTCTTACATGCAAAATGCACCAGAACAGCAAGAACTTGATACTTGTAGAAGCTTATAAAATTATATTGTTTAATCAGATATTGTTGCACCCATTATTTTCAGTGTTTCAGTGTTACTGTAGCATATTTTAATTTTCCCTGGCTGCCTAGGTAAATTTGAATTTCGGAGTGAGTCAGTATAATTTCTCTGTCTCTCCCTTCCCCTCCCCTTTTTTTTCTAAAACAAAAATTGGAATAGCATGGCATTTAAGAAATGTAATAGACTAATAGCCTAGATGTCTGAAATCTTTCAGCTTCAGAGTAAGTGGAATACACTTAACCCCTGGCAACGTGCCCTTAAACTTATTTTCCAGGTGCCAGGTGTAGATCTGTGAAAGTTGTTGAGCACCTGTGTCTCATTCAGTACGTCATTTTTCTGTTGAGTCAAGCAAGAAAGGTTATCAACTGGTATAATTTTTTTTTTTATAATGACATCTGTCCACTATACAAGACCATCAGCTAATTTCATTAGGCAATCAAAAACTCAGTTATCAGTGGCGACCTTTGCTGAATTTAAGCTGGTGACATAGAGATGGAGAGCTATTACTTGTCTGTGAGTCAGCCCGCCCCTTGCTCACTTTGGGCAAGATAAAACTTGATGAAGCTTTGGCTGATCTGTTTTGAAGCAAAATTCTGATGTGACAAAAAAAGCTGAATAATCTGGAAAACACATTTTAAATAGTTTGAACAGTTTTATCACAAAAAGAGATATTTTCTATTCTTTGAAATCAGATTATTCATGATAACAGCATGTAGCTAAAAGAATAAAAAACAATTGAAGAGATGAGGGAACTGTAACATTCAACTGTCTCTCAGCAGTAGAGATTGCAAAAAAAAAAAAAAAATACATTTAACAGTGCAGAGTGCTGTACTAGAGCATGACAGACAAGAGTACATGCGTAGGGTTCTTTACCATTAAGTAAGAGTATACTTACCAGGGATATTTTTTTAATTGTTTGATTTTTGTTGTTTTTCTTTTTTACAAAGCCTAGGAGCTGTGCTTACCTGAGTCAGCTGAAAACAGCTCAGATTTCCACTTAGGGAAGAATGCCTTTCAAGAGCTTAAAGTCCCAAAGTTTGTGTTTAAACAGGATTTGAACTTTCAAGCAAAGGCAGTTTCATTGTCATTTCTGAAATATTACAGAAGATAAGAGTGAACTAAATTATCATATTTAACCAATTCCCCAGTGAAGAAAACAGACAGTACTTCTGGAAGGTATTGGACCTTTGGAGACACAGTTGTTTCACCTGCTTACCACTGGGTTGTTTCACAGCCTTCTGTTCCTCCTGCTTCTCCAAGGCAGACTGACTACAACACCTGGTCTTATTTTGGATGGGGAAATTCATCATCTGACAGCATGAGTGACACCCTTTCACTGCACATAGGTGATATACAGAGAAGAGGAAAAGTAGAGTGTTGGGATAAAAAAACTGTCAGTGCTAAGACTCACATACCTTTCATCGCAATTCCATCATGAAGACCCAGTTTAAAATTAAATGTTAGCAAAAATATATATATTTTCTTACAAGTGATTCCAAATAAATTAATTCAAAACATTAACTGGCACTTCTTACAGTTTCACTTGCCTGCAAAATGAACCATTTTGGGTATTACTGTTCTTCTCTAGCCTGGAGTAAAATTGTTTATGGATTTTAAAAGAAGACTGTTCACATCATGCAGTCACCTTGGAGAATGTAAACTGGACACCTTTACAATGGAACTAAACTGGATTATATTTCCCAAACGCGTACTGAAAATACACCAACTGCAAACAGGCACTGAGCTCATGGGCAATACAAGGATCAGTCTAAATTAACCTCCCCTTGAAATGTGTACAGTGGGGTTGCTGGATCTTAAACACCATCTGTTTAGTTTTGCAGATCCAATACTAGCACATACACAACTCCAAAAGCCATAAAGGGTACTCATTGAATGCTGAACTTCTCTGAAAGTCCAAGCATAAGAGGGAGAAAAGCAGTTAACACACATTGTGATTCTGCCCTGCATAAGTAAATGCAGAATGTCTCAAAGATGCTTTGACAGGTTCTTTTGTAAATTGGTGGCATCATAGGCAACCTTGGCAATTTTTTGTCTGAAAGAAACTGTAGAAGAGGATTTCATTGTTATTTTAGCACAGGAAATTGTCAGGTCAGCATGAAAGAGGAAGAAAAGTACCTTATAAAAAGAAACTTGCTAAACAATACACTTAGACAATGCCTATGCTGCTAAACAAAACAGGGCAAGGGAGACAGTACAAGCTCTGGATGGCTGGACATGGATGCTGTTTGACTGTCATGTGCTGTTAGGCCATGCTCACTGTGGCTGCCTGGGACAAAGCCTACCCATGGCCAGAGTGGTGTGGTTTAAATGGCAACAGAATGGGCTCTCTCCATCCCTCACAGATCTCTCCCCCTTCTACACACCTATGTCTCCATGCACTCCACAGCATGGAAGTGGATGGGCTGTATCACACCCCACAAAAGGTTCTAGATGATCCAAGCTGAAAAACATATACTCACAAAGTCCAACAAAGGTGGAGGTTCCTGCACCTAAGAAGGAATAACCCCAAGCACTGGTATAGGCTGGGGGCTGACCTGCTGGAAAGCAGCTCTGCAGAGAAGGACTTGGGGAGCCCTGGTGGACAGCAGGTTAGCCATGAGCCAGCAATGTGCCCTTGTAGCCAAGAAGGCCAATGGTATCCTGGAGTGCATTAGGAATAGTGTTGCCAGCAGGTTGAGGGAGATGATCCTGTCCCTCTCAGCCCTGGTGAGGCCACACTTGGAGTATTGTGTCTAGTTCTGGGCTCCCCAGTACAAGAAGGACATGAGCTACTGGGGTGAGTCAAGATGATGATGAGAGGACTGGAGCACCTGTCATATGAGGACAGACTGAGAGAACTGGGCCTGTTTAGGCTGGAGGAGGGAAGGCTGAGACGGGATCTTATCAATATTTATAAATGTCATAAGGGAGGGTGTCAAGAGGATAGGACTCTTTTTGATGGTGTCAACAACAGAACAAGGTGCAACACAGGAAGATCCATCTGAATATGAAGAAAAACTTTGCTCTGCACCCTGGAGCAGGTTGCTCAGAGAGGCTATGGAGTCTCCTTCTCTGGAGACATTTAAAACTTGCCTGGATATGATCCTGTGAAATGTGCTCTAGGTACCCTGCTTGAGCGGGGAGGGGGGTTGTACTAGATGATCTTCAAGAGGTCCCTTCTGACCTCAACTATTCTGTGATTCTGTGTAATATAATAATTACATTTTAGGATCATAAAAGCAACATATGAAGCTTTGTTGATACACAGGACATTTTCACCTTCACTGTGATTCCACTTGTGATTTCTCCCATGGATTGCTTTAATCCCAACATCCCTTGCATTAACAAGAGCAGAGCTATAAATAAGACCAAACTAAGAAAAAAAGAATTTTTAGTCTTGTGTATTTTACATAATAGTTCTCCTAGAAAGTCATTTTCACATTGTAGTGGCTCCATTTCATTGTTATTGTTGTCAGTTACGAATATATTATTGTCTGATGTGATTTTTATATCCTCAAAGATGATAAAAAGATAGGGTATTTAAAGAGAAATCTCTATATTGAGAGGGACTTGAATTAATTTGGAGGGAAAGTTTCCTGAGCAAATGAGGAGGGAAGAACATCTGCTTCTACATTTTGTTTTGCCTCCTCTCATTCTAAAACATTTTGAAGATCTTAATGGGATGCTGAAACCTAGGGAATTTTTGTCAAGTTACTTCATTTACGTAGTGCTGGTGTTTCTCAGCTATGTGCATGAGATAAAAGCCTATAATATGCCTCTTGGTTGCAACTTTAACCTTTAGTAACTTTGTTAGTGTGACACAGATACTTTGTTTTCCTTTCAGGCAAAGCAAGTGAAACCACTTTACAAAGAGCCTTCCTTCTTTAAAATCAGTAGCAGATTTTTTCAGCTGTTTTTGCATAAAATCAGAATATCATCCAAGACGTTTTCCATAGCTTCTTGTTTTGTTATTTTATTTAATAATAATAATAATAATAATAACAACAATATCATCATCAACAACAACAATAATAATTATAAATGAAAGAAAAATAAAGAGTTTTTTAAAATTATTTTCTGTTTTATTCATTAACAATTTATGATTTTCAGCTTAGGAGAAATTTTCCGATGCTCCCATGTGCAAAGCATTTACTGACATACATAGAACAAATGACTCAAGCACCTATTTTCACACAGCTTTGTAATTTGTTTGCAGGATGTGCTATAGTATATTATGTGTGTATACCTTCCCATCCCAAACTCAAATTTTGGGATTTTAATGTACAGAATATCTCACAGGTCTTACCAGAACTCAAATCTAACAGTACTTCTATGCTTTATCCATTTAAACTCCAAATGAAACCCTGTTTTAGAATGTGATTTTATGTAACAAATCAGTTGCTTTTGAGACCGAGTATAACATAGCTGCCATTTGTCACACTCTGGCCTGCTCTGCAGACATGGTGAAGCACACTACATTTTCAAGTCCTTGATGACATTCTCTCAATTGCTTCTGTGAAACTGTTTGGATGATACACCTAAACTGATTAGGTCACCATTACGGACATTAACATACTTGAGTGTTTGAAAAGGGCAATAGCAGAACCCCTTTGGATGGTAATGACAAAACGCATGTTCTAAAGGGTAATGTTGCTTGTAATGCATTTATTTATTTATTTTTCAGCTGAACTGTTTCTAACAATTAATTTGCCATCTACTAAAGCTTACCATTCTTATATTCTGATTTGTGTTTAATAGTTTACTGATCAGCCAAAGAAAAGCAGATAAACATATAATTTCAAGGGTGTAGAAATGGGGATTATTAGGGCTGTGATCACCTCTGAAGGAGGACTTGTCTTTTTCTGTGCCCCTCCCTTCTTTATTTCATTGCAGGTTCATTTAAAAATCTGATTGTTTTTATTCTGGAAAGTTAATAGATACTTTAATATCATCTCTGCCATTAGAGTTAGTAAAACTTACTGTTTTTCTGTTGAGCACTGTGGACAAACTTTCTTCATTTTAAAAGAAGTTAAAGAAAACTTGCATCAGTAGTTTTTGGGAGACTGCAGTAAACAGCTGCTCTATGAAGAATACGGAGAATTTCCACCACCCGGTCATTATGTCTAGGGAGATGGCACTAGTAGAAACATTAGTAGTAGCAAAACCATGGTCTGTCTGGAATGATCAGTATTTAGTTTGCTCCTCAACAGAAGCTCATTTTTATTGGGAAATATATATGTGTATATATGCACCAGTCAGAAGGCTGAGGTGGTAGAATTACGCACATCTTTGAGCTTGCTAAAGAGGACTTTGGCTAGGGTTACATGTTTGCTGAGCTGAGAGAATATTGTATGCTTCTTTCTGCTCAAAGAGCTTCTGTTACTGATACTAACTGGAGTTGAGAGGAGACCAAAAGTAGACCAAGAAAAAAAAAGTTACTAGTCTAATTCAAAATATGACTGAAGGGTGGTTTCAGAAGTTCAATAGCTGAACAGCAGTAGCCACATATTGTTTGTAGACATATGTCCAGATACTGAGGTTTGTCCCTATGCTTAGTGTCCACAAAGTGTATTGCTCCATGAAGCAATTTATATCACAGAAAAAATTATGTGGCATATACTATCCCTTCTTCAGTAGCTGACAGCCTATTCATAATAGCTAGGGCATGGGTGGACAGGGCTGCTAAACTGGGCTGGAAATGGAATGTAAGCAGAAGCAAGAGTCTATGATTAAAAGAGATCAATTGCAGGAGTGGGAAGGAGCCTTAATGCTTCAGTCTAGGGAGAAAAGACCTTATGTACCAGTCAGGTGGGAAGCCCAGAAGAAAAAGCATCTGTATATCCCAAACATAAGGGGCAAGGCAGAAGCCTAGCACTGGTAAAGGCCAGGGCACTAGGGATTTTAAATCTGTAGTGAGGGGACAGGAGCAGGAGCAGAAAATGCAAGCTAGTTGGAGACAGTTGGTCAAGAATGATCAGAAAATTAACCAAGAAGTACAGACCACTGGAACAAGACTTAGAAGCAATCTATAAGTTGCTGAGAGTCTTTTTTATATCTCTCTGAATCTAGTCAGAAGCTTTATTTGGAGCAAGATCCAAAGCAAGATGTTGCCTCTGAGGTAGTCACCTTGATCCACTTTATAACTAGCTGGGAAAAATATACACCTGATGGGTGCAACTCATCTATTCCTAAAGCAGATATTTAAAGTAAGACTGATGAATTGCACCCTAGAAGTGTCTATTTCTGTCCATTAATTATGAAGAGAGTCTACACTAAGTAGCTGAGATATATGCTTTTGTTATAAATGTCTAGTGTTGGATGAGATGAGTCCTACAGCCTCAGGTGTCCTAGTCATTCTGCTGTACCACAGCTCTGCCCTATTCAGTTAAGGCCCTGATCCATCAAGCTATTAAATATGTACGTAGGTTTTTGAGAATGAATGTGATTAAATGTTCTGGGGGATTGTAGGGAAGTTGCAGATGAGTAAATGCTTCAATGTGTGAAATGTGAATCTTAAATTAACTATTTAGTTTGTATTCCAGAAGCCTGACACCAGTTTTGTAAAAATCTCCATTTCCTCTGTACTTCAAGCTGCATTCTGTCCCTAATGAAATATACCAGCCCTGCTATCAATGCAGTGTGCAAGCACACACTTGGCTTTCTGGTAGCAATTCGACAATATTCAACCACCCAGACATCTGGAAATGTAGTCAGCAGGGAGCTGGAAGAGTAGCCAACAGAAATTAATCTCTGAATTTCCATGAATTTTCAGGTGTATTTCATGATCTTTCCCTAGTTATATCAGAAATGATGGGGTGAAGTAGTTTAATCAGTGTCAGAGTTCATGAGATCTATGGTTGATGGGATGTTGTAGCAGATCATAAGGAGATCTCATTATCAGCTACTATAGCTGTCTCCTAGAAGTAAGGAATAAATAAACTTGGTTGAAAACACGGTGTTAAAATATTTCTGGTTTAGAATATTATGCATGCAATTCATCAGATTTTCTTAGTAGGTTATGTCACTGACCATGACTTTATCCAGCATTTTGGTACGGTGTCCCATTTTTGTTTCACAGTTGAGATATTACAGTCTAGATGGGTAGACTACCAGGTGGATGAAAATATGGCTGGGTCACTGGTCAAAGTGTATAGGGTTCACCACCCTTGCTCTTCCTTGTGTGACTGCTTACAAATGAAGTTTCTAAGGGAAACATCCTGGGACCAATGCTATTTAATTAATCCCATTAACAGCTTAGAGGAGAAGATAGAAGATACCCACATCAAGTTTACATTGTACGCCCATTGTAAGCACAATGGTTATTCCTGAGAGCAGGGCTGCCCATCAGATGGATCTGGCATGCTAGATGAATCAAGGAACCTTATCAAATTCAACAAGGATAAATTCAAGGAAAAAAAGTCCTACATTTTGTACAGACTAAACTCTATATCAGTGCTGGCTGGGTACTGACTGACTGTCTCAACTCTGCTGGAAAGCCCCTGGGAATCCTGGTGGACAGCAAGCTAGACTTGAGTCACACCAGGCAGTGGTAAGGGCTAACCGTATATAGTGTAAAAATAGGATTTTGGCCACCAGATCAAGGGAAGTGCCTAACCACTTCATCTTGGTACTCTTTAGATCACTTTTGGAGACCTGCATCCAGTTTTGGGCCACTCAGTACAGTAAAGATATTAATTAATTGAAGCCAGTTCATCAAATGACCAACAAAATGGATGGGGGATGAAGCACTTATCCTGTGAGGAGACAATGAGGGAGCTCAGCTTATTCAGCATGATCAGGTAATGTAGCTTCAGGGCATCTTAGGGACTACCATAAGCACAGAGACAGTCATTTTACTGAGATGTACAGTTAGAGAATGACAAACAGTGCTCATAAATTGAAGCAAGAGAGTTTCTGACATGGTACAATGAAAATATTTTTGTCATGAGTATAGCTAAGCACTGGAGTAGGATGGTCAGTATCTATAACCTTGGAGGCCTTCAAGAATGGACAAAATTCTGAGCAACTTGGCCTGAATTCAGTGTTGACCCTACCTTGATCAGAGGAACTAGAGACCTCCTGGCATCCCTTCTAAGATTCTGATTCTGTGATAGGTGAGGTGACCTCATCTGTGCTGATGGTGACTGTGGATATAAGGAAACAATTATATGACAAATAGGAACTAGGTGCAATACCGTGTTAGGTACAGGCTATAGTCTTTGTGCCAGACTATGAAGATAAAACCTAGTGTTCATGTGTTGTAGAAAAAGTATGGACAAGCCTACGAGTGGGTCTGACTGGCTTGAACCACAGTATCATGACAAAACACCAAATTTCTCCTCAAAGAAGTATCATCATGATTTTTTCCAGGTTTGATATTTCAGAAGCACAGGTGAGACTGTGCTGGCCTACTTTAATACTGGTATTTTATTGCAGATTTTTTTATACATGATAGCTATACCTTTTAGGGTGTCTTTTATTATTTTAATAATTTTTTGGCTTAAGTAAAAGGCCTAGTGATGAATACTCTTTCTAACTTGGCTCTATCAAACTATAGGTCTCTCCGAAAATTTTACTGGAAAATATAAAAGCACAATTAAACTAGTGCTATGAGTAAAGAAAATGATAATTTATAATTTCACACTCTGTAAATATGTTTTTTTGGCTATCAAAATTGTACATGCCTCCACAGCATGGTATGTCATAGTAACATAATAAACATACTTTGAAGGTGTTTTTTTTGTTTGTTTGTTTTTGTTTTGTTTTTTTTTGAGCACCTTTAAAATTTTATTCATAACTGGAATATAGGATACAAACAATGTAAAGCTTTCAAAGTTGGATTCAAGGCATGTATTAAAATGCACCCATGCTTTTCACCATCCATTTGATGTGACCTGTTATTTGGCACTTTTTGAATGGAAAGATTCCTGTTCAATTCATGGAACATTTTCAACTATAGTGGTCCTAGTATGTAGCAACAGCTTTATATAGGCTTAGACATATAACACTTATGGAAATACTGGAGTAGAGTACCATGAAAATTAATATTCTGCTTTTTCCCTGTAGATATGAGAGACTTCATATTATTTTTACAGAAACTTGATATGAACCTATACATACATTAAATATCACTTTAACTTTATTTGCAGTATATTTTAGCACAACGCCAACATCTTACATACAATATAATATTTATTTTATGTGAAGTGTAGTTTTGATAATTTACATTTTGTATGCAATGTGTATTTAACATTTCCATACTACACAGGATCCTTTTACAGCAATAAACATGGCATATATTCTTTTTTTTTTTTTTTTTTTTTTTTTTTCTGTAAAAATATACTCTCAGCAAACTCCTGGCAAGATTATTTTTTTTTTTTTTTCTTTTAAAATCAATTTTATATTAGACATATACAACAGCATAACAAGGTCACTCCTGAAACCAGCCCTTCTTCTGATGGATCCTTTTCAAGTACTTGGGAAGAATTATTTGTGAGTAACATTGTTTATGGTGCTATCTTACACCTTAGGACTCAGTATTGTCTGCACTGGGAACAAGTACTTTTAGAAACGTGGAATATCCTTTCTTTCCTGTTAGCTTTGTAAAGTTCTGAAATATAGGTTCTCATACCTGTATATGCAGCAGAAATGAATGACAGCATTTCAGGCTGCTGGAAGTTTCTGTTTCCAAAAGCTAAAGTACGTAAGCTAATGAAATCAGCAGGACTTTAGGAATAGAAACAATATGATGAAAATTAAGACATGTTTCTCATATTTCTGTGATTAGTTTTGTTTGTTTGCTTGTTTGTTTGCGATGCTACCCAGACTTTTGGAATATACTTTTTTTTTTTTTTTTTTTTTTTTTTTCTGGGCTTGGGAAAGTCCAAAATATACACTGAAACCTTCAATAATTTGATCCTTAGGAAAGACAGCATTTTTTATTCTTTCTACACTGTGTCTAACAGAGTGGCTTCTATGTGCCAAGGTGCAAAGGGAACAATCATCACCACCATTATCAATAACTCTTGCTTTACATTTTTTTTTTTTCCTTTACATTTACAGAATTTAGCTATTATCACCAGGCTTCACCTCAACTGTTTGGTCTGTGCATATGATTATAGATATTTTCTTTTTTTTATACACCAATACATAATGTGGTGACTTTGTGCAGACAATTTTTTTCTCTACCCTTTAACTGCCTCGTAAAAGCTCTTTTACACTCACCGTTTAACAAAACAGTTACTGTGTTATGACAGTTTTCTAAAAGTAAAAGTAGTTTATTAAATTCTAGGTAAAAATTCAGCTTCCTCCATAATTGCATGCTCTGTCCTCTTCCTTCCCTACCAGTCTCTGGAATGACAAACTTCAGTTCTTATTTCTGAGTGTATTTATTTGGTCTCTCAACAAGTTATAAAGGGAAATTGGGTATTTTTTCGCCATTGTTTCCTGGGGTTGTGCTTTTGTCACCACTGCTATTAAGAACCACTTTGGAAACAGATTATCTAACCAATCCCTCATCTAGGAGGGACTAGAATTTCACAGAAATCACACCCAGAAAGGTGGCCATCAGGAAATGGGAAAGAGAGATTGCTTGGTTGAATTTGTCATTTTAGATTTGTAGACTTGAAGTATTCTGTATTATCGCTACTCCAGTGTAAACTGCAGAAGGTGCTGAAAAGAAGCAATTTACTCACTTCTGTCCCAAATATTAATGTCCAAGCCTCCTTATTCTTCTGTCAATAGCCTCTCTCTAGAATAGATTCCATCAGAGAAAGTTGAAAGGAAATGCACTTTCCTCAGTAGCAGAATATTTATCTTCCTTTTGAAAAGAAAGACAGTGCTATAATTTTTGACCCCTTTCATCCTGGCAGTAGCATACATATTCATTGCCTTTTTTTTTTTTTTCTTTTTTACAAGAGAATGATGCTGCTGCATCAAAAAGAATTGCTTGATATTTATTCAGTACCTTAAAGATGTATTTATAATTGTTGTGTTGTTTTTAAACACATAACTCTATCCAAAAGAAATAATGAAAAATAAAGAAAATGTGTTGCCACTGATTGTGTACTTGAATAATGCATATATTTGAATATCCAAACAGTTAAAAGATATATTTCTAGAATCTAATGCCCAATCTTTTCCTGAAGTTTGACGAATTCCCACATTCTTGTTGTTCCTCTAGAGCTGATGTTTTTTCATGATTTTTTATTTTCATTTAATTTTTTTTTTCCACAGCAAAACGTCAAATACTTTTTCTATTTTACCATAAATATGAATTTCATTATTTCTTCTTTTATAAGGTAAACTTTTTTTAGTTTTTGTTTCCATTTTGTTTTTGTTTGTCTTTGGTAACAAACAGGAAATTTCAATACAAATCCAAGTAGTCCTGTTCTGTATTATGTGTCTGGTATGTCTGATTTGGTATTTCAAAGACAACTTCAAAATGGACATCATGCAGTGTAGATTACTCTCTCTTTACTTTGTGTGCTGTTGTCATCCAGAAAGTGAAAAACTGCCAAGTGGGGGAAAGTGGGGATTTCGTTTGAAAGACTTCCTTTTTCATCACAGCTCCAGCACCACTCACCCATGCTACGTTCCCTATCAAGCAGCATTCTTGCTGATTCTGTTAAACAAATGGGAATTCCAGACAGAAGCAAATCATTTCCATATTGTCAGCAGACAAAATGAAACTTTGCATTAAATTCTACACTTATTTCGGAGTTTGTGAGGGCTGTTATTGTTGTTGTTGTTTTTAATCTCCTAGAAGATGAATTTACTTTAGAACTCATATTAATACCAGTTCTGAAACCCTTAACTCATGTTTAATTTGAAAATATCATACACAGTTAATTAAATTTTGGTTTGAGTTCTTTGGAAATAAACTTCTTGTTATTGATGATGTCATTAGTGCTAGGAGATATGCATTTCCTGTGAAGGGCTGTAATAACCCACTGGGATTATTATTATTTTTTTTTTTTAAAGTCCCTGCATGAAAAATTAATAATTCAGATAATTTGTTTATAAACTAGGCTGTAGGGGGACATTGCTGAACACTACAAATAAGTTTTTGATGTAGTTATACAATTATTTCCTATGCTATTTATCAATTCTTAAACCAGACACTGTTGATGAATATTCAACATCTGCATAAAGCATAGGAAAACATTTTTAATCAGCACTAATATTGAAGTGTGAATTTTCTAATCAGCATAACAGGTCTGTGGTGTGGGAACCTATGGGGCTAGTGAATTTTTCGGATTAGGGAGTGTTAATGGATGGAAGAAGGATAGGTGTTGGCATCCAGGCAAAGCTCTCATTCTTTTTTATCACTTCCCTGGCTTCCAGGACTGATATCAAGCCATGGGGAAAGGAATTGGCTTGTAGGTCACAGAGTATCACCCACAATGACCCTGGATCCCTTCCAATAGTTTATGTAAGTCTCCGTTTTGATGTGCATTGACCCAAACCAACTAGCTTCTTTATCATTTGTGAATTTGTAGTTTAACAAAATGGTGTTTAGGGTGGGGCAGCTCTCTGGACTTAAGTGCATGACCCAACAACGAAACCCAAGTTGTTCATATTTCTCTTGAACTACAACTCATTCACTCATGCACTTTTTTTTTCATGGAACATAATTATGTAATTAGATTCAATGTAATTTCACACTGCATTTTCTCTGTTAGAAATAAGTGCTGAATTTGTCAGGCTACAAAGTGGCTGATGCAAAAATACAAAGTGAACTGGAGAGCCTCTTTGTCTTTGTTTCACCCAAGTTAACTAGACAGTGTTAAAGAACGGTCTTTCCCCACCCACTACCCACCATCCACCCACCTTCCACCCCCACCTCCCAACAGAACTACTTAATTCTCACTACACTTTTTTCCCTCCGTTGATTCCAGGAGGCAGCTTTTCTTTCTAGCAAAGACATAGCTTTAGGATACAGTGGTTCTGCTGTCTCTGTGCACATTGGACCCAAGTTCTTCCTTGTCTAAACAGTGACCAGAGCACTTATGTAAAAATTACTGTATTACGGATTAAGATGTCTGCCCCAGCTCTTTGCTGGGAACTCTCCTTCTTGCATGTTGGAGATGTGGAATTGAAAGCATCTCCATGTCCTGAGAGCTGTTTTCACAATCTGACAAACTGATGCAAATGAATCTGTACTGATGGTCTGTAGACTGGACTCACTACTCATGCAGCCACTCCTGACGGTAAGGGAACAGACAGCAAGAGAGGACTGGAACAAAACAGGAAGAGGTGGAAAATTCCTTTACCTTAGCTGATATGCCAGAACTCTTAGGAAACATATTGCAAAGAAATGTGGCCATCCTCCTTGCTGAGCTTGTATAATGACTATTATACAACTAACCTCTAACTATAGATTAAGGTCATCATAACAATCCATCCAATCTTATATTTCTTTTATTTTTATTTATTTTATTTTTATTCTATGGCAAAAGATATATCATCTGGAGCACCATAAACTACACCTGCTGAAAGCCATTCAGAGTTCAGGCCAAATCTAATATAAGCATGCACGACTCAATTAAAGTCATGCTTGCTTACACCTGTAGTGAATTTGATACTAGATGTATGCATCGACTTGTACTAAATATGTTGTCTAAAATGATTAAGCACCAACCCAGTCTGTAGCAAATCTCTGAAGCCTATTCAAGTTAGGTGATTTATGATAATTTTCATTGAAATTGTTCCTTTCTGTGCTTGTCTGCAGTGTCTGCATTACACTCTCAGAATCTTTCTAGTTAATCTGTTTTCATAAAAGCTCTACCTGTGTTGCTGTGACTGCAGTTCACTTAGAAATAGCTGCAGAAGCTTTATACTAGCTAGCAAAAGTACAAGTGGCAGGACAGTTTCTGCAGCAAAGAACTGAGTGTGGGCTGCAGAAGCTTTTGGAGAAGT
Organism: Netta rufina; assembly: GCF_964035555.1. NCBI lineage: Eukaryota > Metazoa > Chordata > Aves > Anseriformes > Anatidae > Netta > Netta rufina. Next base: position 179,872,872 of record NC_140123.1, read on the forward strand.
AAATTAAAGGTTCAGATGGTTAAAACAAGCTCCATGGGGCCATGGCTCTCTGTTGACACATCCACTTGATCAGATTTCAAGCTAATTCTGGTATGTCCTCAAGAACAGCAGTCACTGCAGGGACAGCAGTGTAGACATCCCAGGAAGCAAGCAAATAAATTCACAGTTAATGAGACTAACTCTTAGCAAATTCATCTTCTATTTTATCAATACACTATATATAATATGATTCCAGTACTTCACATTGTTTCATGTACATTTGCTTGGTTATTTTGTGAGAAGAAACACAGAAAAATACCTAATCATGTTAAAACATTACATAGCTTTTTACATAATCACATTAACTGCTTATGAAATAACTACATTGCAATATCATTTTAAAGGTAAGGCAATTTAAGAATGGTCTATAAATTGTACACACTGCTGCCTGCATTAATGGCACCTCATATAGAAATATATGTTATTTCAGTTGGAAAACAGACTTTGTAATAAAGTCAGAAAAATCATAGCAAATTGGAAAGACACATTATTATTTAATCAGTTGTTTAATAAAATCTGCTTCATTCATAAGTATGAAAAAAAAATAACAGCAGGAAATATAGAACTGCTATCCCATTTAATCTTACCTGGAAACTACTTTCATACTTTCTCAAAGTATTCAGAGAAATACAAGGTTAGTCTATCTTCAGCACTGCTTATCCTGTCTGCAGAAGCAGAGAGATTGGTTTTGATGCTTGTATTTTTGTTTAAGTGGAAGAAAATGGAAAACAATGCAGTAGAACAGTCTTATAGTTTGCCTTTTGTAGAGTTTAATGCAAAGATCAGTTAATCTCTTTTGATATGGTCATGATTAAAATCAGTTGAGATATGTGGTGTTCGGTCAGGCTACAGTACCCGATCACACACTGGTTCTTTGCCCATGCTGGCTGTGGAAGGTGGTTTAACATGTGTGATTTTGCAATTGGGGTGAAGCAACAGTGCACATACCCTCAGTTATGATAGCGGTTAACCTGAATGGCTATAGTCAGTAAGACTCACTGACTCAACTGAATCGTTGTTTTGGGTTTGAACAAATGTTCAGATTTAGTTTTCTCATTTAGGATTTTGTTGAGTGCTATCTTGCAAAACTTATTTGATCTAGGAGAAAAGTCATATTCTCCTCTCAAGTGAGAGATGTGGAAATGTTCCTTGAAATCTGGAAAGGAATTTATTGGGGCAATGTCAAAACATAGCAGTCTTATACTGGCATATTTACAGCATATTTAGCAGCTCCAGCTACCAGAAAACCATGGTGTGGTAGTGGGTGGTAAATCAACACTCTGCATTCCTCAGGAAGTAGTGTCCAACAGGGTTTGCAGGAGCTGTGCAGGGCAGAGGGATGTGGGTGGCCAGAGCCATCTGTGCCAGGATCCATGCTGTGCCTGAACTAGACACAAGTCCCAGGGAGATAAAGCCAGGATGAAACTAGATGAAACCTTTCTGTTCTGATCCCTTAAGTCTGCTGGTGCAGACTTATATATGGAATCTGGGTGTTTCACTGGTGAAATATTTATGTATTTGTGCCATTCACCTAAGAATGGCATAAGATGCAATTCTTCACTGGATCACACCATTTTGCATTTTTTTTTTTAACATTTTATTGGCTGTTATCCTTGAAAAGTAATGGAAATTGCCAGATTAAAAAAAAAAAAAAAAGAATTATTTAGCTGAGGAGATATGTCAATGAATTGAGAATTAAAATATAATCAAATATTATAAACCATAAAAAATGTTTATGACCAGCTCTATTAATATAGTGTTGCTTACTGCAGCTGTTAAGGCTTTCACAATCTTCTTTCTTTCTTTCTTTCTTTCTTTCTTTCTTTCTTTCTTTCTTTCTTTCTTTCTTTCTTTCTTTCTTTCTTTCTTTCTTGTTCTTTTGTTCTTTCTCTTTCTCTTTCTCTTTCTCTTTCTCTTTCTCTTTCTCTTTCTCTTTCTCTTTCTCTTTCTCTTTCTCTTTCTCTTTCTCTTTCTCTTTCTCTTTCTCTTTCTCTTTCTTCTTTTGTCTGGGAAGTAAAAGCATAAGACCTACGTTGTTTTATAACCAAGCAAACATCTTTCATCTTCCAGACATCCGTAAGAACAGACCCATATATGATAATAGTCCAATCAATATACTGAAAATAATATAATCAGGACCATTCTTTTGTTAATTATTTCTCTACATTTTTGTTTTTACAATTCTGAGACACTATATTCTGAGTTACCAAGAAATATAATATAGTATATCAAGCCTTCCAACACAATAAGCTTCTTGTAATGATCTCATTGTATTTTCTAGGAGGTATTTGTCTATTTCATAAAATCACTGCATAACAACACAATTGGCAGCTTCTGTTCAGCAGAAGCATAGTATAATGGCAGGTCAAGGATAACACATACTGGCAGAGCTTTGTGGGTAAGTTTGTAATTCTTTTTCTGACTTCTCATTACTAAAAAAATCATTTAAATGATGATTCCAAAATTCATATTTTTTGTTTATGAGCTATACAAAAAGCTAAACAAAAGCTATATATACTTGGAGTTAATATCAATAAAATATTGTGATCACTCCGTGCATGGTATTATTAAACACTGAAATATTTTATAGACTGTCCTCTCTTGACTACGTTGTGGATAGCCCCTCTGAATGCCTCTTCTGTGAGCTCTTCCTCCATATGTCCAGTGTAAGGATGTTATTATAGCTTGGCACCTGTGATCGTTTTGACACTCTGTTATTCTCAAGCATTCCTCTTTACATGTCATGAAATCATTACTGCAACAGCAACAGCCATTTCCTTCTCTTATTTCTTTCTTTCTCTTTCTTTCTTTCTTTCTTTCTTTCTTTCTTTCTTTCTTTCTTTCTTTCTTTCTTTCTTTCTTTCTTTCTTTCTTTCTTTCTTTCTTTCTTTCTTTCTTTCTTTCTTTCTCTCTCTCTCTCTCTCTCTCTCTCTCTCTCTCTCTCTCTCTTTCTCTCTTCCTTTCTCTCTTTCTCTCTTTCTTTCTCTCTTTCTTTTGAATTATCTTTAATAGCTTGACAGTCAGCTTAAAGTCAGTATCTGTTTTGCAATCAGTGAGAAATAGCAGACTGATTATTGAGTAATAATTGTTCCTCAATAACCATTACAAGAATAATCCATTTTAAAAGTCTTAGCATTTGGTCTGTCTATTGTCTCAATACCACATAAGGATAAGGACACCAAACAGGTAACAGAGGTATGAATAATGCCTATTTATTCTGAAACACAAAATCAAAAACTTTTTCAAGTAGTTAGCTATTATTATCTAATCATAATACAGAGGGTTTTTTTTGGTGTAGAAATATTTCATAAGCGTGAACATGCAGTATTCCTCCTTTCTGACTACCTAAAAAAATCCTATCAGAGCCATTCCATGTTCTTTTTTTTTTTTTTTTTTTTTTTCATACCAGCAGTATATAAGAGATCTAGCTATCTAGCTTTTATTTTTTATTTTTTATTTATTTTATTATTATTTTTTCCACATATATTAGCAGTGTTTTTATAATTTGGAAGTGTTTCTAGAAAATTATTACTTAGATAGACACTGATCTATATTGCATTTTGAATAGGGAATGACTTTTTACAGTAAGCATTATTGCGGTTTTTTATGATATAGTTGTTCTGCACTTCTTTCACAGCAAGAATCTAATAATATAATGTGTGTTCTGAAGAACACATTAAAATGACATTATGCGATCAGGATGCCAATTACAGTATGACTAAAGACTAGCTATCAAGCTACAGAAAGACAGTAATTGTGCTGATATAAACATAATGTTTATATGTCTTGAGTAGAAAAGAATGAATCCCATTTTATTACTTACATACGATTATTGACAAAACACTTAGGGATACATTTTCAAAGTGTTGTATGGGTTTTTAGCTGCATGACTCCCATTTAAGTCAATAAGAGTCACATAGTTAAAACCCCATGCAACATTTTGAAAAATTACCACAGAGAAGCCTCTTTTTTTATTGCTTAGCTGCACAAATCATTTCATTCCCTAGTAGCTCTTCCACATGGCAAGCTAGTAGTGTTGGCTGTCAGTACTTTCATAAAAAAGCATCTACAAGCCTCCAAATATAGTGGTCTATTTATATGCAGATTTCAAAAAATAATAACATGATTTGTACTTCTATTGTTCCTTTCATCGGGTTATAGCCCAGTGCTTTAAAGCTATTAGTTAATTATATCTCACATCACTCCTCCAGGTAGATACACCAGTAGCTGCCACCTTTGGTGGCTGGCCCAGGGAGACAAGGTGAGTCAGTGAAAGAACAAAGAATTGAACCAGACCAGCTCCAGGTCCTTGGTCCCTTGTTTCAGCTGCTAAATACTCCCAACCCCCAAAGATTCAGCATTCAATAGTAAGTAATGCATATGAAATGCTAACATTAATTGGAAATGGCACTGGAGTGACCTCACTTAAGTCTACTGAGGTCTGATATTGCTTCCTTTCACTCATTAATTCATTAATTAGTTTAAAAGAGCTAATGGAAAACAAAAATATCCCATTTGCCAGGGAAGATCAGTGCTGAATATTTAGATTTTTTTGTTATTATTATTCATACAGAATCATAAGTGCTTGACAGACAATCCTTGTTGTTGTTTGTTTTTGTTTTTGTTTAGATAAACATAATCCAGACTTTTTAGAGCACATCAATTTAATGGACTGATGATCACTTCACTGTGATTTGACTTTGCAAGGCTAAAGAAGCTCCACAAAACCATTTTTTTTATCAGCTTAGTATACTGACAACCACCACAACTCATTATACATTGTTGGCCTCAGCGACTTGCAGTAACAATAGAATGGTATCGTATGCTTATTTTACTTCCCTATTATGCAAAGAAAGATATTTTAACATTTTCTCTCTTTAAATAAGAAGCACATGATCAAATTAGTGATTAACATTAGTACCTATACATATAAACAGTAATTATTAAAATAATAATGTAAATGCTTAAGATATTTAAAAATTGTAAATATTTTACCATTAGCTAGGATACTAGTATCATCAGCTTTGTTCATTTTAGCTCATATCCTTCCCTGAACTAAAGAGAATTAGCTTTGTCTGGCAGATACCCATTTGTTCTTTTGAATTGATGCATGCAGGTTCCCATGCATGTGACTCGCTTGTTTATTAACAGAAATGTTAGCCACAATCAGGTTGCCTTAGAATAGGAAGCATAAGTTAGTGCATAACAAAAGTCACCACAATTCAGAGTTTCCAGAAAATAAAACTAGAATTCATTAAGATTACCTTTACTATCCCAATATTTTTCATTTAGTAGCAACATACATTTTTCTTATTTCACTGCTGTAGTATTATAATGCACTAAGACAAAAATTGTTTTTCCTAGTTGATTGTACCCTTGTGTCTTTGTTACTTGTATTTCTATCGACACTGAGTGCATTATCCATTGTTAAATGATTTATAAAAATTGTTAAATAAGGCAAACACTATATTCAGTGTAGTGTAATGAGGCCTATCAAGCAGGAGAAATACTTCTCATCATGATATTAAAATTAAATGTAGCATTTTAAAAATTCTTGACATAAATAAAGAAGTTATTTATCTGGACCACTGCTTTTTCTGTAAGCCCAGTGTTCTGTATAAGTCATTGTCAAAGCATATATTTTATTCTGTAGAATAATTTCATTTCCTTTTTCTCAAATATATTTTGAACTTGAAGTCATGAACCCATAGTACACAATCTTTTGGTCTTTTCCATGTAGGACTGTATTGTAGTCCAATTTTCACCAGCAGCTTTGTATCTCATTAGAATGCTTTTTTTTTTTTTTTTTTTTTTTTTTTTTTAATACATGAAATGTGTAAAAAAAACCACAACACATCATCCATTCAAATTTAATTGACTATGGTGAACACAATGTTATTTATGACTGTATTAAAAGACTGAATTTAGTAGTTTTCTTTGTGTGCAGTTACCACACTCCTCCTCCCCTAACTTCCAGTTGAGGACTGGAATCTAAATCTAAATCTAAATCCAATCTAAAGCAATTTATCAAGATAGTAGTACACATGCATGTGTACTAAGGCATGCAGTAACTGTAACATCCAATTACAAGGCGAGGATGGAGTCAGCATCAGTTCCAGTTGTCTTTGGTTCCTCATCCTGAACAACATGGTCGTTAAGAGCTGAATCCTCTAAAATAAGTTTCCATTAAGTCTCAGACTTCTGGACCAGTATCTAAATATCTACCAGTTGTAATTACAAAGCCAGTGCAAATACTATTGACTTTTTTTTTTTTTTTTTTAAATGCATATATATATGTATATATATATATAGTCATACTTTTTGAAAGTCATCCTAACTATGAAATAGTGCACCATACCTTATTGAAACTGACAGATACCTAATTGATATGACTTTAACAGAATTGTGCATCTTTGTGTAACTGATGTTCCCTGTTTTGTTACATTTCTCTATTTTCAATACATTTATTATTTTTTATGTTATTAAGACATTTATTCAGATATTGATGTAACAGCACAGATCAGCTTTTACTTTCCTTTGTTGCTACACTATGGAATACAAATAATCTGTGAAAATAAAAAAGTTGTATTATTAACAATGTATTTAAAACTCTGAAACCCTCCTCTACCTTACCTTTCATAACTCTTCTCCATATGAAATGTTCTTCTTAGGGAAGTCCCTCAACGTCATTTGGTGGTTCCTTTTCCTCAACTTGTGATAGACAATAATACTTAAAATGTGTGCTCTTGATAAATTCTTAGTTCCTTCTTAACTCCTCCTCTCATTTAAATATGATCTTATTTCTGGAGAGAATTTTAGCTACATAGAAAGAAACAAATTCTCTTTCTCATGGTTGATTTCTGTTCAGTCTTACAGATGAGGTTATTTGTTTTAATTCTCCTATTTGTTTCTCTGTTGCTGTTCATATAGAGAGACAATCAGTGAAGATGAGATATTTGACTGAAAAAATGTCAACAAGCTGAAAAAAAAACTGTTTTACATCTTTTTTCTTTCAAAGACCAGTCTATATTCATAATTCCATATCACCCAAAGACAAATAAACATAGCAACAAGTAGGTTTCATAACACATCCCAGCAAGAACTTACCATGCCAAAAGTGAGAGATTTTTTTCTTTATTTCTGCATGAAGTTTACTTGACTAATTTTATTTAATAATGTCTAAATCTGTAATTTCATGTATTTAACTTCACTGAAACTTTGTGAAACAAGCATCCTGTAATTCAACTAAGATTCAATAAGATTAATTGGTTTAGGAAGGGCCACATAGGAAGATAGGTAGAGAGTACCACATAGGTAGAAAGAGTAACTGATCATAAACTCCTTAATTAACATGGTATAATAGAATATATATTCCCTGTTCATAATTGCATATACACAGAAGGCTAATTTTCATTTTGGTTCTGAGGATGGTTTTTTTTTGTTTGTTTGTTTTGTTTTGCTTTGACCTTAGTAGAGCTATTTAATGGAATAAGGGAATATAATAAAGGAAAAAAAAAAAGTTATTTTTGGCTTTCAACAAGTTTTAATACCGCATTCACAAACAATGTAATCATTTTAAATGTTATATCATTATCTAGCAGGTAGAAAACAGCAATGTTTTGGAAGCAGGGAATCTAGATCTAGGTGGTGAAGAAAGGGTTATCTCCAGTTGGAATCTGAGACTCAAAGCCCTGAATGTCCATATGAGACATGTGTTCTAAAGAAAAAAAAAATCCAAAGCTTTAGTACACAAGGATGGCCAGTTCTATTTTCAATAGTAATGACTATCTGGTGGCATATTCAAATTCAGAGAAGTAAATTAGAAAAGTGGGAGGATGACCGAGGTATAAACCTCATACAGGTATAACGATAGTGTTATATGAAATATTTCCTCTTGTCAGTTGAATTCTACAGTAAAATTCTGCATTCACAAAATTTTGATTTAAATTAATTCATAAATTGTTTTGAATTCATACTTGTTTATTTACTTCCCTGCAAAAAGACTGATTCCCAATGTTTGGCAACCTTTAAAACACATCAATAAATGCAGGTTTTGCATTTTATGCTTCTCTTGGCTAAATAGTTGGATACATTAAATCTTTGCACATTTATTTGGGCATAATTTACTGCTAATATGCATTAATGTTAGATATTTTAATTGTGCTAGGAAAAAGTGGTTGCTACATTTTTATATTGGTTCTTCTGGATGAATAACAGGTCTTTATACTTGATTTCTTCAGCAAAGACTATTCTTTTAATGAAGCTCAAATATTAAGATTTTAAAATTTGAATAAACCAGCATTAGCTTGCTTCTAAGGACTGCATAAAGTTATCTAAGAAGCTTGCATTTTACTTTGGTACGTTAAAGTAGTTGTAGTCCTCAGCCCCTAGATCAGTATGGGCATATTTTGCTATGTGAGAAGAAACTCTTCAACCAAGATACACATACTTTCAGAGTGATCAATGATTAATTGTTGGTTAAAACACACGGAAGAGAGATACAGCTTTGGAAATGCATGTGATAGGGCTAAGATGTAGCATACTCACCTGCTCTCCTCCTTCCTTGAGATACTCGATAAGTACTTGGAGGTCTATCAGATGGAGAAGCAGAGATCTCCATTGTTTCATGGAAGAAGCTGAAGCTCAGTATTGCTGTTTTGTTAACTCTGCATTCTTTGTTTTCTATTTAAAATCCTAGATCACCTTTTTATGTTGGTATTTTTCTTCTTGAACTGCTATCAACATCTCAAGAGTTTAAATTCTGCCTGCATTTTTACTTTTCTTATGTTTTATGGTTTATTTCATGTATTTGCTTACACCTTAACAATTTTCTGAGTAAAACTAAGTCAAGATCACAGAGTTGTGCTGCATCAAACTAAGCTCTGGATCACAGAGATCTGTACCCCAGATCCTAGGGTTATAGACATATTTAGTGAGGGGAACGGAAAAACTTCCTTTTTGCCCTCACTGATAATTAATTTTGGAATTAGTAGATCTCATCCTCCTACAAACTAATGGAGAAACAAACACATCTTTATATTTTTTCAACTTCCGGACAGTTTTTCACCTTCCAGTGAGCTAGTAATTGAACTGATTTGATTGAAATGAAGAAAATATTCTCTGTGCAACTGTAAAAGATTTTACCAGTGCCAACAGCTGGTTGAACTGAATTCAACAGACTCTGAGTCCAGTCATTTTCCCATTGATTTGCACCAATTTAAATTTATCTCAATCAGTACTTCAAAATTGAATATAAATCTGAAATAACTGTATTACTTTAACAGTCTGTCATAAATGAATGTACAGTAATATTTAAAATACATTTACTAATGTTTAAAATATGCTTTCTTAAAAAGTTATAAATAAGTTTTCATCTACTCATGTAATGGTCTAGGACAGAAGCTATTGGATCAAACTGGCATGGCAGCAGTGACAGAACCCTCATTACTACCATTACCACAGCAGTCTGTTGTATTAAACATGCTGTGAGAACTCTGAGGCTACATCCGTACTTGTAAATTAAAGATGTTGCAAGCATATGTTGGCACTGAGTTGATGAAGAATATTAAGTGTCCCTGCTATCAAACTGTCTTAGCTCTTAAAACAGGATGACTGCATTCAAACTGCCTCTTGCGCATAGTCTGTGCATAGTGCTAACTCCCTAACTGCCTGGAAGATGTTGTAAAGCAAGCTTGAGTTGGCCAGAGCCAAAACCATGCCCAGGACAATCTAACAATGTAACAATATGGATGATCATGTTCCAGTACCCAGGAATGTTTAATTTAATAGGTGTTCAAGGCCTGAATGTGATAAGGAAACCATACAGTTTGTGAATCCTTTAGGGGATTACGCAAATGCTGTATGGCACTGAATTGTTCAAACTCTTGGGTACATTCAGTAGCCAATGAAAAGACATTTCAAAGGTTTTATAACCTTTTGTTTCAGGCTTATTCAAGTAAACTGCAGGGTTAGGTACCTTCTGTGTATGTATACATTTGCAATAAGGATTTTCACTGGAGTTGCTCTCACTTAGTTTGGTCTCTATAAAAAGCCTTAACTTTGATTAAACATCCCCACTGTCACTGCCTTTTTTCAGTGCCCCAGTTCTAGGAAACAGTTCTGGTCTTTCCCCAGGTGATAATCAAGGTCAGTAGAAGGCCATAAATTCAGGAATAAAAATGTGATGGGAATTGCACTGGTAACTTCCAGTACTAGTCATCTGTAGCACACAAAAAAGTTTTAACCACAGCTCATGGTGGGTAGGAGTCTGCTGACAGCAGCCATTCAGCAGAGCTGAATGGAGAGACTAGGTTAAGCTTTTATTTGGGTATGACATTGAACAATATTAATAGTGAGTATAGACATTTTATCACTCTCACCTAGGATAAACAATTTAGTCCTTTAGTCTTTAAAATGTCTCTGCCATTTTTAAAAATTAAATTTAGACTACCAAGTCAGTGAAGTATTTTCAAAGCTTGTATATGAAAACTGTATACAACCAAAAAATGCCACCGTTCAATATTGTCTAAAGAACAAGTGGCAATTGAATAAACTTCTTGAAAAAGCAAATTCATAAAGGAAATATTATTTCTGTTCAAAAGCAGAAGCTTATGTGTGTAGAATTACATGTGTACACTAGACAATGAGCAAATGTAACAGTCATCTAAGAAAGGAAATACCTAATACAGAAGCCATCAAATGACACGGAAAAAACAAACCTGAGGACCTCAGTAAACTTGCTGAGCTAATAACATATGAGCACACTCACAAAATTCTTATTGTGTTTCAAAAGAATGAGAACAGCAGTGAGATACTTGCAATAAAGAAACGTTCTCCTGAAAGCTTACTCCTTTCTGTTCTCATACTATCATTTACTAGCTAAATAATTATTTTTGTATTTTTAATTGCATTTATTAAATATAAAATTATCTGTTAAGCAAAGAGGGCTAAAAATGAGTCAGTCTTATTAAAGTTCTGGTTATGAGCTACAGACTTTTGAAAGGAACTGTCAACTGCTTTTTCCTGGAGGTTCTCCTTTAGCATAAATTTCCAGTAAGTATACATAAGCCAAAGTATCTATTTCTTCATCCATAATTGTCTTCTCATATTTATTTGGGTGGCATTGGCTTAGGTGTGAAATGCAAATAGTATCAGGATGTCAGAGGTATCCCATTGTTTGAATACATTGCCTTTTATTTTCTTCTTCAGGGGAAGAAATAAAATAAAATAAAATAAAATAAAATAAAATAAAATAAAATAAAATAAAATAAAATAAAATAAAATAAAATAAAATAAATAAAATAAAATAAATAAAATAAAATAAAATAAAATAAATAAAATAAAATAAAATAATCTTTCCATTCACAAAATATGAACCACTCTGACAAGAATCCTGATGAAAGAAATGCAGCCTACTTCTTCTGTTGACCTAACCATCAATTTCTGTCAGGATTGCCAGCAACAAAGCAACAAATGTGTTTTGCAAAGTGCATAATTTTTATTATTTTGTATTTATTTTTATTTTTCATTGCTCCAACTTAGTATGTTGTTTAGGAACTTGGAGTTTTGGAACATTTACTCATATAAGATATAACTTGTACTAGATTCAAGGGCCTATATGTGCAACGAAATACTTCTGACCAAAGATCCTGGAAAATTTTTAAAATTCAGAATATGTGCACCAAGTATGTGTATGGATTATTTGCTGGGAGTATACTGCAATGAAGCCCTAAGAGAACACTGTCCTTTTAGGTTAAGATGCTACATTATTACTACTAAGTGACTATGCATTTTCAGTTTAGGAGTGAGAAGAATGATGCTGTGCTGACAGGAGATGAAACAGTCAGAGTAGTTTTTCCTTGTTTCATCAGTGCAGATCTCAAAAGCCAGTGAAGTCATCTACAGGAAAGTCAGCCTAGCAAAGGAAAGTTCTGTGTCAACAGTGTTGAAACTACAGCCACCTTCAAACATTGTAGCAGGTACCAAAAAAGCAGTCACAATTAAAAGTATACAGGGCATATGATTTCTCCAATCCTGCAGTACACAGGTCTCAGTTTTCTTTCAAAGCATTTGAAAGCAATGAAAAAATTGCTTTGAAAGCACAGTTTTAAGGATCAAGATCAACATTTTTTAAGGTTCTATTAAGAAAGTGGTGTTTCCTGCCATAAAGTTACACTTGTTTTCTACAGATTTTTATTTAGTTCAAGAAGGATTGACTTTGAAATAAAGTCCAACAGGTTTCCCAGTTGATTTTGATTTAGTGGATGTCTTTGGTGGAGGGCCTCAGGACAGGCTGGCTCTAGCTATTTATCTTGATATTGGGTAGTTTATATATTTTAAGAAAGTGACAAATGGCAGCTTTAAAAAAAACTCATTATGGTAATTGATTATTATAGGAAAACCTTGGAAACTTTATGAAAGAGAGACATATTTTCTACATGTCTTAGCTTTAAAGCAGACTTGTAATTAGAAGAATCCATAAACATTTATCACATTAAGAGAAGCTCGGTTAGTAAGTTTAGAATAAAACTGCGGAGTCATTTTATTGTCCTGTGTTAAAATCACATACTTTACTGATTTTCTCTTACCACAGTGAGATCAATTTGCCCAGCTGAACAGAAGACCACACACACTATCAGAATTGGTCTAAGTGGAGTTCTACAACAAATGTGATGTGCATTACTCTGGGAAAAGTGACTAGACTAATATGTTCCTACATATTGTAATCAAGCCATATTTTCTGAGTATAACTCACTCAAGAATTTGAATTCTAAAATATTGCTTCTCTCCTTCTTCTCCTTGGCTTCTCCATCTATTTGAAACTTTGGGTGTTCAGCCAGCAGGCAACTCATTGTTCTCAGATTTCCTTCCTTCCCTCAGTTCCCTTATTTTAGCTGTAGCTCATTCTGACCAAATTTTGAGAGATTCCAGTTCTGGATCCACATGTAAGACTACATTTGTCTTATATTTATGTCAAGTTGATTTAGAGATTGATTTACATGTATTGAAGAAAACAAACAAAATATTTTTGTTAATTTATAGCTAATGTGGCTAGGAGTTTATTTGCTTTCAAACAAGAAATGGACCACCCTTTGCAATCACTACCCCATGTTACATTAGCAGAGACAATCAACACTCCAGAAAACCATTCAGTATTTTCAGAAATTCTGGATATGAAAAAATATCTATCTGATTTCATGAACAGGAAAGTACATAATCATGTCCAAACATGAGGACTTGCCACTGGCAAAGTGTACATAAAAGTAAATATTCTGTAGTAGACTTCTTATCACTTTTTGTTGTCAATATAGATCTGCATTATATGACATAGTTTGATTTTTAGTTTAGGCATATATTTCAAGTATAAGACTGAAAATAAAAGCTTGCACAGGTGAAACCCTACTCGAGCATAAGAGGTAGACAATACATGCAAAACCATTACCACAGTACACGTACTTCAACAGTTTTTCAGTTTGGAAACAGTATTTTGCAGTATTGAATTCTTGCAGATGATCTGTTATGGCGTTTCTTATCTTTCAACTGGCTTTTATTATGGCAAGACTCAGCATTTAGAATTATTATTTATTTTTTTTAATGGCACCAAATCCAGATATCAAAGGAATACATAAGAATGCCATCATTATTTCTAAAAAGAAAGTTAAAAAACAAACAGACAAACAAACAAAAAACTTTGTCACCTTAGTTTTTTTTAAGCCTCAGAAGTGAGAATACAAATAAAAGAATGATATTTTTAAACGTTATTTTATTTTAACAAAAACATAATTTTTACAACTGCTTTATGGTATTTTAACATCTGGATTTGACAATATCATTGTTTCTCTTGTTTAAATATATTTTATTGCTTAAGATAATGTCCTACATATAAATTTACACATGTCCATAACAGGAATAAACCACAAAATCTGAGAAACAAAGTAAAGGTTTCAAAAGAAAAGTTTTTCATTCTTCTAAGCAGACCGCTTCCAAAACCAAACCCATAATAATTACACTGATTCTTTCCCCACAGCCAGCTACATCTTTTTACCATTAAAGTTTTTCTTTTTCCAAGTTTGTTTCAGTCTGTAAACCCCTCTTTAAACATGAAATAAAAATCATTGTTGCTTTGGCAACTATATAGTTTCTTTGTTGAAAGCTGCTTAATTCAAATATTCTGCTCTCAAAGATATGTTACTTGGCAGCTTGATGTGTACAGTAAAAGTGAATGATATCTGTTAATAGCAGAGAGGAAAATTCATGTTCTTTGTGTTTCCCCATAATAGAGCTTTTTTCAAGTTATCCAGTGTTTCAGATTGATAAACGTCAGGTAAACAATGAAATGTATAAAGGTCTAACCCTCTGAGTTCTTTTGTCCATACAGCGAGTGTGAAAAGAGCACATTGGCATGGGGAAGGATCAGGCCATAAGATTTCCAAGCATGATGCAATCGTTCTTTGAGCAACAGCTGAGCTGTCTCATTGCTCCTAAATAGCACTGACTCACTGGATGAACACTGCCTTTCTATGGTTTTATTTTTCATAATTAGCTGTTTTGAAGTTCTACCTGAAACCAAAATACTCTCTGCTAAAACTGACATAATGCTGGTAACTTTCAATTATAGGTGAAAGGGTATTAATGCACAGTAAAAATACTAGTTGAAATATATACGTTATCTCTGGAAATTTGTTGCTGTATTGTGCAACATTCACCTCTTTTTTTTTTTTTTCTTTTTTCTTTCTTTTCTTATTCAGACTGTTTTGTATATATGAGCAAGTTTTTTTGTTTGATTTTTTGTTTTTAATAAAGTGAAAACATTTATTTCTGTAGAAGTGGTGGGGTAGAACAGAATAGGAGATCACTGAGCTTTCCCCTCTGATTTATAAATAGATCGTTAATTCTGTACAGTTTTTTCTACTAATTAACAAGATACTGAAATTAATTTTGATTCCCTGAATCTCACATCTAGTTGTTTGTCTAGTTTCCTGATCAGTGACAAAAACTATACAAGTTTTGGAAGCAATAAGCTACTTGAAATATATTTTTTTATTTTTATATTTTTTGTCAAGTGAATTCTTTTTAGATATAAACTCTTAAAACTACTGCTATTCACAAGAACTTGAGGCCAGATCTAGATCTCTGTAGACATAACACTGCAATTCTAGGAAAACGTGCCAGACCTCTATTTAGGAAACAGTTAAACATCAATACAGAGTGGAAGCAAGCTTTGCACCATCCTGTTCTCATTTCCCATATTAAAGTTGTGGTATACTCCTGCAAGTTCCTTGATTTGGCTGGTTGGGAGCCTGGACTGGTGAATGCCTTGCATTCATTGGCATAAGTGAAAAGAAAGCCCCAGAGTCCCAGCTTTTCAAATGGGATTTGTCTCATCTATCATCAGAATATTAAAAGTTAGATATCTAAAATGAAGCTAGTCTCCATTTGCTTCCTTAAGGGAGGTTGTTATATTTCCTAAAGCAGTCAATCTGAGCAGCCTTGAGGCACGATGGCTGGTATATAAAAAGACAATCTACAAATAGGCCACATGCTGTCTTCTTACCCGAGTCCATGCATTTGTGGTGGCAATGTTAAATTTACTGTATACTTCAGAGCAAAAAGATAGGAATTCCAATTCACTGTACAAGCTGAATAGGGACAACAATCCAGTGACTGCAAAAGGGCTGCTATGCCAATGCATATCTTGATTACTGAGAGCTATGTTAGTATGGAGATGCCTTTTGCCTTTCTTCCAGTGTACCCTGGCAGAAAAACTGGTAAGAACTCAATCCTAATTTAGTGCAATTTCTTGTCCATATATTTGTCCCAGCAGTATTTTATGCTTAAAGGACAGAATTTACTCTCATTAACCCTGCAGAGGTCAGTGGGATATACAGATACTCTACTAAGCATTAATTTTATATCATTCACATACAGCAGTTTTATCAGCATTTCCAAGATACAAAATACTGTCATAAGGAAATTCATTCACTGATGTTTTCACAGTATAAAATGTTTATTGGGAAAACATATGCTTCGTAGTACGTATGTTCCTATGTTTTAATGCACATTTCATGTGTTTTTTTTTTTTTTTGTTTTTTTTGTTTTTTTTCTTTTAAACCTGTTATTTTACCCTTTTGTTTTTAAAAGTTAATTCATTGTTATTAAACAAAATCAAAGAGGTGAAGAAAACAACATGTGGCAGCTCTTTTTGTTGCTATCATCTTGTTTTATTGTTAAAATGCCTCAGAAGGTGGCCATTGTACTTTTATTGAGCAAGGAATAGAATCCCTTTAAAATCCAGGTGTCAACCACATGTTTATCAGACTTTCCATAAACAACAAAGAGTTTTTCTTTCCATATCTGCTTTCTTTGTGAAAATCCAACTGAGCCTTGCAAATATGTTAATCCAAGTCTGCAAAATCTTCAAGCTCTTGATTTGATTCATGCATGCTAGCAAGGGTCAAACTGAGGGGAAATAGTAAAGCAGCATTTCCTCTGAGGTGATTGTATTGCTCATGCCTTTATATATTGCTACCAGCATTGAATGGTGGCAGGTTTTCACTGCTGAGGATTAAAACTAATTTAATGTTTCTAAACTAAACATGCCTAGGATGCAAAGTTCAGATAAAAATTGCAGCTTTATCAAATTAGATGTTCAGATACAGTGACTGGGGTTTGCTTCAAATATAAAAAGTGTTCAGATCTAGCTTTTTCAGATGTTCTCATATTTGTTAAGTGGTGATGTTTTAGCATGATGTGGGGCTGAATAAGAGTCATATTTTAAAAATAGCCCTCTAATTTTGGACTTCTTCTTATCACACTCCTGCTTGCCAAGCCAATAAACTCCAAATGAAAAAAATAGATTTTGGATACCCAAGAGCAGTTTCCTGCTCTTGGGAACTTCAGTTTCTGTAAATTATTAGTTTTTGGTTGTATTTACTTCACGGGAATCCTTATATATATTTTACATAATGTACATATATATATATATATATATATATATATATATAAAAGAGAGAGAGAATGCTAAAACAACATGAATACTTTTTTTTTTTTTTTTTTTTTTTTAAGAAATGGTATAAAATAACAAGCAACGTAGGTCTTGAACTTGCAGTTCCTACATGACCAATTATAATAACAAGAGTCATTATTAAATTAGCAATTATTCTTCATGAGGCTCACAAAGAAGAACTATACAATAAAAAAGAACAAAGAAGCATATCTTACACTAAAATAACTATAAAAGGGCAAAACATTGAAAGAGTAAAGAAATGACAAGAAAGTTATGTAGTTATGTGTTACTTATCAGTTATGTTGGCAGACTATTACCTTTATTAAAAGGTAGCACCTTCCTTTCTTCCTCCCTCCCTCCCTCCCTCCCTCCCTCTCTCCCTCTCTCCCTCCCTCCCTCCCTCCCTCCCTCCCTTCTTTCCTTCCTTCCTCATGAATATACTTGTTTGTTTTTTTTTCTTTTTAGAGACACAGTAAAAATAAATTTGTTGTTGAACTTCCCTGAAGTTTGTAGTGTCAGGAAGATTTCAGATAATTTTCTCCATATTATGTTTGGTGTCTCATCACGTGAAAGTGATAGAAATTTATGCTACTTTATCTAATTAGCACAGCAAACCTTTCAAACACTGTTAAAATTTAATTAGGCTTCCTACTTATTATGTTAGAGTAATGT
Organism: Netta rufina; assembly: GCF_964035555.1. Taxonomy (NCBI): domain Eukaryota; kingdom Metazoa; phylum Chordata; class Aves; order Anseriformes; family Anatidae; genus Netta; species Netta rufina. The sequence goes on from NC_140123.1 coordinate 179,890,588, forward strand.
TAGCTTATTTTTCTCTTACAATTGATTTCTACAATACTTTTCCTTAGCTTTTGGTGTTTATTACAGCAAGAAGTTCAAGAGGATTATGGCTTCAAAAGTAGTGCCTTAAGACATTTAAAAGTGTGTGGTTTGTTGTTGCTGTTTGTTTTTTATAAAATAACTTTACAGTGACAGCTCAGATTAGACATTTTAAAAGTTCATTGGCTGTGTATTCATTTGACCAGTAACATATCAATTTTAAGATTTTGCTATTGATTAGCTTTTCCTTGTCTTAATAATGGAACAAATTAGAATATTTACTATTTATAATGTGATGGTAGTTTTTGTAAAATTATGAAAAAGAGCACAATGGAGAATTGTGCTGATCTAGAAATGGACAGACTGACATGTTCTCAAGATACATAAAAATGGAGTGGTTGGTGGTTTTACTGTCTTGATTTCTTGATTATTTCAGTTCTGTCTTTTTTTTTTTTTTTTTTTTTTTCTGTGGTGGGGGAGGGGAGGGGAGAAGGGGTAAATTAATTTCACTGCATGTTTAAACTCTTTAAGCAGCTATAGAAGTTACTCTGTCAGTACAGTATAGGCAACACTGAAAAAATGAATATGAAATTATTCCTGTTCATTGTGATTTGGACTCCAAGTTAATTGTGAACACAAGCCTCAGAAGTAGAGCTAATATTATCTACTTTGACATGTGCTCTCTTCTGAAAAAGTGGTATTTTCTACAAACAGGCAACAGGCACATGGCCTGTTGGATCAGGTTACATCAGGTGATGTTTTGTTACGTGATATGACATGCTCTGCAGTGACCTGAGGCAATGTCATCTTGTGTTACCTTGGTAAGGAAATACTGTTCTTTATTAAGTAAGTGAAGAGAAGGCTAATCATCTCTAGTCATGAAGAATTTCTATACTCTCTGTAAAGAGAAGCAGTAATAACAAGTAACCCATTCTTCTGATTTTCTTTTGGATAATTCCAGTGAATCTAAATCCCATATGAATTGTGTCTTACTGTTATTTACTAGTTGGCATGTACTTTACAAATCTAATTTAATATATTCCAAAGTACACACAGAAAAGAAATTCCTGTAGTGTTACAAAGAGGTGTAGTACTTGGAGAGTGAATAGACAATAGCACCTATTTGGTTCTGGAAATGAGAAATTTTGCAAAAAGGATATTAAGTAATCTTCTTAGATGGAAATGCTTAGTGTTGGAAGCCTAACTATTTATACATTTCTATGCACAGACTGGTCATTATTGCTTTTCTACGATTCTTATAAGCTTCTTGCTTAAATAGTACATTATGAAAATGAGCTATTGCAACTGCAAAGTATGATAAAACTGAGTCTACAGTGTGACCCTACCCATGGCTCTATCAGGATAGGTACTCTCAGTAAGTGAGTCCTGAGTTACTGCATTATGAGAGATTATTAAAAGAACCCTTTGTACTTGGCCGTTCAATGTAATGATCTTTAATTTTATTTCCTATTGATACATTCGCCATGTAAATTCACTTTTAAAAGATTTACACAAAGAAAGTGAACACTATTATACAGGTACAGCTATCTACTAATTTTACAGTAAATTACCGGTGCATGGTACAGAATGTAACCTCATGGTTATATTCTGCAGTAAAAGGAATAGGTTAGAGAGGTTTTTATGCAAATTAGAAATGCTCTGTGTTGGAAGCCTAATTGTACTTTTTATTGTTGGACAAGTCAATACTGCTTTAATACACATTTTATAAGCTTCTTGCTAAAATTGTATATGAAAGGGATTAGTTCCCATAGATGAAAGGCATAATCTTAACAATGAGGCCACGTAAGCAGAATGGTTGAAGTACTGATAAAGGATTTGTTGGCTCCAACATAGAATAAGTCTTATTAGTCTTATTAGTCACCACTATTTGACCCACTACAGTTCGTTGTACAAGTTACATATACTCAGTCAGTGATAGAATCAACAACAGCAACTGTAATTGTATTCTGGCCAGTTAAAATAAATAGTAGTGATAGTAGTGTGTGAAGTACCTTGCTGTAAACCAGAAACAACATAAATTCTTTTTTTTTTTTTTTTTTTTAGTTACTCTTGAATGGAGAAAGAAAAAAAAGAAAAATCATTTTAAAAATGAGTTATTTTATAAAACCTACTAGGTAGCAAGCACATCATGAAGGAGGCTGGAAGAGAGGGTCAAAGTTCAGGTTTGGCTTGCTGTCTCACTTGATCTAAATCTTCCCACATGTTCAACAGTGCTCATTATCACAAATAATAAAATTCAGATGTTGAAGAACAAGAGTTCAGCTCATCAGAGGAAAATCTGAAGAAAATTGTCTTCAAAATGCAGGTGTCACATTAGAAGAAAAAAAAAAAGTCATTTGTTGTGCATATTTTCCTGTTTTCCTTGCCTTTTAACTTCAAAACAATACAAAGCTCTTTTTTTTCCCTCTACATTTCTGACAGAGGTAGTGAAGAAAAATTTTAAGTATGTGTGTCAACTTTTAAATTAAAAAAAAAGGAAGCCAGTCCTATAAAATAGAAAAAAAAGAAAAAAAAAGAAAAATTGAGAGGTTGAAATAATAATAATAATAATAATAATAATAATTAATAATAATATATTGATATTCCCCAAATTTAAAGTAATCATTAAAATTGAATAAAATAAAATTCCGTAAAATACGGAATAATGCAGCATATAAAATACAGACCAGAGCAAAATGCAACTGCAAATATACACAGAGGAATCTGTGGCCATCAGTTTAGTCACATTTCTTCAGCCACATGCTGGACCATGCACTTCTGCTGAGGTAAGTGACCAGACTCTTAATCCTCAGTCTATTTGGTCCTATCTCTGAAATATTTTTATTAATTTCTGCTCTTCTCTGTGTAACCTTGTGCTGGAGAAAGTATTATCTGCTCACATCTGGAATATTTTTTGGAGGGACTTTCACTTTAAACCATGCTAAACAACTGTCCCATTACCGTTCTACGTAGACCTTTTCTTTCACACTTAATTCACACATTATTGTATGTGTAGCCACACAGTGTAGAGCAAGTGAGAATCTGTCTTATTCCTGCAGATGTTGTTATTCAGCATTTGCAGGTCTATGGGCAATATACCTGCACGTTTAGTCCTTCTTTGTCTCCTGAAAAGAGCACTGTACCAGACTCCAGTGCAGATTAATATTTACCTACCATCAATTGCTTATTAGCTTGTCTTCCCAAAAAGGTGCTGTAGATAGACAGGTATCTTTTTGTGATGCTTTAGCAGTTCCTTATGCTGGTCTTTCCTTAAATATATATATATACGTTTAAGAATATACTTGTGTGCATATATATATATATATAGTTATATATATGGCTTGTATTAGCTTTTGGGTTAGATTTGCAATGAAAAACTACTTTTCCCTGAATCTGAACAGACACTTGCAGTCACACAGTCCCAGTGCCACTGAAAGTGGATGGCATAGAGCAGTTATTTGCAATAATAACACTGGCAGTTCAAGACTCAAATGAAGCATTTCAAAGCAGCAATTGCAGTATGTTGTACAATATGAGCTTTTGGCAAACCAGGGGATAAAGATGATACCAAATTGTCAGAGAAATTGAAGACATTCTCCAGTCTTTTTAACAATACGGATAAAGTAGTCAGCAAAGCAGATATTTATGGGAATGAGGGGGAGGAGTAGTGAGGGGAAGATCACTGGAGTTTACTGAAGCCCTCTGCCTCCTTCTGATAGTGTAAACAATTGTTCATTTTATTTAACTTTAACAATTTAAAAGACAGGCATTCAGATTAAGCAAATCATACAGGTTTCCACTACAGTCAATGTAGAGAGTTATGTTCTTCCAGAGCTAATTCATCCCATCCCAATTATATTGTAGACAGGATTGATTATTCTCTGGATGTGTCTATTTCTCTCCATTGATTAGAGAGAGAGCCTAGATGATTAGCCTAAGCAACTAGCTAACATCAACTAACAGTTGATGTTAGATGAGATGAATTCCCACTCTCAGACTTCTGGGTAATGAGGACGTCATCCTGTCCATTATTTGATTTATTTCTTCCATTTTTGTTAGCACCTATTCTCATTCCCCAGTCAATTTTTCTCAACAGTTGATAAAATTATAGCTTCTCATTCTCACCAAAATGGTTTCCATGTATTTTACTTGAGCCTCAACCGGTTCTACCTCCAGTGTCCCTATTCTGGCTATGATATGTAGGAGGGTATTAAGGTGTTTTTCAGATCAAGTCTGAGTTGTCTGGGCATAGCAGAGTGGACCTTCAGTTCTCAGTTCATTTTGTTGTTTATGAAAGAACGTCAAGTTTTGTCTGTTAAAATTGTTAAATCCTTGCAGTTAGAGATGCCTAGATTAAGTCTCCTTAACACTAGTACAGTTAAAGGACTACACTCATTTAACAAAGGTTTACACTCCTTTGATATTTAATGGAGAGAATTAAGCACATCTAGACAGCAATTGAGATCATAGATAGAAGCAACATTTGTTCTCCAAGTTCTGTTTCTAAAAATCTTTATATTCACAGGGTTTCTTGTTTTGGGAAGCACTTGGAGATAAGAGACGGAGGCATTATATATCATCTTCTCCCTGTTTTTCATACTGTAGACTTCAATGGCAGGACTTATTGGAAATTCATTCATTGTATTTTTTGACACAATCCATTCAGCTGCTTTGTTGGCAGTTTTTTAAATTTATTTTACATTGATTTTAAAATATTAACAGACAGAAAGTTTAATTAAGAAAAAACAGTGCTTCAATACACAGTTGTCTGTTCATTTAAACAGCGTTAACAGGTTTAACAGGACATTGAAAACTATATTTAAAATGACTGAAATTCCTAAATATATATTTTTAATTATATACCTTTTTTAGTATTCTATAGCATGCTGAGCTTTATGGATCTCAAAATATTCTCCAGTATTCCCACAAAAACATTAAACTCTGCTGGTTCTCAGTCTTCATTTTTAACATTTCAATGTCAGTCTTCAATATTTCATTTGCTTATCTGCAAGGTTTTTTTATACATACAGTACATCAGTAATAATTATATTATTAATTTCTGCTGTAAGTATGTGTAGTAACAAAGCCTCTTGCTCATATTTTTCTTTAAAACAACTTATGTTTTCTATTGTTTTCTCATTTATTTTTTTTTCTGGTTCTCACAGCAGCTGTTAGCTAAATCTTGAATATTCGAGTTTTGCATATTGGGTTTGTATTTGAATGCGGCTTATTTTTCTGGTTGTAGAAAAAGCTTTATAGAAAGAGATGACTATGTTTGTCTTGAGCTTACCAAACATCAGGCCTGTTTACTGGAAGAATCCTTCCATTAAAGAACATGCCACTGACCACATGACAGAGAAACAACCAGGTTGCTACTAGATTCCCCCACTCTGTATCCACCACAGTCTCCAGAGATGGTAAAATTTGGTCCTCCTTTACTCCTCCTTCCTCACATAGTTTAAAAACTCCTGCTTTGATAGCTTTTCCTTTAATGAAAGGTCAGTGACTGTGCATTGTTTGACATAATTGATGGTGTTGTTAATTAGAATTATCCTGTACTTTAAATAGCCTGTGCTTCTAAGATCTGCAGCAGAAGAGCTACCTCCTGCCGAGTTTCTGAGATCTAAAGAAGGATAGCTTCCTCAAGAACTGTTTACAAGCTTCTTTACTGTGCTTGTAGAATCTATAATCTGTAGAAGAAAGACTCCCTCCTGTGGAACTAATAAAATCCACAGGAGAAATGCTGTGGACTTCCCAAATCCCCATTTGCCTGTAGGAATTTAGTAAGTTTGCAGCCATCTTTAGGTGTGAAGCCATGAAGTTCTATCATGTACAGTCTAGGTCTACAAACACTGGGCTCACCTTGTGTTGTGTTACTTGAGTTTTAAGATGACGTATCTTAAATGTAGCTTGATGAATACCCCAGACTTCATACTTGAATGAAGTCTTCTAAACAGACTAAATAACAGAAACACAGAAACATTCTAAATAACAAGAAATGAAAAAAAAAAAAAGAAAAAAAAAAAAAGGAAGGGGGGAGTCAGAGGAGGGAACACAGGAGAAAAAATATATTTAATGTAACCCCTGATGAAAGAACTCTGCCATTAACTTCAAAAGGAATTGGCTAGATTACTTCAGATTGTGAAATGTATTGATGTTATTATGGACAGCAGCAAATTCACATATACGATTATAATAATTCCTTCCCCTTCATCTAAAAATTGCTTGCAAAACTAAATGCTTAGTGTATGAATTATTTAATAAATGCCTTTATATATTCCCCCCTCTCCAAAATCCAGCAAACCAAAATGTTTTTGGAAGAGTGATAATCAGAGAATTTGTCTGATTTAGCAAAATTAGAGGAGTTTACATGGCATTTTTTATTTTTAATAATGGAAGACAATTATGTCTTTACAAGAAGATAGCCAATTCTTCGTAATGTAACATAGCATTTTTTGTTTATGTCTTCTCTGAAAGCAATGTGGATTTTAGATTATGTCAGTATAAACTGTGGCTGACAGGACAATAACTTAGATCCTTTCATTTAAGGATAACAGACTTTAGAATAAAATTACTGTGTATTCTGGCATGTATAATATTCATTACTAGCTATTGTGCTTTCAATACCATTTTAGCTTCAGAAGTACAGATATCTTCATGCATAAAATGTATTAATTTGGAAGAAAAAAATGAAAGAAAATAAAAGAAAACACTAGAAAGCATAGGGTTCTTTCAGTTGTGCTTTTCTTCCAAGCAGGCTGCTTACTTAATCTAGTACAAGAAGCTAGTGTGAGTTTCATTGACTTGTTTTAAAAAATCGGTTAATCAAAGAATAATGGATAGGATGTCTTCATCTGACAACATCTGTTGATCTGAAACAAGAGAATAGCCAGTGTGACAGTGAAGGTGTTCTCTACTTTTTTCCCAAGCTAAAAAAAAATGGGGCATAGAGCTGTACAACCCATAACAATGTGCATGTCTTTATATGATGTTGTTCACCAGAGACTTGTCAATAGACTGAGCCATATTGGTTCTGGCAGTCTTTCTACTGGGACAATATTTGCCTTGAAGTACTATCTTTTCTCTTTTTCAATGTCAGCCTGAAGGCTCTTAGACAGCATATGTTCATTTCATGTCTTAGAGATATTGCTTCTGGTATTGCAAATGCATTACCACATTGAGCTTTTTTGTAAAACAGATGGTACATATTAAGGTCTCAGTTTCTTAGACAATTTCTGCAACAATTGTGCTGCATTCTTCACTATGACAAAAACATCATCAGCATCATGCAGTGAGGCACTAGATTATGTCAGAATGGTAAATGAATACCCACAGCAGAGAGTTATGAAGGTGAATCAGCTTCCTTAGAGAAATGAAGAAAGGTGATAGTTTTATTTGTTAGATATTCAGTTAAAATTTAATGCCCTGATCCTGTAAAGTGATTTGTTTGAGTGGAACTTAGTTTTCAAGAAGGACTGTCATTGGTATGCATGAATCACATTTAGAATGTTATCTTTTATACACTTAGGTTCTTAGACTCATGAGGATGCAAAAATGTAGGTGACTACAACGGACAATCCATAAAGTGGTCATTGTGAAGGATCATGAGAATGACAGTGAAGTGAAGGTTCATGGGCCAGCAAGCAGAGAGCTAGGCCAAATTAGAAGACCATCTAGGACAGGCTGTCAAAAATCCATGTGTGCAGCAAACAGGCAATGAGCAAGAAGGAAATTTGTCCCATTCACCCAGGCAGAGCATGGAAGGAACTCACCGGTAACATAAAGGTGCCTGTAGGCAAAACTAGAAATTTTAGTCCAACTGGGATTATGATAGAAAAAACACAGGGAATAGTCTGTTGGCACCACTAGCCTACTTTTGAGGTACTGAGTCTTTTTCTCCCACTGCAGCATCAGCCTTGTTAACAAGGGATTAGCTCAGTGACTAATAAATATAGGTTGGATCTCTTTATCTTCTTTTCAAGGGTCTTATATATGGAAAAGATGAAAGTCGGACTTGGGTTAAAGTAAAAACTTGGATCAGAAGTGAAGTTAGTTATCACAGCTGGCTGTTAAAATCCACACAGAAAGGCCTGAATTTGCCCTATCATCATTGTTTATTCTGCTGGGAGGGTAACTGAAGGTGCAAAACTGCTTTACCATTCCCTTGCCCTGTAAAGAACAGGGTTACTGCTTCTTCACATGAGAGGATCACCTTCATATTAAACCTGCATGACTTCCTTCCAAGTGTGAGGTTTGAATAACATCAAACAAATTAAAAAGAGAGGAAAAAATGCATGAGGACAAGTGTCTTAATGACACATTAGCATAGCAGGTGTGTAGTAGAAGGGTGCGTAGGCATGCATACACCTTGGGCAGATAATCAACACTGCAGAAATGGTGGTCATGAGACATTTGTGCTGTATCAGTTAGCCAAAAATGTCTTGTATCCTACAGTGATGTTTCACATGTCATCCTTTACAGAAACAAGTCAAATTGAAACACTGCAGGTGGTGAGCACCATTTTGTGAGTGATGCTACTGTTCTGAAGCTGTATTTTCAGTCAGAAATATCTATGGATATCTCAGGTTCTAAATGAGCTTTCAATTTGCTCCTGTAAAGTGAAGGTGCAGCTGTGTCTCATAAAAAGTTATATATGGGATAAGGCTAGTGTGCTCCAGCATGCTATAAACTGTCCTAATTTGTTTTAGGAATTTACCATTATGGTAAATTCTTCATCAACACCCAGTCTCTGCATTTGTTTGTTTTTCTTGTGCTCCTCCAGTCACCTGATCTTTCTTCCTGTGTTGCACATCAAATAGTCAGAGAGATATGGGGCCTCAGATTTTGAACTTGGTGTTTTATTTCTGAAAAAAAAAAATAACCATCACATGTTAGTATGGAATTAAAGTCATAATTAAGTCATAATTTTTATCAAAATATCCCAAGTGAAGTGTCCTAAAGTGAAAATGGACAAACTCAGATGAATAATAAATACTATCAAGGCATAGTTCAAAAAAAACCCACTACATTACCAAGAGGCTAGGAGTATATGATTGTAGGTGTATTGGACTTGGAGGTGATTGTATTGGTATTGGACTTGATCATAATGTGATTTTGCAGAAATATGAAGTCATGTTTTCTGAGTTCATGGAAACAGCTCAGTCCAATGAAGGACTGAGGTAGATGGATGATATTTTGCCACTTCTTTCCCTTGAGGTTCCTACATACCTAAATAGATAGGGTCAGATTCTTGGTCTATTTCATATATTACCAGTCTGAATGACTTACTCTCTTCAGTTTCAAAGACATTTGGAAACTATTAATTACTTTCGTAGCCCAGATTGAAATAGCTTAAAATAGCCAGATTTTAAAAAACAAGTGTCAAATCTGTGACAATTAGCTCTTCTGAAGGTACCTTATATCATAAATGTAGCTTCCTGATTCTAGAAAGAGCCTGAACCAGGAGCTGTAATACTCATGGCTAATTATGCTGAAATACACTGGGATCTAGACAGCAGCATTAAGCTCTGGGGAGATGTTCTAAAAGGGAGCATATTTTCATGCAAAATGGTATGGACTCTAACAAAGTACTGAATAAATTAAAAAAAAAATCATATGAAAACATGAATGTCATTGTAGTCTTCAGTGTGGAAGTCCCATTAACACCAAAGTGAAATCTACTGAGCTCAGAAATCAGAACTCAGATATACACATCCACCCTGTCCTCTAGTCAAAGGAGAGCTGTCTTGTACATTTTGACATTTAATAGTGGGTTTGCAAGAATTTTCAGTTTGCTAGGACAGATAAGTTTCTCTGAACTTATTGTGTTTCAAATCAATGATGGCACCCTGTTTTCCTAGTTCTTATGCCCATTAGGGAAATGCATAATTTATTCTAAAGATATGCATGGATTGAGGTACTTGTGTTTGTGACCAGCTTTTACAAACAGAAAAGAAATGTCCAGTTTATGTAAACAGCTGCTGAAGTGGAATGTATATATACATATATGTATTCCCATTTAATTTTAGCCTCATTGATTCACTCTGTTATTCGGCAGTTTCACAGATCTTGTGAAAAAGCTATACAGCAGATTTAATACTCAGCAAGAAAGGCAACATACATATTTTTGAGCTGAATAATAAAACTTAATTTGTCTAATGGCTCTCTGACTTAAAAATACATGCAGATAAGTACAGAAAAAAAAACATCTCTGATGTTCGAAAGTCTCACAAACAGCAATTTAAGGTCTGTGTTCAATATTTAAATTAATGAGCAAGCCATTCTGGCAACTTTCCAGTTTTAATAAATTAAAGACATTTTTAATACTGATAAGTCCTTTGTCTTTCAGAAATACCGTGCATGAGCTGTGTTGATATTTTCTGATAATACTGTAAAAAGTTTATTTTTCTTTCGTTGTGCTCCTGCTAAACATGAGCATGAGGTGAATTCTTGTGAAAAGAAAACAAAGGATATTTTCTTTGGATACCAAAAGAAATTCCTCACATGTCACTTGGCCCTATAAGCAGAAGGTGTGAAGGAAGGGGCTGAAATGCTAGAGACATCAAATGCTTTAAAAGCCAGCACTTGAGTGTTTAAAAAATAGACTGTCAGCTGAAATGTTTCAATGTGAGAGAAAGAGTAGGAGAGGCTCAAAGGTGTTTAAAAGGGCTGCTGGCTAGACTTGTATCAGGAGCAGTAATAGTGAGAAATTCATTGGTGTTGATGATGGAGGGGGCAGTATCATAGATGACTGAGGCACTGAAGATGCTGGCAGTGGAACTGCAAATGGTGACACTGGTAGCTGTGGGAGTGGTGGAGGTGACAGCTTTGTTGGCTGTGCTGTGTCTGATGAAGAAGTGAATGCTTCTCTCCGAGTGCACCCTTCACCTTTATGTTAAAAATAGCACTTGGTAAGCTATTCAAAGGGATTTGGGGGATTCTGCTTATCCTTTGCCATATGGATGGCTTTTGACATTAGCTTTGCCACTTCTCTTTCCCCTTGAACCACAACATTAGCAAATGGGGAGCTCTGAAATTCACTGTTGTCTTAATCTATGAGACTTTCAAAGGAGCTGCTCCATTTATTTAATTTCTGATGTAAGCTTGTCATAAAACCAGCAAGAATCTCTTAATTGGACACACCTTCATTGAAGAAAAATAAGCAAAATACAAGTATTGAATTGGATATTAGATTTTGAATATGTGACCTGGGCTCTTCTTGATGTTATTGTTGTGGTTGTCAGTTCATTTCCTTTTTACTCACAGAATAAATATTAGCTACTTTTTAAAGATCTGCCAGCCTTGCTTCTCATGGAGATTTTCTACAGCTCAAGTTTAGGTAAAATTGTGTTTGCGTGGTAGTAGATCTTCTTAGGAAAGTACAGATGATTTACCTTACCTAGTCTCTTCAGGATTACTCTTCAGTTACAGATAGTTGTCATAGATGTAGCCACATGAAAAAGTCCTTTGGTGATAATTGAAAATTAGAAGTGTTCAGATAAGGAAATAAACTTGAAAAAAAAAAAGCTTTCCCTTCCTTTTCTCTAGAGAAATCTAGAACAAAGCAAGGGAAAGAATCTTATTTCTGTTTTTATTTATTTATTTTTAATTATGTGCCATTATTACACTATAACATTACATTGTAATATTGTAGTCACACATACTAGGAAACACCTAAACTAGATAGGACTTCTGCTGTGGTGTCAGAAATTTGTTGCTATTTATGACACACTGAAATTCACATTTTTATCTCAAAATTTCTGTTTCTGAAATGGTAGGGCATGTTGAGGGATGTTACATTTACTCCCTTTTAGGCATTTCCTGTACCTGAAACCTTCTTTGAAAAATGAGACAATGTAGTATGTCTTCAAGATGATTCCCAGAACGTTATCAAGGCTAAATTTCAGAGCTATTATTGTATCCATAGATATTGGTAATGTATTTGCAACAGTGTCAAAGCAGAATACTAGGCAATTTTAAAATAAATATTTATTAATGTGCACAAACCTTTGAAAGTTTGCTGTATTCATAAATGTATTTTTGGAAAGAAAAAGAAAAAAGCAGGAAAACTATAAATGTTCACATATAAACGTGTTTAACCAACCTGATCACCTTCTACAATGAGATGACTGGACTGTCTGGTTGAATGAAGGGAGAGCAGAGGATGTTGTCTACCTTGATTTCAGCAGGGCTTTCAACACTGTTTCTCATAACATCCTCCTGGGCAAGCTCTGGAAGTGTAAGATCCATGAGTGGACAGTGGGGTGGATTGAGAACTGGCTGGATGGCAGAGCTCAGAGGGTTGTGCTCAACAGCACAGTCTAGTTAGAGGCCCGTGGCTAGTGGTGTCCCACAGACATCAGTGCTTGGTCTACTGCTATTCAACTTATTCATCAATGAACTGGATGTCTGAGGGACAGAGTGCACCCTCAGCAAGTTTGCAGACCATACAAAGCTTGGTAGTGTAGCTGACACACCAGAGTCCTGCGCAGCCATCCAGAGGGACCAGGACAGGCTGAAGAGCTGGGCAGAAAGAAACCTCATGAGGTTCAACAAGGGCAAGTGCAGGGTCCTGCACCTGGGGAGAAATAATCCCAGGCACCAGTACAGGCTGACCTGCTGGAGAACAGCTCTGCGGAGAGAGACCTGGGGGTCATGTCGGACAACAAGCTAACCATGAGCCAGCAGTGTTCCCTCATGGCCAAGAAGGCCTGCATCAGGAGGAGTGTGGACAGCAGGTTGAGGGAGGTGATCCTCCCCATCTACTCAGCTCTGGTGAGGCCACACCTGGAATACTGAGTGCAGTTCAGGGCTTCCAAGTACAAAAGGGATGTAGAACTTCTAGAGAAGGTCCAGCATAGAGCCAGAAAGAAGATTAATGTATTGGAGCATCTGTCTTATGAGGAAGGACTAAGCGAGCTGGGCCTGTTTAGCCTAGAGAAAAGGAGATTGAGAAGGGATCTTATTGGCCTCTACAAATACCTGAGGGGACAATGTAAAGATGATGGGGCCAAACTTCTTAGTGGTGGCCAGTGATAGAACCAGTGGTAATGGATATAAATTAAAGCACAGGAGGTTTCATTGCCATGTGAGGAAGAACTTTATGGTTTGGGTGACAAAGCACTGGAACAGACTGCCCAGAAAGGTTGTGGAATCTCCTTCTTTGGAGATACTCAAAACCCACCTGAATGCGATCCTATGTAACCTGCCTAAGGTGATCTTGAGCAGGGAGGTTGGACTAGATGCTCTCTGGAAGTCCCTTCCAACCTCAACCATTCTGTGATTCTGTGATTATACTGGCCTTCCTTCTTTTGTTGCTGGTCATCATATGTGTAAATAAATAAAAAGTGTAAATAAAACACAGATGTGAGGAGTCCCTCCTGTGATTTTGTTTTAAAGTTTCTCAGTTTCTTTAGCAGTTATCCAGTGTGTATATATATATGCATGTGTGTTTGTGTTTGTGTGTGCGTATGTCATACTGGAATTTGGAGAGAGCTGGACTGAATGACATCATTTCAGAGGCTTGTTGGCAAACAAAAATCTGGAGATATAGTTAGTAGCATTCCAGCCTCTCAAAACATAGTTGACTAGCCACGTTAAGCTTCTGTCCAAATAGTAAATGTTAAGATTGCATCCAGTAGGGCTCAGGTATTCATAGAAGACACATCCTAGTCTTGTTTCAATTCCCTGTGGAGTCCAAAGAGCTTTTTTTTAATTCTTATATGAATTTAATAGCCTTTCTGCTTGGACCTCTGATTGGCTCAGCACTTGAAGCCAGCTGAACATGGAACCAGCAAGGCTACTTATTTACAGTAAAATCTATTTTTGTGAAGTTATTCACAAGAATAACACCAAGAATTTCTACTCCTGGCAATTTCTGAGCTCTTTTTAAAGACCTGCTCTGGTTTGCTCCCAGAAATATAGGGATACACAGTATATTTAGAATGTATGTGCTGTTTACTCCACTGCTTTTTTTTTTTTTTTTAATTTTTATTTTTATTATTATTTTTATTTTTATTTTATTCAATCAGTGCTGTAAATATAGAATAAAGGTTACACATGGAACCAAACGGAACCAAAATGCACCATGTTGTTTGAGAACATTGTGTTCACTCACTGACGTCTCAGAAATTCAAGCATATGCAGCCTGCGTATACCCAAATTTACATGACTACCAAGGATTTCTGGTGCACATAACTGTTCTCTAGGCTGGCATTACAATTATTGAAAGTTTGTCTAAGTTTTTTTTTTTTTTTTTTTTTTTTTTTTACAGTTAGCATTTTTTTTTTCTTTAGAGCTATTTGAATGCAAATCACTTGAAAGGAGTTGTCTGAAGGTATGTATGTCATAAAGCATTGTAAATCATGCTTACCTGATGGCAGTCAGGACTGCAACTTTCACAGCAGTGCTGCTTTTTTACCTCTTTCCCCTAAGAAAAACAAACAAAACACACACCTCAAAACCAAACCAGAACAGAAACAGAAGTGGATTTTCTCATTAGGTCTACTTTTGGGGGTGGGAAAAGATTTAAGTTCATTTCCCGATATGATAGGACAGGTATTCAAGAGGAAGACAGGAAAAGAATAGGCTGCTTTTTGGATTTCTATTTGCAAAAGGATCCTGTGAAAAACAGATTCTTGAGGCTTACCTTATTTTGATCTTTGAAGTGGTCTCTACTACATCTGCTCACAGGTGGAGCCCATGCTCACCAAGTACTACCTTACTGCCTCAGGTGGCAAAACTGCTGACAAAGAAGTTGTAATGGCATATGCTCTGGCTACCAAATTCTCACTCATGGCTCTCCCCTGTCTTCTCGTTCCATGTCTTGTGACAGATGGAATGAAAATTGTGAAGAGTGGAGGGGGAAAAACAAGCAAACAAACAAAAAAGGCAAGATGGAAAAGATGCTGTAGTCCAGAAAGTAAGGACAAGAGAATGATTAACAGATATCTGGTGTTGCTTTTCTGACTTCAATGCCTGATGTGGAACGTGAGGAAGAGCATAGGGAAGAAAAAGCAATGGGGACACCATCAATATAGTGGAAGGTTAAATAACAAAAAGGAAAGATGAGGTACCACCATGTATGATTTAGTGTGTTTCCTGCTTTACTATTTCTGTAACATTTGGAGACTGCACTTTTTTCTTTCTTTAATGATTGACTTCCTATCTTCTGCTGAATTGTGAGGAAATAACCAGCACTACCCAAAGCATTTGGGCAATTAACAGTGAATAACTGTATGCTCTGCTTTGTGCAAGCTTCTCATGGTGCTTCAAATCCTTCCTAATGCTTTTCTTTTGCTAGCCTGGTGGTGTCCCCATTCGTGCCTGATTGTTGCTTCTCAGCTGCTCTTTCAGAACACAACCCCCTACATGTTTCAGTGTCCTGTTTTGCTGAAAAAGAAGTCATTGGGATGAATACCAATTTCATGCAGCCAATTCAAAATGCTTCTGAGCAAACTACCAAAAATCCTCCTGTAAACACTGTATAAGTTATTCATGAGTAGATCCCTATGGTCCATATCCAACCATTGCATGTAGAAAAAAAAATAAAAATGCAGTGTGTGTTGGGGGGGTGAAGGGAGATACTGAGAGGAAAGGTCTTCTCAGATCTGCAGCTTTTAAGCTATTTCCAAGCTTTCACGTGGACCCCTTGACAGCAAGGTTAGTGTCATACTGTGATGGCTGGGGGTGTTGCCAACAGCTCTCACAGAAGAGGTCTTAGAAACAACAGGGCTCCTGCCTGCAGATCTTTCCCTATATGTATCTGAAATGTCTACTAAGCAGTGGTTTATCACAGCTGGTTCACAGAGTGTTTCCTGATTCTCTTCACAGTAGTAGAGTTTCTGACATATCTCAAAAATTGCAACCCTTTGGGAGTGGTATGATATCCTGGACCAGGTCTCTCAGGAGCCTCTAAGAATCCATTTTTTGGCCCACTTGGATTCAGGAATGCAAATCCCTCTCTATCCTCTGCACAGCTATCAAGTCTGCCTTTATCCACTTTTTCTTTTGTGTCAGCTCAGTTCTGAACAGGCCCACAGAAAACTGGAAGGTTATAGACCACGAAGGGAAGGAGGACAATTGCAAGTGACCTGGAGCGAGCAAAATATGTGTGTGACTGCAGGGTTGTGCTGGAATGGCTGACAGGAGTAAAGGCTAATTCTGTACTAAAACTCTAAAGGTGCCTGTCACAAAGGAAAAACCTATACATAGCAGAATTTAACCAGACAGGCACATCTAGCTCATTAGAGTGTGCACATATTTATTTTTATCTTATTATTCAATTGCAGAAAAGATGAAGCTGAGATTGGAAGGTTTTCTGGGAGTGGATCTGGTTCAGAAGTCTTTCAGATAGGACTTCCAGCCTAAAATGTACTTGTGAAGCAAAGTTTTCAAGCTTTACATCATTATATCCATTCTGTCTACCAAATGTTGGGGTGTTGGGGAACACAGTATCTGTAAGCACATTTTGAAAATATAAGACATAACAAAGCACGCTTGAAAGTAGTGTGCTTAATGAAAATAGAAGTACATGTAAACCAAATGTAGCCAGCCAGTGATTACTGAATTTTCAGTTGCACTTAGGACAGTAAAACTTTTAAGTTTGAAAAGATTTTCAGCTATTTGTATATGTGTTTTTATAGTTCCATTCAAAACCAAATATGGCATACATTTTTACATCACTTGTAGTTCTTTCTGATGGGAATAATAATCAAAATGCCACTCATCCTTTGAAAGCTGGTAATCAATATGAAAATTACAATGAGCCTCAACAATTGTGAATTGACTTCCTCAGGTGGCTTTCCTTCTGAAAAGCAATCTCGGGGAGCCAGGACACCTTGGCAGCGACTCTGTATGACAACATTTAGTGTCATGTTTCCTCATGGGCTGCTTTCCTACAAAAACAGGGTGTATTTTGGAAGCTTTGGTCCCTTCGCTCAGCACTTCCAGCTTCACTTCAGGTATCTGTGCATTATGCATTTGTGACTCCAAGGGATCCATGATAACTTTGAAGGTCTTCATGGATGTGTGCTGATAGTATATGTTCTTCCCTTACTACTGAGGATCCTGTTGGTTCTGCCGAATTACACTTTGCAGTTGGGAAGATACTAGTAGGATTCCTTGCCCCATTCCTAGCATGACTGCATGGATAAATGGAGAAAAGGGGGTTCAGCAGTGGAGTCTGACTTAGAAGTATCTGCTCTATCACACTAAATGGCAAAAAAACAAAGTGACCTCTGCCTCTGGACATAGCTGTGGATATAGCCAAACTTCAGCCTGGAAACTGCAATGTGTCCTCTCCCCTTGCAATATCCCCAAGACAGGCCAGGCAACACCTTGCCCTTCCCTGAGCTGTGCACTCTGCTGACAGATAGTCAAAACTGAATAGAGGATGGGGCAAGGACTGCACAGCCAGTCCTTTGGAACCAGAAGGGAAGAAAATAAAATGCTTTTATGCAGACCCATACCCAAATCCAGAGGGACGTGAGCAACTCTTAGCTGTAGGAAGAAAGGAACTTGTCAGACAGTACTTACTATTTCCTAGGCAAACGTATTAGCAGGTTTTCTCTTGGTAGCTGCACGCTACCTTTATAGGTATTGGATGATCCAGCTACCAGAAAATGTGTGTCTTGGTCTGGAGTAATTGTGAATTCCCAATGCAGCTTGCTAGTCTTACTGGTCTTGACTTCTAACATCCAACCAAACCCAAGAGCTATGTTTGCTATGTTTTCTAGCCTTCCATCTCTATGAAATGCATTCACCCTCAGCATTCACTAAGGCACTCTTTCAGAGGAAAAACTGCTGAGAACAGATGCTGTCAAGCAGACAAAGTAAAATGGACATCACCTATAAGCAGAGCAACCATTTTGATGCAAAAGATTATACAGTCTGTGGTACCTTGGAAAAACAATAACTTGTACAGCCATGGGCTGTTCATACTGTACTGAGCTGTTGTTTATGACTGCATGAATATTTTGCTCATTAACACCCTCTAAGTGAATAGTATTATGATATTTTGCAGTATCATGATACATCTTTCAACTCAACATAGAGAAAAAATCATATTGTATTATTTGTTGATACCTATTGAGTCCCCAAATAATCAATGGGGTTGCATAGAATTCTCCTGAGTGGTTTAGAATAGGATACTAAGTTTAGACTTTCTAACTCACTCTCAGAGGACCCTGTCTACCTACACTGAGCTCGGAGGAATCTATGGAGATGAGTCACTGTAAGAAAAATTCAGCTTTTGTACATTCTGTTGTATCCAGGTATTTATTTCAGAATAATAATGATCAAAAGAAAGAAGAGAGAGAGAGAGTATTCAAGGATACAAGAGAGTACCTTCACAAGCAGTGAAGGTACAAACTGGACAAACACCACATAGCTCCAGATTTTCAATGTGGTTTCACTGACAGATGGTCACTGTAAATATCTGTTCTGTATCTTTGAACATACAGGTGTATAACAGATGCAAAAGAACAAATTCTATTTTAAAGTCAACTTGAATTGAAGTCAAGTGAAAAGTTTTTCTTGTACAAGGTATAAGGCAGTAGATGCCCGAATTTCTAAGTTTGTGAGGTTATTTAATTACATCTCTCTGTCTCTTCACTCACTCCAAGAATAGATATTCATAATTAGTTACTAAAAACTATTATTTCAAGGACTGACAGACACTAGCATATTTCTATGTGTTTAATGTCATTTGATTTCTTCTCTTCAACACAAAGACAACTGCATTCATTGGAGGAAAAAAAAAAAGTGATAGTCAAAGTAATAGTCCATTCCCTGACTGGTAGAAAGATGAACTGCTCTTTCATAGTATGACACAACATGGTGTTGTTCTTTGCTGGCCAGACAGGGTGATTTTCTATGGACAAGGTTCCTTTTAGACTGACCCACCATACATGTAGACAGGAATTTTATAGCTGCGTTAAGCTAACCTACATTTTAATACACAGTCTTCAGCGTGAAATTATATATATATTTTTTGTGGTCTCTATTCACACAAGCCTTTTTCTATAACCCTTTTACATAATTTGATATAATTTGAAGTGAGTAACAATGACTGATAATTGTAGGGGTAAAATATACCCCTAAAGAAAAGAACTTTCATAGGTGAAGGTTAGCATCCTATATCCAGCTGTGTTGGCCAAATTGATATTAGTTTAATAACCTGTAAACTGTGCTAGAAAAATGTAATTGTCCTACATTACAACGGTACTCCTTTAACTGCACAGTTTATTCAAATGTATAATCTAAATAATTGAGTACCTATGCATACAATAGAACATTGCTTCATATGCAAACACCATTTAATAGACAGTTATATCCAAACAAATGGATAAAAAAGATGCCTGAATATAATTGGTTTGCTTTTGATTATGCCACAGATACAAATTTACTTAAACAATAAGTCTAGACAAGGTCGGATTTACTGTCAGACAAAATTCAGTTTGGTAAAGTGAAGCTGAGGGATTTATGAGGAATCCAGTGGGACTGTTTTTTAATCTACTTCTCACCTTGCTG
This sequence comes from Netta rufina, assembly GCF_964035555.1. Taxonomy (NCBI): domain Eukaryota; kingdom Metazoa; phylum Chordata; class Aves; order Anseriformes; family Anatidae; genus Netta; species Netta rufina. Next base: position 179,910,136 of record NC_140123.1, read on the forward strand.
TTTAATAAGGGTAATGTGAGAAAAGAAGCAGACTTTTATCTTCTGTACCATAAAGTTTTGTCACATAAGTGTGCATGTGAATACATATATGTTTATACACATGACTGAATTTATAGAAATGTAGTGAAAAAAGTTGAGTTAAAATTAGTAACAGGGTAACTATGCAAAGCTTAGCTATGCAGAGTTTCAAAAGCTCTGGGTACATAGAAACTCACTTGAAAGCCTCAGACTGTAATTTGTGTTAGTTGTGGTTGTGACATTTCTTCAGGAACCTCCCACTTGCAGAAGAGTCTTACCAAAGTCAACAGTGTGAGCTGTGTGAGCACAGGATAAAGTGTGTGTGACCATTAGTATGCAAATAGTATCTGTATTTGGTTTTGCAAATGTAACTCTTGACATCTGTCTCTGAAAACTACATCTGCATAGGGTCATAGACCATTCTAAGTTCTATTAAGTCACTCTATTTTAGTATTTCTTATGCAAAGACTTTAAAGGAGGCTGGGACTAGTTAGTAAGAAGCATTGCTTCTTCTGGGAACTGCAGTAAAGTTTCTGATTTACCATATTTTATTTTGCTGTTTCAGAGTTATGTTGTGTATGAACATAACCATGGAATTACAATATATAATATATATGTAATACATACCCACATATCTTTGTTTATATATGTATATTATAAATTGATATCACACATATACTCAGTGTACATATCAACAAGGAAAAAGAGAGAACTTTTACTTAAGCCTAATCTTACAAGTCACTGAACATCACTGGTGTCAGAAGAGGTTGATTATTAATCCCTAAATGATTGGCCACTGTAGTAAGTATGAAGTCATTTTGAGCCAGAATTTAGACTGCTTTCACTGCTGCTTAATTTACCCGTTACTAATGTAATGTTTTAGTTCAAGAGAGAATGAGCAATTCAGACTACTTCACATGTAGGGCTATTACATTCTTGTTCTAAATTAAAAGGAGGAAGTAATGCCAGTGCCTAATTTAGACACCTATGCTATGTGATTGGAATATATCCTTCAATCACTTAGAATTTTTTTTGCCTTTTTTGCCATTGAGGTCAAATGTCCAGATGACGTTCTGTTAATAATTCCACTTGTATCCTTGTATCTACTATTGCTTATAATAAAATGAAGTCAATAACAGCCTGCCTCAGTAAATCAATTTTTACAGTTTCTTTCCTTTTTTCCCCTTTATCGCCTTTATAGCTATAGTGTTTTTTTTTTTTTTTTTTTTTTTTGCTTTGTTTTGTTTTTGTTTGTTTGTTTAATAAACTCTTTCAGCAAATTGAAATAAAGTATTGCCACTGAATGCTGCCAACTTTGTAATAAGATTTAGGAGCTTTCTAGAGAGCTACTTGCAGTTCTAATAATAATTTTCTTTAAGTGTTCCGCTTTAGAAAATGTCTTTGTTACTGAAGTTGCCATATGCACATATGGACATTTTTTTCTGAAAATATTCCTGGGATTTTATTACCATTAATCTTTTCTGAGGGTGTATATAATTTATCTCACAAGCCATCAGAATTCCCAGAGGGTAAATTACTCTAGAGGTCTCTGTGCCCTCATACTGTATCAAATTGACCTGCTTCTTGTTTGCCATTTTTGTGTACTACATTGCTTATTTAACAAGAAACAGAATGATTGTGATTCTGAGAAGGTCCTTTGATAGTAGTTTTGACACTCTGCCTGAATAATGACCCTCATTATGGAGCCCATGACAGGCTCTGAAAGTACTGATTTATGAATACATCACAGGTTCAGCATTAGAGCTCCCCCTACTCACTCCTGATATAGGACTAGATATAGATACAGCCTTTTGAAATACAGTGAAGATGAGATAATTGCATGATTATGACCATTCAAATAACCTCTTTTTCTGATTTAACAAAGCCCTGTCAGTTAATTTTGATCGTCTCCCAAGTTATTAGAAGCCTTTGACAAAATGTTTGTTAGGAAAATCTATTTCATGTTGCCAGCCTTGTCTTAAAGAACAGTAAGGCAGAAGTTACACATAGTCTTTGTTGCTAGAAATGCTTTTCTATAGCAAACACTCATTAACAGTTGATATGATAATAGACTGTTAGAAGCAAGCTTAGCTAAGAGCTAGAAGTCTGTGTCCTTGCTAAAACAAATTACAAGACACTTTGTAAACACATTTTTGTGAGGATTCTTGTTGATTTATTGTTTCCTCCATAGCAGTTATTTAAATAAATGTAGCTAATTTAGTTCGTTTGCTGCACTGTATAATTTTGTTCTTTGTGTGATGGGGTTATATGTAAAAGCCTGAAGGAATCACATCCCCATTAATCTTTTTACAAGTGCAATAAATAAATAAAGAGACATGGTTTAATTTTGCTAGTTAGGAGATTTAAAAGGCAGTGGTAGCAAACTAATTTCTTCCTCTTCTCACTGTTCTCCACGTCCTTCTTTTAAAGACATAAGTAATAGTTCTTGGTAGGAAAGTGCATACACAGACAGCTAAATCTATCTGTAAATGTATTTAAGTCCACACATGGAAGTACTTTTCCTCTGCCCAGAATGCCCATTCTGCAATATGTTTGTTCCCACCTACCCCAGAACATGGTAGAGTTTGTTGATGGAATGTGGAGAATGCTGCTAAGGGCTCCAGGCTTCCACAAGACTTCAGCAGCCTAATGGAAGGAGCTCCCCTGAGGCTGTTGCTGCCACCCCAATTGTAGAGTTAGGTATCAACTATCCAGGCAGAGTCAGAGACAGTTCCATTTGGGGATTCTGCTGGGAAGAAAGCAAAGAAGCGCAGCATGGATTTTGTGTTGTATCATGCAGCAGATTGATTGCTAAAGGGAGGTGATCTGTTCTCTGTAACCTTTCTGGTAACTTTAAAACCTGTCTGGGGTCCCTTTTACCTAAGTAGTACCTGTTCATTTGCATATGGGCATGCTAAACCGGAACTTCAGGAGAAGAAGTGATTAATTGGAGTGCACTGAACAGAAAATGCAAGCCAAACTAAGATGTCTGTACCAACATTCTGAGTTAACCCTAAAAATGTAAAGATTCAGTGGTGGTTAATGACATTTTGATGAGTTCAGGAACACGCATCATAAGGGGCTGTCAGGAACTACTGTGCTGAGACTACTTGAACTGGAGCTGCCTTGAGTTTTGTGTTTTCTGAAAGAGCCAAAGGTGGTTGAATCACACAGTCAGTTCATCAGAATAAACAGCAAAGTGGCAACTTTATGATGAGAAAATGGGCTTGTCTGTTAATACAGCAATGTCATTACCAGATTTGGTCTGTATATAGAATACCTGGTAAGTTTATCATAATTTTCTACAAGAATTTATTATTTGTTCACTCTGTCCTTTCTGTTCATGAGAAATTCTGCAAAAAGAAAGTTTCTTGGAAGGTGTTTTTTTTTTTTTTTTTTTTTTTTTTTTTTTTTTGTTTTTGTTTTTTTTTTTTGTTTGCTTGTTTGTTTTGTTTTTAATGGTTAATTGCAAATTAAATAGAATTCAATTATTAAGGCCACCTGTGTTATTTATGAAATTCTGGCATGGTTTTGAAAATTATAATTGAGGTCCATTTTTTGTTGTTGTTGTTGTTGACTATTTCAAGGCCTTCAAAATCACAACAATTTTTGGTAAATTGTGTCTCCTTTCAAGCAACAGCTCAGTATTTTTAACTGTTTGGTTTTGTTGAGGAAGACTATTGATGAAATATTGAAATATATTGAAAATTTTTTGTGTGTGTTGTATAAAGTCTGTGAAAATCTTTTTATGAAATTTTAAATATTCTTTTCAAAGATAGCAAGGATAATTGTTGACTTTTTTTTTTCTTTCCTGGTTGGTAAAGCTAGTACCAGATTATGGTAGTTCTATGAAAGTATTTCAGAGCATAACAAAACCTTCTAGACTTTAATAACTATACATGACTGATCTGTCCTCTCTGGCAAGGTTAACTGTTTCTCCCAAGGAGTTAAGTGGCATATAAACTATTGTTCACACCATTTGTGCTAACAGCCTAGCATGACCTCAAATACTGTAATGGTCATACAAGGTATCCTGTACAATACATTTATCAACAAAGGTAAAAGGACCACAGGGGCAGTGCTGACTTTAAGTGTATTAGGGATCTATAAGGATAAATGCCTAACCTCAATCTACAGCAAAAAAGTAATTACTGAACCATTGTTTCTATAGTGTTAATATTTTTTCATGGTTCTTTAGAAATATACGCTATTTAGTTCTTAGGTTGACATCTGTACTGCATTATATTTTATACAATGCATCTAGACTAAAGGGTAGAGCAATCATATAACTGTGAGATCATTTTACTTTTACAAGAAATCATCAACAGAAATAAAGCATAGAAAAGGGAACAGATTGAATTCAGTAGTTATTTTTAATAGATTTAAATGATCTAATTAACAATAGTCTGAACAGCAGAATTTTAGGGCTTTATTTTAAAATTGCATGCCCCATTTACAGTGTGTATAATCTTGCATACTTATTCACACTTAATTTTTTTTCCATCCATTAGCTCTTGGATGCAACTGACTCCCAGTCCTTGGACTCCCACCCACTTCATAATTAAGTGCCCTACCTGAAAAGAAGGTAAGATCCGCTCAAGTAGAGAGTGACCACCCTTGTACTATTTAAGATAAATGAATTCAGTGCAGGAGAAAACAAATTTGTCAAAATTTTCCATTTGAAATAGTGTTCCAGAAGCCTGCCTAAGGATAGCCAGGAGATAGGCATTTATGATTTGCAGGGTATTTGAAAGCAGTAATTATTCTTATAGTCTTGAATAATGAATAATTATCAGAACAATCCACTGTCACATGGCAGAGATATTTACAAAGGTCATAGTCCCAAACTCCTTACCTGAGGAAAATGTCCACTGAAGCGGATAAAAAAAAATTATAATAAAAATTAAAAGAAGAACCTGACTAATGGGAGCTGAAGTCAAATTACTCTATCATCTTTTAAGTCTGTGGGAAATCAAAGCAACTATTAATAGCTAAGGAATATGGTCAAGGTTTTTTTGCTATCCTATTTCCAGGGCAGGCTAATAGCATATGCTTCAGCAAGAGGTTCAAGAAGCTCCTGATGGGCAATTATGAAATAACTCCCCATAGGAAAGTTTTGGTCTCAACAGCAATTGTTTTTTGCACTTGTAGTAGTTAGTAACACATTTTTTTTTTTCAGCATTCTATCTGTTATAATGTTATTGTGGAGTCATCTGAATCATGCCCATTTCTAAAAATACCTCATGACACTAAATCCCATGGGTTATTTTTGGAAAATAGGCATTTTCTTTATTGATTTTACATGACTTGCTAATCACACAGAGTTCTCCACTTACTACTATTATAAATGGACTTGCTGATTTTTCCTTGTGTGGCAACCTTTTACACACATATACATGTATGTCTGTATGCACTACTTTTCTCCCATTTATTCACCTTCCTCCTATGCTGTGTAACCCAGGTCTTTTCACCCTGCTCACAGAATCCTGTCTGCCTTCTCTCAGGACTCTGTACCATGTGTCATCTGGCTCCTCCTGGGAGTGGATGTGGGGAGAAATACCAACCCCTCTGTCTCTCTCTCTCTCTATATATATATACATATACACATATTTCTGATTGTTTTTTTTTCATGCCAATAAAAACATTTAGCTTTTTACCACATGTATATCATAGCATTGACATCTGCCCTCAAGGTGAGGTGTCCTTTTGCTGCACTTCTGAGTATATCAAACATTTCAAATTATTGCCAGTTTCTCTCACTTAAGTAGGAACCTTCCTTTATATGTTTCCTGTCTTGCTGACAATAATGCAAACTTATGAAGGCCAGATTTTGAGCCAGGCCTCCCATTTTTGAGTCCACCACCTTGAAGGCACAACATAGCTCATTTGGACATTGAACATCTGGAGTGCAGCAGTCATCATTTGCTCTGTTCTTTATGTCAGTATGGCCATGTGCCATTATGAGAAGGACATGAATTTAAACTGTCAGAAGAAGATAGACCCATGCCGGGTTTGAGTTATTTTCGCATAGTGAACCTGACATTTTTATTTATTTATTTATTTATTTTTCCAGTGGCTACTTCCTTTCTATATGGTCATGAGAAGTGTTTTCAAAATCAAAATACATTCCGTGTTTCAGAGTAGAAACAACCTTGTCTGGTATTGTGATATACCTAGTTCAAGGCAGCGTGTGATTTTGCTTAGATGAGAAGTGCCCTGTTATACAGTTGGACTACTTATCTATATAAAATTACTTTGGGGAAACAGTAGCCTACAAAATTACATTAGACAAAAGCATATCAAGCAAAAGTAAAATCATAGTGTAGAATGGAGTTTAACATTCTCCAACATCCTTCTTAATTTGGAAGCAAAACAGAATATAAAAATACTCATATGTGGATGATCAAAGGCCATCTACATTATTAATTATCAAAAGATACTGCTAGGATCATGAATAAATTAAAAAATATAGAAAATCTTGATGAACTAAAATTTAGTCTTTCTCTTGGGACTACATTGTTGGGCTTTTTTTTTTTTTTTTTTAGGAATACCATAAGCTACATAAGCTATTCCATATTCTTCTATGAATTCAGAAGGAATTGAAATTAGACTGTACTTTATTTTGTACTATATGACCACCAGTCCAATGTCATTTCTTTGTTTGCCTTAGCATTTGAGCTAGTGTTTGCTGCTAGGCTTGAGGCTTGTTTGGTAGCCATATGCTAAATTCTAGAATATATTTCCTTAGTTCCTTAGAATTTCTTTTTCTTGGCCTCTTCCTTGGCCTTTTGGCTGCTTCTAGTGCTTACTTTGCTGTTGGCTGTGAAATTGCCTCTAGGGCTGCTGTAAGGTCAGACAGCTTATGGTCTGTTTTTTCTTCATAGCTGCCATTGATGGAGAGCTGTTCTTACCTTAGAGAGGGCTGTGATTAAAAAGCCGGGTACGGAACTTTCTAAATTTTCCCAATATGCCTCTGGAACCCCTTTAACCATGTTTTGAAAAAAAAATAATCCCACAGCATTCATTAAATTACTGGGGAAATTCTTTTAAGAACTTTTTTTTTTCTTTCCCGCTCCAAACAACATAAATACCTTCAAAAGGTTCTTTAGAAACAAATTGCACAATACTATTTTTGTCATTTGTTTTCTACATAATTTGTTTTCCCTATGTACACATTATTGTTATTGACAGCAATTCTAAAGCCCTTAAAAAAAAAAAAAAAAGAAATTAAATAGTGAATCAATAAAGATTAGCTATTTACTGTAGATTATTACTTTATCACTCCCATAATTACAATAATGGTTGCTGATGGAAATTCTATTTATGTGAATCATTTTATACTTGTTATTTATTATTATTAATGTTACCATTATTATCTTCTTACCCTTCAGTTCACAAGATGTATCTTCTCAGTGAATTTTAATTTCAATATCTTGCTATTATACTGTACATAATCCTATCAAAGACTGTCCTTCATGCAACATTTTCAGTGATATATTATCACAGAGACCATTAATGAATGAGCTTCATATCTTACTAATACTGTTTTAGATACTATTTTTATTAATTTTCTAAGCTGTAATTCTTCATACCGTACCTATGTCTGTCTTCTATTAAAGTTGTGTTTTTGATTTTAACACGAGGATTTCAAAGGGAGGCATTAACTTTGTCTTTAAAAATACATTTCAGTTCATAGATTCTAAATGATGATATTATAATGTCTCTGCTTTGTTCTTTCAGACCTTTTTATAAATTCATTTTCATATTTTCCCCTAGTTTTTGCAGGCAGTTTCCTGTTCATAAACAAAATTTTTTACAAATGTTTTCTCTCATCCCCACCTCCACCTCCACCCCCACCTGCCCTGGCATGCCATAAGGATTGAAAAAAAAACAAAACACATATAATCAAGGCACTTGCTGTTTTTCTTCTGTTATATGAATTTTTGTAAAGAATGAAAGATAAATATTTATCAGTTTCTAAGCATATGTTACAAGTGAAAACAATAACTGAACACTACATACTGTAAGTTTCTATTGGTTTATTTTTCAGATAAATGCCAAATTTATTTATAAGGGACCACTATTATGATCAATTTGTTAATTTTGCTGTATCTTTTCCTTATTCTTAAGGTTTGCTCTTAAGATTACTGTAAGAAATGCCATTATACATCCTGCATATGATATTCAGCTCCTCAAATATTTTAAACACCATGTCTTGAGAGCACTGTATTCTCAAAGTTGAAAAATGGCATTGGTTTAGAATCCCAGTTTAAGGGTAAAACATCCTTACTGTCATTTGAATTACAGATTTGACTAATCTTATACTGTTTAACCTTTTTTCCTTATACTAAAGCATTCAATGGTATAGAATTCGTGGTCAATACTAAAAGGTCTTCAAAATTGCAGTATATATAGAACATGTAAATAAGTCTTGCAGACTTTCTGAGGATTATTAAATATACATGTACTCTGCAGTTTAGATTAATAGCTGAGGAATGATACATCGTTACGGTAACATAAATTTATGATATATTTAGCATATAGGGTGCCATCCTGCATAAACAAAACATAGTCTTTTGACTGTTTGGAAAAAAAATACATCATTAATCTTTATACCGAATGTTATATTTACCTAATTTTTTAAGTGAAACCAGCTACTAATATAAAATTAAAAATCTATAACCAAATAGGAAGTTGCTCTTGTGGCATAATGCAGACAAACATATAAAAGGTAATTTTCATAGCAATATACTAACCTGAAAAATTATAGGATTATAGGACATTAAAAAGATTGTACACAAATTATTTTACTAAAGGTTTTTTAACTCCTGTCAAAAGGATCTGAATACATATGAACATCAGCAATTCCTTGCCTGTTATAACAGTATCACTGTTATGTGAGATTCATTTTTTAACATTTGACTTTTTCCAAGGGGCACTTCTACAGCCTTACAGGTTTAAATGTTTCTATTGATTTTTATGTCTGGATTTATCGTGCACATATAAGAATCAGAGCAGAGTAGCTTGTATGATATCTTAGGCAAAGCAACGTGATTTATGAAAGCTTAAGGATTTTACTTTATCTAACATATAAAAGAGAAAGTGTACGCTGATGGCCTAGTTCATCATGCTAGTTAAGCACATACCTAAATATAAGCATAAACAGTGTTGTATTTAAAGCAAATCAAGTGGTTGAGTCCTGGATGAACTGAGGCTTTAATTTGGCTTACATTATTTTAGAATCCATTTTTAAAATATTTAGTTTTCAGTGTTTACCATTTGGCTAGGCCAAAATCCATTCCTAATGGATTTTTTCTCCTTGTAGTATATGCAGCTCTAGTCTTTGTGCCTTAGTATGACCAATTTAACTGAAGCTTGTAATGCTGATGAGATAGGGGCATTGCATCTTCATTAAAATAGTGACTTGGCAAAGCATTGAAATCTGTGTTTTACTTCAGGAAACTGTAGAAAATCAACCCTATAGAAGCTAACAGGGTTAAACATTCTTAAAGTTAAGCATATGCTTACATGTTTTGCTGGAGTGAGGCCAAGGGTACTAGTTCAGCAAAACATTTAAGTGCATGCTTACATCCCTTTGATGTTAATGGGATTTAAGCTTGAAGATTTACATATATGCTACAGTGATTTGCTGAATAATTCAACATACAGTGATGACTTGAGGCCTCAGACTGGAACATTCAAAGTGGACCCATCTCCTAGTGATTTCCAACAGATCTGGGAGAATCTGATTCCCTAGAAATGTTTGAAAAATTTATGGACATGGAGTACGGTTGCTCTTGTGGATCAGAGGTGTCTTCAGTTCCATGGCAGCTGGCATGAAGGTGCTGGCACCATTATCCAGACCTTCAGAACTAAGTTCAGTGTGTGGATGGGACACCAGAATTTGATCCAATAAACAGTCCCTGCCTTTGCTGTCCCAAAATTAAGTTTCTAATCTAATCCTCTGTCTTTTCTTACTGGTTGCTGGGTGTTCATCCTGTCCTAAAAGAGTTGACAAAGTGAATGGAATTGGTCCATTCACTGGAACAGGCTCCCCAGTGAAGTAGTCACTGCACCAAGCCTGTCTGAAGTTAAACGACTGGACTGTGCACTTAGTCACATGGTCTAAACTTTTGGGTAGACTGTGCGGTGCCAGGAGTTGGACTTGATGATGCCTATGGGTCCCTTCCAACTTGGGATGTTCTATGATTCTATGATCCCTCTCTGGAGGTACCTATGGCGGTACATTCCCTTGGTGTGCTGCAAAAAGAGACTAAATTAGGCATGTGGGTTTTAAACAGATGGATCTGGTTGACATAAATTGTACCCTCAGTAACTAGTCTTATCTCTGGAATCCAATTTGAGTGCTGTACTTTTTTTTTTTTTTTTTGTCTTCAGTATGATATTAAGATTACATTTGAGTGTTCATGAGGGGCTTTGTAACAAACTCTGCAGATTAGCATCTACTCTGATTATACAGTGTTCATACACTCTGAATGCACAGTAGTTACATTATCTGAAACATGTTTCTGTTGGGGTCCCACATGAACAATTACCCTGGACAATATTTACTAAATATGTCATTTTTCACCAAAAGACTTTTTTTTTTTTTTTCCTTAGGAGTCTTGTAGTGTCGGTCTAAGAGTAACTGCAGCTTTCTTCTTCTGTGCTTATGCAGTAAAATTATATCTGTCAGAGATGAAAATAACATAATTATGTCTTCTTATAATTTATTCATTACTTTATGGATCTAAAACCTTCCAAGGAATGTCACAAATCTACAGAAAATTCTTGAACGCAGCATTTAGCAACTTGATTTCTGATGTAGCTGACAGGTTCAGATAAACACTTTCAGTTACTGAATACATAGGTAGTATTTGTTCCCCTTCCACTGGTGACAGCAAGATATTCTGAGACTGGGAAACAGCTTTAAAATGTAACTCCAGCTGAGCAGTCACTATAAATTGTGTGAAGTTTTGCCACTTCAACAGTCTCTATGATATTTTGTAAATGGAACATTCAGTATGGCTTTATATTAGTATTAGTACTGCCTTTGTCAGTATCTATACTGTACCTGGCCATAGGGTACTCCCTGTGTAAAATGTTCACATCTCCCTTGGCATGGTTTAGTTTTCCTTTTCACTGCCCCTCTACTATCCTCTTTCAACCATTATTTCTTGCACAAACATTCTTTTATTGGGGGAATTAACAGAGACCAGAGTTGTAGCATTAGACTATTGCTGAGATTCTTCCTATCACCTGTTTAATTCATAGTGTAGGAGTTCTGTTTTGTTCTGATTGTGTATGTTTAGCAATTTCCATAATAGACTTCTCTGTTAAACTGTCTCTTTCCTGATGAAAACAGAGAAAGCAGCAGATCCCCTGCCATTACACCAAGCCAAAAAGGAGGATTGGCATTTTATAGGTATGTTAGCCTATAGTCAAAATTATTTTGAGATAGCTCCACATTCAATATAAATTACAATGTAGAGGTACAGCTTACTGATCCTGAGCAGTTATGTCCCTTATGAAGTACGTACATTAGGCAGCCAAGATTCAGTTTATAGAGCACTGTGATCCCATAGCTGAGGAAACACCACAGCTCCTATTCAAATTCTGACCTGAGAAGACATAGAGTTACTCATCAGGTGATAAGGAGAAGGTTATAGCCCTTATTAGAGTCAAGATTAGAAGGTAACTTTGCACCATGGACTGGTAAATGTGCTATGGTGCAGAGGTTCCCTGCACTTAAGTGCTCTGCAGTTTCTGTTTTGTTGTTGGCTGCCTAAACACAGAAGGACCAAATCTCCCTTTGCAGCTTGATCCTGCTACTATTAAAGGCAGCAAAAATCCCATTGCCCTGAGCAGAACTGGATATGTACATGTATAACTAAAATCCTTTTATGTGTCTGAGAGAATAGTGTCCTCTGTGTCAGTTCTGTTCAGCCCCAGCCTGGTTTGTAACTTCCACTCTTCCCATTTGAGTTCGTTGCAGCATGAAATTTGATTGTGCCAGGTGTTTCAGTGATGTTTTACTGATGTGGTATTCTCCTTGAAATTAATGTCTTTCTAATCACACACATTTATAGATTAAAGAGGCATTTGGTGAAGTACAATGGACTGAGTTCACTCCTGGCTTTAATGTCGTATTCTTACCTTAAGTACAAATATTTTATGTTGTCTTTTCTTATGTCAGTGGTTTTTAATGTGCCCATAAAATGACTTGTTCTATGAGTTGCAAACTCATATTTGTTTTCAGCTAACTCTACTTGTATATCCCTCAGGAGCAAAATTACAGTCATGGAAGCTGATGCAGTGAATTTGGTGGTTTATAAGTAGGAAATACTGAGATTTTGGGGCATGTGCAGCCTTTCATGTACAAAGTTCTCATTTTAATGTACCTCAGGCTACTGGCTTTACGATTTACAGTTAATTAGGATTCTGATTTGGGTTGAAAATTCCAATACCTATATGCTTTTATACATGCATTTCAGATCATGCTGGCTGAAGCAAATAACTGTGACTGTAGTCAATAAATGAATGTATACCACAGGGAGAAGCCCTTCCCCCGGCCTCCTCTGACAACCTGTAAGAAAATCCTACTGTGCTCCCAGTTCACAGCAATATCATTCTGACATCACTTTGTGATAGCTAGAAGATTTCCTTGCCTATCATTTAACAAAATCCCAATACCATTTCCTTACTTTTAACAAAGTCTCAAAATCCCTAATGTATCCCATATTTGCTCTGCCTGTATTTCATGTTCAAATTGAACTCTTTAGATAACTGAGTTCTAATCTGCACATGTAGATGCGACTTTTATTAGCATCAGTCAGAACTGTATAAGTGTGAGGAAGTGTAAGTGCGGTAACTTCCAAAATACTAATGCTGGAGAAAAAATAATAATACGTCTGGAATTTCAGTGTTTTTCTTGTATATTGAGATTTACAACAATGCTAATATATATACAATAGGAGGTAACTTTATGTGATTCAACTGTTCTTTCTTAAACATGAGTATTTTAAATATATCTTTTTATTATTTTTCCCTTTATTGACTTTCTCCTTAGAAAGCTTTCATACAGACTTTTTTATTTGTTAAGGAAGCAGTATAATTTTGATATATAAGTTCTGTGTCAAAAAAAAAAAAAAAAAAAAAGCAAAACAACAACAACAACAAAAAACTCTATTAGCCTCAAATACTAATCTCAGAACTTCTCAGTAAGGTAAGCTTAATTGTGAAGTTTGTCATTAAGCTGGCCAGGACTCAGACTGGGCTGGGGCTGTGCATTTGAACATGATACAGCAGGGACAGAGCTAAGATGCAAAGGTGGGGAAATCCTGGAGAACAGCCTGTACAGCTCATATTGATGTAGACAAACGGGATAGGCAAGAAGAGCAATGGCTGCTTGTGGGACAGGCTATCCTGCATGACCACTTGTCATCTCAAATCCTTTTCCACATGAAGGTGGTAGTTTGGCAAAGAAGACAACAGAGCCCAAGTTATTTTTGTAGAACTTTGCTGCCATAAGGAACTGTGTACTTGCTTTTTCTGAGAATCAGGCCTTGAAAAAATTCTTGATGACAGACAGGATTTATGGTGGCAGAGAATTTATACTGGCAGGGGATTTTATTTGGCACAGTATGCAGTAAATACATACACTTTTGATCATGACAGAACATATTTGCTTAACTTCTTCATTCATAATATTAATATAACTCTCCAAAGGAGGTGGTCTAAATGTTGGTGTACCGGCAGGAGAAATTACTTCTCCAGAGTAAAAAATGGGAGCTGAAAGTATTCATTGGGAATGCTAAAATTTTTAAAAACCAAGCCAGGATATTCAGGACCTTGACCCTTATACAGTCATTTTCAGCCTTGCAAAAATAGATTAAAGCAACATTTGCAAACTTCTTACGATGATGTGCCTTACCACAGGAAAAAATAATCTACTTCATGTATAAGATAACAGAAAATCAGTAAAAAATTCTGTTCCGTTTATAACCGTTTATGCCTGTTGATAATTGTCTAGCATCATTATGATGTAAATATGTAAATTCTCCTGACAAGATTAGGCTCCTACTGTGCTACACATCATATAAACACTTACAAAGATCTGTTCCATGCCTTACAAAGATGCTTGCTCAGATCTTACACTTTTAAAAATTGAATGGCTGTAATGAGTAATCTAAATGTGGGCATACAATTCTGTGGAATTATAGATTTAATAAGCAAGAGAGACAACATACAGGAAAACTAACCAGAGAATGGAAGTGGGTTGTCCAGGGTTGCCTGTCAAGTTAATAATGGAGGTGGCAATAGAATTTAATATAGAATCCATTCCTTTATCCTCATTAACAAACTATGCCATGGTAGGTCTACAAGGTTCAATCAGACGGATAACTCCATCCATATTTTGAGATTGAATTGTCTGCTGTCCAGAAGCTGTCTTGGTACAGTGGTAAACAAATGCCTTTCTGGAAGCCAAGAGAGGTATCTTCCTCTTTCAGGTCTGGCTGTGGCTAAAAGCACTTCAAGACAAATGTGAGAGACAGAAGCAAAAGGAAACAAAATATATTGAGGAAGTTTAAGTTCTTTTTAAAAGTCAATTTAGTTTAAATAAAAGGTACTCTTGAAATAATCTGCTCTTTAATGGTGGATAAAAAAATACAATAAAACCCAAAATAAAAAGGGATAAAGCCAGAGCTTGAACTTAGAAAGGAAAGGGAGTGCAGCTAGTGTTTAAAGGACAAGGTTGCAGTCCGGGGTTCTATCCTTGTCTTTGCCACTGATGTATTGTGTGCTGGCAAGCACGTAATTTACTCCATGTGAGGTAAGTATTATTCTGTGCATTAAAAAAGAATATTGAAACATATAGAAGTTGAGTGCAACATTTCACAAAGCAGTTCCTAAGTCAGATTGCCTCCATTTTTGATTATGCAGCCTGAGCTACCTGTTGTTCAATATTCAGAATCTTGTGTTCCAACAGTGCCTTCTGAAATCAGTTTAACCCTTAACTTCAATGTGTCTCCATTTACTCAAGAATTGACTAAAAAGAGATGCTACAAGTCTACACTGTCATGGTTCAGACTTTAAATCACTTGCTTTGCATATTCTTCTGCTTTCTCCACATAGGCTTAAAAGACAAGATTTGCCAGATATGGTGGAAATAAAAAAGCATCTGTGTTTTGGGTTTAACAGTCAGGTGAATAATAGCATGCAAAAATTGTCTGTATGCTTTCTCACCAGGTTATACCAGATACACTCTGGGCCAAATGGCTTCTGTAGCACCATGTACACTCTCACTGGAAGAGTTAGTAACCATCTCTCAGCATTTAAAATCCTATCCCTTTTACTATATGTGTGTGTTACTCTAAGGATAGGGTTCACAGACACATCTAAATTAGATCAAATGAACACAGGGAGTCCCAGGGAGTCCAGGCAATATTAGGGGCCACATTGCTTTGATCAGCATGTTTTTCTGTGGCAGCCAGGCACAGAAAACACTGCAGGCCTAATGTCACACAGGACAGCAGTCCTGCAGCTCACAGCACAAACAGGGGCACATTGATGTTCTATACTTTATTGGATCTACAGGTTTGATACTACAGTGACATGTAGTTTACTCATGTGAGAAAATGCACTGTGATAGAATCTCCCTCTGCACTGTGATAGAATCTCCCTCACCTGAAGCTTTCCCTCGTATTGAAGGATTTGACAGATCTTGTGTTACACTCACCAGTGTTCTGGTGGAGACTACTCTGTAACGAGGGTGGCAGCAAAATGTTTAAACACATTCATTTTCTCCCAGAGGGCTAACTGAGAAGTCTACACAAGGTAGTTTAAGCAAGTGCATGTAGTGGGCTGTGAGTTGGTGTTGTCATGGAGAAGACATCTAGCTCCCACCACTGGAAAGATGGGAGAAGTGCACAGATGAGGGCAGAGGTGCTTCAACCTGATTTTGCTAATCCAGCAAAAAACGATGCCTTGAACCCTAAACCTAATCCACTGCTATTGCATGCCTTGTAGTTTCTCCCACAGTTGTATCAAGTTCTGAAATCTCAAGTTTTTTGCTTTTGCGGGTCCTCCCACGATTCACTTTTCTGGGAATTAGAAAAGCTCTGTTCTCCAATCCAATGGTGGTGTTGACCAGTTTTTATATGTCTCAGTAATACTGATTAAATGAGGTTAGCTAGGTGCGTAGTACCATGTACAGATATACACTGCTCCTTGGTCATCTTGTTAAAACTTGATTGTCAAATAGTAAGCCAAATGAACTCTAAAAGGTTTAATTGTGTGCTGATTTATGCTACACAAATAACCCTTAGGACACTATAGAGATTTAATTTAGGCCAAGTGACAGGAATGAAGGAGGTCAAATTCTCTGCATCTGGTTAGCTGGTTAGCTTTCTGAAATGCAGTAAGCAGCTTTTTTTTTTTTTTTTTTTTTTTTTTTTTTTTTTTTTTTTTTCCCTGAAAAGCTTTCAGATGTCCCTACTGGCAGACTTTAAAAGGTCAGCAGCCCTGCTAATATTGTCTCACACATCAAGCAAGTGATTATAATCATTTCAATATCATCAATAAGAGTAGTTTAACTAACAGGACTCTTTCAAAGAATCACATATGTTTGTAATATCAATGCCTACAGAATGCAATACTATCTCTAGTACTGTAAGCACAATATTTTGGTGAAATGTTGTTAAATTAAATATTAAGATTTTGAACAAAAAAATAAAAATAAAAATAAAAAAATAAAAATAATAAAAATCCCAAGTATTTACGGCACATATAATGAGTGCAACGTGTATTTCTGCCTTTGGGAGAAACATGACAGCTTTACAGGATGTATGGGATGCTACTGTCATATTTTTCATTTTATTTTATAGAGACATATAGGAGTGATGTGTTTTAATCTGTCATTTTCAGGCATTAATGAACCAGGTAATACAAACTCTTTGCTAGAGGTGACTGAATTTTTTCACAGGACACTTTTTTTCATCCAAACAGTACAATTTCTGTACTTTAAAAAGAGAATTTAATGAACAAGACATAGTTTTTTTCCATAGCATTTTTAATACAAAACTTACCATAAATGTTATTAAGATCAAACTGAAGTCTGTGTTAGGCAGCTAACTGTCTTTGTGGACGTAGTCAGAGTATCAGTGGCAAAATCTTTTGTTGGAACTAGAATTTTCCAGTTTTACAGCCTTTGAATCTGCTGTAATTTTACAGAGAGAAGTGGGCAGAGATGAGAACTAGTACGTCCTTAATTTCTTGTGTCTGAATAGGACATCTGGCCAAGGGACCTGACTATGCCAGATGTGCAAGAAATCCAGCTTCCTTGAGGAACTAATGCCTTCCAAAAGACACTAGAATTCCACCTCTTAGTCTTGGTTTATTCTAAAAACACAAGATGTGTGGAGTACGAACCTCATCATCTACAGGAATTCTTTGGAATATGTTTAATATTAATTATGTTCCACAATGACATGAGGAATGAGGAAGAAGGATACTAGTATAAGCTGTTACTCCATAGCAAAAAACATTCTGTCTGTTCTAATTGTTAAGAAGCAGAACTGTGTTACTATTTTCTGTAACTGCAAGGAAACCTATGAGACTTCAGTTGCTTTTAAAAGTTTGAAATACACTGATACTGTTCTTCAGCATAAGATTGTCCAGCATAAAATTGTGGTGAATTAGCTTTCTTGTTTTAAAATGAATCTCATTAAGGTACTTCCACTGAAGGTATTTTACAAACCGATTTACTTATGCATACAGTCCAATTTTCAATGACATTTGAAACAATTTACAGTTGTGTTTGCACATTTTCACATCTGCATTTCTATCATCAATTTCACAAGTAATTGACAGATCTTTGAAAGCCCCCATGAAAATGTTCAACTACATAGGAGGTGGGAAGTCAATATGAGATATGATTGAATCATTTCTGTTGGAAGTAAGGTCAGATTTGGGCAGTTAGCAGATGTGACTGAGGTGAACACTTCAAGTTATGTCATGGTGTGTATATACAGGTATTTGTGTTACTTGTAATTCAGGAATTATCTTGAGCTGGATTATTATATAAAATGTATTGTTTGAATATTAGACCTTATTTGAAGCCTGTTACAGTCAAAAGAAAGATTTGGCTTTTGTTCAAGCTTTTAAACAGGAGAAAAGTCTGTGGGAACTCGGAACAGCTGCAAATTCACATTGACCCACTGTCAAATTATCAGAGTTATTCTACTGATAATGGTCTTTTCCATTAAACAACTCTTTGAAGAAACAATGGCTTGTTTTATTGTGGTTCTCCCTCCCTCTATATAATTATTGTTAACCAAATGTTTCTTTTAAGCTAAGGCCTATATGGAAAATGGTTTTTCATAAACTGCTATCCCTTACAGATATGAAAGTTCGTTGAGTAGATGATGTTTGGAGTCTTTGATCAGGGAAATGAACTCATCTGCTTTAAATTGTCAGAGAAATCTTAGCAATTAGCCAAATAATTGCATATCATGTCCTCAGCAGTAGCTGCTTACGTAGTATTTTTTATATGGAGCAGAGTGTTACAAATAATTTGTCAGAGAAATATCAGATAGCCTAAGAAAGCACATTTGCCACTGAATAAGAAGTAGGCATCTGCAACCAAAACCTGAGTGTGGCTAACAAATATCAAAGCACCTAAATGAAAAGCCTTGTGTTAAAGTTTAGGTCCTCTTTAAATTACAGTTGCAGTCATGTTCACATCTTGATAAAAGGGAAGTGTAATTGGAGAACAACTCAAATCCTAAAAGGGTAAGAAGACGTGGTTTGTTTATCATGAAAGACTGTTATTCCAACTACTAATCTTTCTGTCCAAGGAAGTGTCTTATTCTCTTTTCTGTGTTGGAAAGCTGCCTAACAAATGTATTTTCCAAGACAATGAAGGAAGCAGACCTCTATTCTTTCTTATCAATTTAATCTCTTTCATTCAGCTGACAATGTCCTCTTGCAGACTAGGTCTCTTTCCACATGAATTACTAAGTGACTAGTTACTTTTTTTTCTTTTTTTTTCTTTTCTTTTTGTTTTGTGTTGTTTTGTTTTGTTTTGCTTTGCCACACCAGAATCCTAAAATGTAATAAAAAGGATTATTGGTATACACATTATTTTTAACCATAAAAATACATAATAAAGTATACAGTGCTTTGTCATAAAATTAACATAGATTGGTATTGCAATCGTAATTATTTCTGGCATTTTATCATTCAATATTTTCACATTCTGCTTTAATTAAAAAATTACTCAGAGCAGGATACAGAGAAACCCAGTGCCTATTGGTGTCTCTGTAACAAATTAGCTACTGAACCCTGATTAAGTCCAAAAGAATTTACAATTTTGTCACTGATCTGAACTCAGTACACAACATATAATCTCTTTCTGCCTCAGTTTCCCCTTTTATAAAATATTCACAATTTTGTATAGCAGTTTATTTTTTCTTAAACCACAATGTTTGATGCAGGAAAAAAAATAGTCTATGTTGAAATATTGTCGAGATAAACCATCCTGGGAGCAAAAGAAGTCACAGTATTGATACTTACAATAAAAGATGGGTAAGACTCCTTTATTCTATTAGTTTAACAACCTTACTTTCTCCATCAGTAGGAATTTAAGAAAGAAAATCTGGAAAAAAAAAATTAAAAACACCAAACATTATTATGAGTATGAAAAACATAAAATAAAATTCCTATGACATAGAAATCATTTAATTATCCTCACAAAAAAACATTCTAGCCTCCTTCTTCCCCCTTCCCTCAAACCGAGCTGCTTTCCCCACATCCAGCCCCACAAAGAAACCCTGATTAAACAGAACTCAATTTCTCTTCTGTGGCAGTGGAAGCCTTTTTCTTTTTCATTTTTGAAGTTAATCCAGAAATGACCCGGAGTGTCAAAGGCATACCTCCCTCTAACTATAGACACAAAGGCTTGGAATGGACAGCAATTTAGACATTTTTTGTTAGAAATCTCTCCCTGGGAAAAACAAACAAACAAGCAACAGCAACAACAAAACGCTTGCAGAGGGCATGATTTGTCAGCTTCCTACATTTGTGGCCATGTGTTAAGATGACATTTTGCCTGCTATGTAGTGTGATATCCCTGCAGAGGCATAAATGCCAAGAAGAATGCACAGAGGCTGTTTATATGCACAAGCACAACTTGTCTTGCAGAGATGTTTACTGCTTCCTCAGGCCTGGCTGAGACCAGTGGCCTTTCACACCAACATGGTCCTCTTGTACTGTGTGTTGGAACATGACTGAGGAGAAATGGGGAGGCATGCCCATGTTGGTGTATTGACAATGTGATGTGAACCACATTGTCAGTCGTTGTGAAGTCAGGTCCTCTAAGTTAATACTCCCACCCCCCCCCAAAAAAAAAAAAAAAAGAAAAGGTCAACTGAACAGAGGCCAATGAACTACTTACATCTCATGTAATTCCTTTTATTATTTTTTTTTTTCAGATTTAGGTGGAATATAAATAATATACATAGGACTGCCTATTAAGCAGTGATGATGTTCACTGCAGAAAGAACCAAGCAACAAGCAACCAACAGAAAGAAATAATGATACTGATCAGTTGGAATCACAGAAGGGTGAGCAGGACTTGTGTATGAGGAGGGAACCCATGCTCTACCAGTCATAGGTAATACCAGGGATAGAAGAGATGTTCCCTTTCTCTTCCCTGCCCTGTGGCAAAATGTGTCAGGACTGTTTTTCACCTGGGACAAATATAAAATAACTTTGTCCAAAACATATCGATAATACAAGGAAAAGATTTTGATGGAGTGAAGACTAAAGAAAAAAGTGAACTATAGTGGCATCATATTCAGTCTTCCAGCAAATGCATGAGGACAGAGCAAGATAAAACCAGCCTCAACCAGAGCCCAGACTCCATTTTGCTGAATCCTATTAGATAACACCAGAAAGTAAACAGGGTTCCTGTTTACATAAATTAGCTACGGGGCTGTTGTCAGAAATGATGAGTAAGGTTTTATGGAGGCTTCCCAAACCATGAACCTGTTTTCATTTTGAATCAAACTTTGCAACAATTTGGGGAAAAAAGGTTTTTAAAAAAATAATAAAATGTTGAGGGAAGCAATTCACTCTCACTTGCCATTTGCTTGCATCAAAACTGGGGCATTGCCTGTCCTTTGATTCAGCTGTTCCCTTGGCATGGGAATACACTTGAACAAGTAGGAAATATAATGAGAAACATGCTTCCTTGTGGTATTTCCAATTGGAAATAGCATAAGGAAAAAATGCTTTATAACTTTATTCCCAAACAGAAATAATCTAAGAAAACTGGTTCCTCACAACATTTGCTGATTGCTTAAATAGGTGGAGACAGGACAAAGGAGCCTCTTCGATGGGCTTCACTAGAATGGGAAGTGATTCAGCTGTCATGATAGCTCATTGCTCCTCCAGAGTAGTAGATGTAGCACACTTTCCCTTCCCAAGAAACAACTTGTATTCGCATCTAAGACAAATCATATGAAGTGAAATAAGCCTCATGACCCAATGTCTCAGGGGGTCTACTTCAGAAAATTATCATGACACCAACAGAGACACTGTGTTACAGGCTGAAAGTGAAGAGTCAGAGAGGAAGATTTTCTGAAACCAGCATATCTAAAGCTCTAAGTATTTTGAAAATCAGGGTTGATTCTCTCCTCACACAAGCTTTATTCAGTATAACTATTGATCTACTTGGCGTAAGAGAAAAGCAACAAGTACATAGTATCTTATGGTAAGGAAATTTCTTAATCATAATAATTCAAGGTATGCATCAATGTGAACCAGTGAGAAAAATCATATCAACCAAATTTTTTATCAAATTAAAATGATGAAAGAGCTTGAGTTTGGGAAGCACCCTAGTTTGTGAAGCAATTTGCTAGGAAACATTTTAAGTGTTGCTACCCTCTCAGAGAGTTTGAAAAGAGGATATTTTTGTTTTATTAATGATGTAGTGGAACAGGTTTGGGATATTTATTTTTGAAAATACTGAAATATTGATTGTCTTTGCTTTTATCCTTTTGCCTTTCTCTTGCCACCACTTCAACAGAATCCAGATAAAATGTACCTGGTAATAAATTCTGGGGGAGGTATTTGCACAGATTCTGTTCCACTGTTATACTAGTGATTATTTTTTTGTTTATTACCATCATTACTTTGATCCCTACTTATAACAGTCTCCCAAGTATGTAGTTTAAATCAGTGAATGGATATGGATATCTGTCTCTTTTTTGATCATCCCTGCTAAAATATAGGGCAACTACAAACCTACTGTAATTCCCACCACTGGCACAGCACTGTAATAGTGAAGTTAGGCTCTATCAAACTTCCACTACATTGTCCTGGCAATATATCACTTCTATAGTCCACAAGTTTTTTCTTGGTATACTTAGAAAAAATAGGAGAATTGCAAACTTTCATTATTTATTAATTTGTTCAATTATTTTACCTTTGTAATGCTGGCATCCAAATCCATGTTTCTTAAACTCTTTACATATGTCTTAGTACCATTCAACTTCAGACACACCCAGTTGTCCTATAAACTCAGGAATTTCTGCAAGTCACATGAATGTTTCTTGGGCCCAACATTTAAAAACTAAACAAGTTACTCTGAAATCAAGGAGGCCTCAAATCTCTCAGTGAAATCATCAAAACATCATACTTATGTATTAAAAACACATAGAAAGAGTGTCACAGTGCAAATGATGAAATTCTTTATCTAATCTTTCTCATGTACTTAATAAATATTGCAGCTCTGATTTTGACCAAGAAATATGTAGTAATAAGCTGAGGGAATCACCTCCATGTGTGCTTTTCTGTTTGTAAAGATTTCTGGTGAATGATATACATTCACTAGAATGTATATCATTCTGTTATACATAATGTTTTAAAAAAGATCAAAATCAGAAACTTGCTGTTTCATTTCTTCCCTTTGTGTGAATACACATATGAACTCTATGAAAATGTAAGCTTCCTGCTTTATGTTCACAAAACTGGTTTATCTCTTGCTGCATTGTCTATTTTAACACTGACAGGGAGGCAAAATGCTGTAGATGCTCCAAGTGGAAACTCTGTGGCCATAAGTCTCTGCTCTGACATAGGTGATTTGTATCATCACAGAACTTCAGATGGGTTTATAGTGTGGGCAGTTGGCCAGTGAGGGATTTTTGCTACAGAATCACTTTGCCGGCATGAATTTCTATTAGCATCTCCTCTATCATGCTGTATTTTACCACCACACTGGAGTAATGTAGAGTGCACTTCAGGTTTGCTTTAGGGCAGAGGACTGTGGCAAAACAGAAGAAGTGAAACAGGTGAAACTGGTATCTGCTCATCAGTATAAGATCCCTGGGGATCCATCTCAGTTGCACATCAGCAGCTGTCCTTAGGAAGCCTTGTTCAGATGTAGTGGGAAAGAAAAGCTATATGATTTTTAATCTTGTATTGCTGGTCCAGGCTTTCAAACATCTCTGATATACCTTGTTAATAAGATCTTCCAGAAAAATGGCTAGAGAAATAGTTTGCATACATAAAGCTCAATCTATCAACATCCTTTGCCCTCTTGTAACATATACTGCAGATATCAACCAGACTCTTTTGAACAGTCTCAGCAGCCCCACCAGCAGGATGCCCAACCCTGCTGAATGATCTTCCCAAGCAAACAGATGTTTTAAGCTACTCAGATCTATCGGTTTTGAAAAGCTTATTAGAAGAAGCTAAATAAATGCTAAATTTTTACAGTCTAATGTGTAATCATATACAAGTGCATTGTGATGAACTTGTCTCCCTCCACATCCAGTTTCATCAATGGAATGGAAATTAGGTGTTAGTACTTAGGAGAGAGTTGTATCTGCCTGCACTGAGAGGAAGAGTTCGCATAATGGTTTGTAAGGCATATCAAATTTATTCTGTGAGGTAGATAAAGGTCTTTTAAAGGTCTTACTCCACTTGTGGAATGAATTTCTTATCACGTATAAATTCTGTGTAAAACGTTTCTTTTTCCAGGATGTGGTTTGTTTTCTGAGAGGGGAGAGAGAAGCTAAATATTTCCACTCCTGTATAACAGAAAATCCTCTGATTTCAACAAGATCACACCCTGAGTGGTTAGTTAATATTGGAAACATAAAAATGTACACTCTACTGAAAGATCATTTCATTCCAGCAAAGCCTTTCTAACCAGAAACTGAGTGAATAATTTTGCAATAAAAGAATAGCCAAAGAATAAGGGCAATTTTTAAGGGAAAGTAAGTGTAACCTGAAGTAAATATAAAAAAGCTATAAATCATACTTAAAAACAAAACAAAACAAACAAACAAACAAACAAAAAAAACACACTCAGAAGCTGTTTTATTTTTTTTTCCTTTTTTTTTCATAATCATGTCTCCTTTGCCAAATAATTTAATGTTTTAAATTATGTTTCATATAACAAGGTTACCAAACACAGTAAAGGGCACATTTATTTTTTTTCCAATAAAAAAAAAGAAAGATAATCTGATAAAACAGCATCAAATTTCTTCCAAGGAAAGCTTTGGACATTAGAGAGATTCAGTAATACAAGCCCAGAACACCGTGATGTCACGAAGAGGGTTTCCATTGGCTTCAACAAGCTTCCGGATGGTCCCAGAAATGATTAATGAAACTGCTGACAGGAAATGTTATTTAGTGGGCAGGCTTGCTGCTCTGTGCCACTGTTCCCCCTCCCAATTGCATCCCCTCAGTTTGGAAAGCTTTCCCATGTGTGACCCACTCTATATGTACCCACAAGGACAAGGGTTCTAGAGGGTGATAACTTAAAGAAAGGTCTGGACATAACAGAAGCAGCTGATATAACGCAATTTGTTGATTGTGATGTCAAATGAAGGATGATACCTTTATTTACCTTATTTTCAGTTAAATGAGGCAGTTGCATTTTTCGTAACCATTAAGATATATTCTGCTCTTCAGCTTGTGAGAGGAGTCATAGTTATTTTATTCCTTCACATTCAAGTTCCTCTAGTATCATTCTTCATTTCTCCTTTTTAAGACAGCTATATCAATGTTCCACGCTATTAGAAATGCCACATTCTACTGCAGACCAGCAAGTAAAATAATTCTTGCATATATAGATTTCAACATTTGTAAACTTTGTTGGGGTTATTTGAGAGATAAGGCCACACAGTTATTGTTATCACTTTTATTTTTGTTATTTATTCATATTTATGATATCCTTTAGCAAAATGTTCCGGTTCAGCCCTTCTGGTTGAAGAGGCATGTCCACAAGTTGTTAGATCACTACTATATTTAGGAGTGCACCTGGGTTTGTCATTGACACCAAGCTATTAGCAGATGGCTAAGCAATTGGATGATGACGTGGCCTTGGCAATTTGACTTTATTGCCTTCCAACTGGACTGTAACAACATGATCTATCTGGCATGAAAATTCCAGTCTTTAGGAAATTACAGTTAGTACAGAGTACAGCAGTAGAGATTTTCATCAAAAGGGAATAAGTTGTGTGTCAGCTTTGTCCTCTGATTACCATGCTGTTTATCCATGTAGTATTGCATAAAGTTAAGATTACATGCTTATCTGCCAGGCTTAATTTGGGAGCTGTAGATCCTGAAAAAGATTATCTGTATTTCAGGATCTCAACTACTTTCAAATACCACTCTCCACAGGTATATATAAGTGTTGTGTTATGAAAATAAAAGTTTTTTGTTTGTGACAGAGAGATCTTTGAACACTAATCAAGACCATTCCAGATATTGCCAGTCCAGGTGAATGACACAGTTTTTCAACCTTCACTGATAGATCTACACAATGTAAATGTGCCTCTCTCCTATTTTTCCAGCATTTCTAAAAATGCAGAAGAAACCTCTTTTGACAGCTCTTAGTAATGCTACCTAAAACATTATGGGATGGCTCACACAAATCTAAAGAGAGCTGGGCACAATGGGACTGTACACAGAGCTAGTTCAAATACCATGAACAACGTGGCCATGTTAATTTGTTCTGCCTGTGTTACACAGCTCTGATGAGATCTCCCTGTATTAGCCCATACAGAGCACTGCACTAACACAGCTCTTGGACTCTCCTTTGTGTGTGGCATATCGTTCAGGACTGCCCTAGATTTCCCTGTGTACCACTGTGTTTTGTTATGCTGACACAGCCAGTGGTGCCTCCACAAAGGCTTAATAACTGGAAATACCTTTCTGTCACTTTCCCAGTGCTCATAGCCATGCAAGGTAAAATGCACACTTCATGCCAGCAAATTAAAACAGAAAGGAAAAAAAATCAATCTCTTATCTCCTTATCTCTAGTAAACACTCAAAATCCCCCGAACTACATGGCAAATTGTCTACTTTTAGATTTCATTGGGATTCAAGCTTTTAATTTCATGAAAAACTCCAAAGTTCCTTAATAATCTTCGATTCTACAGTAGACTGTATAGGACAGAAAAGGGCCATTTTGAACAAAAACATTTTAATTTTCAAGGAAATAAAAATGTTAACAATTTTGTCTAACTATGTGAAAAGGTTTTAGTTCAGTGATGATCTTTTGTATATGTGCATATTTGTAGTTAAAATAAGGTAGGAAGCTATGATAATAAAACCCAAAATTTTTCAAAAAGCTTTGAAACCAGTTGTGCATAACTGAAATATATTGTACATACAGTTGAAACATC
Source organism: Netta rufina (assembly GCF_964035555.1). Classification (NCBI taxonomy): domain Eukaryota; kingdom Metazoa; phylum Chordata; class Aves; order Anseriformes; family Anatidae; genus Netta; species Netta rufina. The sequence goes on from NC_140123.1 coordinate 179,936,856, forward strand.
TGTATACAAGATTTTTGTGGTTTTCCCTTGGAAAGGGATTCTATAAAAAATTCTCAGCTTTCTTTAGCAACAAATTTTCACTGCTTCTTTGTCAGAAGTTCACTGTATACAGTTCCACTAAGTGACCTGCCCAGAGCTCCTCCCATATAACAGACTCTTCTGCAGTATAATTTGTATGAAATTTTTGTTTTATTTTGTTTAAATTATTTTAATTTTTTTTTTATTAAATTTTCACATTTTCCAGTTGTTTGCCTCTCCATTCTGACTTGAAACTATAGTTTCTCTGGATCTGCCAAAACAAGATGTGAAACTAACTTACGGTTTTCTTTATTCTTGGGTCATACCTTTTCCCTCATCTGTGAACTCTTCCTTTCTTCATAGGAAGTTTAAAATTGTGGTTGTTTCTTCTACTGTGGTTTAGGTTAGATCTGTAAGAATGCTGAGAATTTCCCATGATTACCTAGAAATATCTTTCTCTTTTACCTAATCTCCTTAGACTCTTCCAATTTTTTAACAGTACAACATTAGTCCAATGTCTATACTTATTCCTAGAATCCTGCTTTTGACATGGCAAGGTTATGAAAACCTGCTTCACCATTATTCTCTTTATCTGATAGAGTTTTTTGTTAATCTAAATTGAATTTGTGGAAAACTTCTGGTAATCTGGTCTTCCACTTACAAAATAGTTTTATGTGCTTATCTTTCAGTAGACTATGCAGCTCTTTGGCAGCCCTTAACCCTACTCACAGATGATGTGGTGAACTGCATGGGGAACTGATGACCCAGAATAAAACTAACCTAGCAAAACCAAAAAGTTTGTGAGAGTATTTGTTTTTAGTATAAATCTGTTCAATTAAACATTCCACCAAGTGTTTTCTCTTTCCTTCTCCAGTTCCTCAAGTCAGTCTTTGCTGGCCAGCTTGCCTTGATAATCACTTAGCTATCTCATCACATATGATCACTATATGCCATATCCTAACTGGGACTTGGGGGATGTGATATGCAGAGGTTCCCTATGTCAAAATGTCAAATGAGGAATTCAGTACAAAACTCTGGGATGCATGACATTCTGCACAATGAATTAGGGTGGAGAAAGATGTGTACAAGGGAACAAACAGGAAACATTATCTGGTTCACTGATGTGAAATATCAAACAAGTAGGTGCATGAGATGGCATCTTTGTTTGAGAATTAGGAGTTTCTGTATGTCTGGGATTTGCATGCTGTAATTTGGTAACCAGGCCAGCCCTTCAGTTATAGGTGACAGATATATTCAATTCTTTAGAAAAATAAACAGTCTTTTGTGTGAAGGACTGGCTGTTAGAACAGCCATCTAAGGGTAACCTGAGATGCATTTTAGGTCTCAAGGCAACTGAACCCACCACTTCTGCATACTACAATGTAAACTCCAAAGAACCCAAATGACCTTAATGATGGGACAAGTACCTAGCTGCCTTGTGCATCTGAGGATGGTAGTGCTCTTGAACACAGCAAAACTTCTCATGATTAATTAAATGTATCTTGTATAAAAGTGTGCAGAGTATCTGCAGACTCTCAGCAACGATTAGGAAGTTTTGGTCACTCTCTTACTTTCCTGAATTTTCTCAAATTGTGTTTTGGATCTCATATGGCTTCATCAGTAGAAATATAGGTTTTACCATTAAACATAATAAAAAATTTTTCTTGATGTTTCATAATGTACTTCTTTTTAACAGCCTGAACTCCTGTAGTATTTTGGAGTGTTCTTTAGTTAGAAACCTCTGATAGTAGTCCCTCAAGCCCAGAGCAAAACACAGTTATTCAAAAGTTGAACTTCCACGGTAGATTTTCTTTTTTTCTTTTTCTTTTTCTTTTTCTTTTTCTTTTTCTTTTTCTTTTTCTTTTTCTTTTTCTTTTTCTTTTTCTTTTTCTTTTTCTTTTTCTTTTTCTTTTTCTTCTTCCTTTTCTTTTTCCTTTTTCTTTTTTCTTTTCTTCTCCTTCTCCTTCTCCTTCTCCTTCTCCTTCTCCTTCTCCTTCTCCTTCTCCTTCTCCTTCTCCTTCTCCTTCTCCTTCTCCTTCTCCTTCTCCTTCTCCTTCTCTTGTCTTCTCCTCCTCCTTCTTCTTTGTCTTCTCCTCCTCCTTCTCTCAAGTGATTTGGGGCAACTACTTCATAAATTCCCATCAAACTGTTTCATTTGAACTTATCTGCGTCAGAATGTCTGTGTACAATCTGCAGCTGTGACAGTTCTGGAAGACAAAACTTTTAAAATATCCACACATTTTGACACTAAGTGTTTTATCCTGAGTTCTGTAGAGCTCATGGGGAAAATTTTGATCACACAGTCAGACCTCTGGTTTAAAAAGGGCTGATGGACTTTTTGAAAGAAAACTTGCTTGAAATACAGCATATCCAACACTATTGAAAAAATTCTCAAAGAACCCCTAGAAGTCTTTGGTACATTATTCTAGTGGCTAATTACCATCGCTGTCAAAAATGTGCACCTAATTTTTAGCCTAATTTTGCCAAGCCTCAGTTTCTAGTTATTGGATTCTGTTACATTTTTGTTAGCTCAACTGAAGAGCCATCTTATGAAATTCCTGTTTCCTGTGTATGTATTTAAGGAATGTGATTAATTTCTCTCTTGATAAATGAAGTAGACCAAGTCTCTTAAATCATGCACCGGAAGATACATTTTTTAAATTTCATTTTCCAGGAAAACCTCTATAACTTTTCAATAGATTTCCAGATTTTAGAATCCAGAACTGGACATATATTTAACTGGTTGTTCTAAGTTAAAAAACAAACAAGCAAACAAACAACAACAACAACAAAACTTCCACTTCTTAAGCTGCACCATATGTAAATGAGGATTTTATTTACTATGTAAAAGAAAGCCTAGCAGCCTGAGAGCTCCAGGATGCAGATCCAGTATAAACTCAATCTTCATAGTCACTTCTCTGGAGTGGTTGCTCATTGTCTAAGTATGATCTGCATTTTTTTCATGTGTATGAATTCATATTTAGCAATTTCCAGACACACTTTTTGATTATCTGAACACTTACACAATGATAGCTGCTGCTTTGTACCAGTGACCTGCCCTATGTGATGTTTACCATTCCTTATTTTTCAGTAGTATTATTCTTTGACATCTAGGCCTTTGCTTGTAACATTTCAAAGTCTCAGGACATTCTGTGGAGGTAAACCAAATATCTTATTCAGGCTTGCATCTATTAAAATTATTAATGTTCTTAATGATACTTATAAGTGCATCAAATGGGTTTGACAAGATCCATTTTCCATAAATGTATGTTGATTAGCATTTACTGTGGTTTAATGTTGTTGAATTTTATAGCACTAAGTTCCACATCTACTGTTGCACAGATGAGTATAAAGTGAGGACTCTTTCCCTACCTCCTGAGGGGAGCCCTTGGTAGATTCTTCAGAGTACAGTGATAAACGTTATTATTATTATTATTGTTGTTGTTGTTGTTGTGTTGTTATTGTTGTTGTTGTTGTGTTGTTATTGTTGTTGTTGTTGTGTTGTTGTTTTTTTAAAATTGTGTTTCACCCCGTCATAGGCAGCCCCAGTGTAAATTGACAGTGGGTAGAAAAGGCTTCCAGCTCTATGGTTTCAGCTGTGGCATATGATACAGGCACTCACCCCATACTAATGGGGGGCTAGTAAGATGCTGAATTCCTCTTAAGTACGTCTGTTGCTAACTGCAGTTACATCTCACCTCAGCAGAATATGTACCAAACCTGTATATGACAACCTTTAACATTCTCTATGTTGATCAACAATGTTACATCAAATTTGTCTATTTTCCTCTCAGAATCATTGAATCATAGAATCATTAAGGTTGGAAAAGACCTCCAAGATCATCTGGTCCAAACATCTCTCAGCCACTGATATTGCCAGGTAAACCATGTTGGTAAGTACCACATACAACCTTTTCTTAAACACCCCCAGGGACAGAAGTTCAACTGTAAAAGATCTCCTGTGAAACCTTCAATCTGTTACTTCAGAATATACATGTATATCATTCTGCTTCTTGTATCACATATTAAACAGAGAAAATCTTTCAAAATTCCAGAATACTACTCTCTTAGCTTGTTTTTTGAACTCAGAGTTCTAATATTCCTTGCCACGAGAAAGTTTCTCCACGCTTGAAGGAAAATTACAGATCAGTACCTTTTTGTTCTTATAAATTTATCTGATTTTGGCTGAACATTTCACCTTTCTGTGTGTTTTGGGGAAAAACTTGCTTGCTCTACATCTGGTAGTCTCAATTGCAAATAAAGCAAAAGGTATAGTTCAAGTAGCTTCCATTTTCTCTCAAATATCTTGGCTTTACTTTTTCTACTCAGTGGATAGAATGAGTTCTTTTCTTCATGGTGTTTTAAAGCCAAATCTTCCAACTAGAGACTGTACCTGGCACAAACCATCCCTGAACTTTTTATATTCTTGTGGTCTGGCTTATCAACTCACTAGAAAGAATTCTGTTTCAGTGACTGATTCACATTTGATCATGGATCTTATTCTGTCCCATCTCAGGCTATTTTCTGAAGGCATATTTGCTACGGACTGAGGAATATTAGACTGTAGCATGACATAAAAATAGAGATTGAATGGTATTACAGAACATTACTTCTTGTGTAGATTATTACAAAAAGGTATAGGGATTTACTTGAAGGACTCCTATTAGTAAAAGCTTCGTGGCTAAATGCTTGTGCAAGGATTAGGAAGTTTGCAGATTTTTACAGTTTATTGAAGGGGCTGTTATTCAGTATCACACAGCAAAGCCCACTTTTCCTACAGAATAGACATAATATAGAGATCATCAGAGGGAATTACCTCCCTCTTCCCTGATGGGGAGCATCCATGGTGTTCTGCAGTGACTACATATGAAACAGGGCCAAAAGATATTCACGCCTCATTGTTCAAGGCTAACTAACAATGGAGAAAAGATAGACATGAAGATGCTTCTCTAGGAGGGCCCCTTCATCAGCATTATGAAGGGAGCAGTATGAGAGTTGGGCAGAGAGAATGTAAGTCAGGTTCCTCTCGGAGGAAAAGATAAGTGTGTCTCACAGTGAGATCCTACCCCCACAAAAGGTCTGAGACTCATGGAAGCTGATGAGAAAGAAAGGTTCTGAAATGCCTTTCCAGTCCCCTCCAGTGGACTAAAATGGGTTTTCATTAAAGAACAAGAGTCAATGCTCATCCTCCATGTAACTCTCCACATCCAGTTTAGATATTGATCTGGGGACCACAGCTGAAGGGCACAAAGAGGAACTTTGAGGCAAAAAGAGGAAGAAGCTGCTCATTCTGTGTTCGTGATGAGGAATTTCAAATAAGTGATTTCAGTGAAGAAAGGAGAAACTAAGATCCTGTGAACTGTGGAAGAAAGATGAGAAAAGCTCTGTCTTGGCAAAAGAAACAGAAATGGAGATCAGTGGGGTTTATGACGTGATGTACTTGGCATGTGAAGGAATGCAAAAGAAACACAGCATTTATCTGCAGGTAGCATGGGGTGGTGAGGGGAATTCAGTTAAGGGCTGTTGTCAGGTGTAGTGAAGATGGGATCAGCATGAACAGAGAGTTTTCACAGTAAAGATACGGGATTGAGTTTAATTAGGAAATTACCCATGAGCTATATGACAGATTCACAGAATCATCTAGGTTGAAAGAGACCTCTAAGATTACCTAGTCCAACCTCTGACCTAACACTAAAGTCCTCCACTAAACCATATCACTAAGCTCTATATCTAAACGTCTTTTAAAGACCTCCAGGGATGGTGAATGGGCAGCCTATCCCAATGCCTAACAACCCTTTCATTTATAGGTATGGAGAAGGTGTAATTTCAAACTTTCATTTGTTTTGCATGTATCAGTCCTCTGATACTTTCACTGGGAAAGATAGCAGTGGAAACTAGTAACAGTAAAAATATTAGTATCACTGAGAAGTATTAGGTATATTTGCACACTAGAGAGTGTATTTGCACACTAGAGAGTGTACAAATTAGATTAAAACACACACAACAAACCAATAATTTAACAACACATGCCACAAATTAAGGAAATACTGTTTTGTTTTGTGGTTGTCCAAAGAACATCACGTGAAAGCCAGAATAAATATGCCAGCATCTATCAGAATAAATGTATAAAAAGATATATAAAAATATGCCTTTAAGCAATAGTTGTTTTAATTATAAATACTGAATGATAAGTTCTAATGTGGTAGTATAATGAAATATGAAATTATTTAAACATTACATTCCCAAAACTGAGGAGAGTGTTGGGGAAATTGATTACAAACTAGAAAAGTAAAAAGCAATGAAGACGCAAACGTAAAAAGAGAAATTGAACCATCACATGAAATCTTGTTTTGTCTGATACTGATTCCATTCATTCACAAAGGATGAAGTTTATAATGTTGTTAATAAAATGAACATTTTAAAAGTCTATAAAATAATGTAGCATTTCAAAGTTTTATGAGATTACTAAGTTTCAAAAGCTCTCTGGGTACACTTAAAAAAATGCTGCACCTTTTTCTTTTGTTTCTCTTCACAGAAATGACTGCTGTACATAGGTCAACAGCAATATAGAAGAGTAACTAGAGCTTTTACTCTGTAGTACTGATAACATCTCACTTTGCAACGGTAGCTGCAGCAGTACGCTTCAGTATAGGAGTAGTAGCTTACTTCATCAAATACTGTGTGATTACATGACATGACACAGAAATCACTACCAACTGCACTACTTATCATAATGTGTTATTCTCTGATTGGACTTTGAGCCAGCTTGAGACCATTTTTTGCTTATTTATTTATTTTTTTAATGTAAATTTTCTGCCCGTCACCTGAATGGATAAAATGTATTGCAGCTTTTTTTGTGAACACACACGGTGCTTGAAAACTATGCTATGTATATTTTTAATTTGAAAGCCAAATTCCGTGGATTCACCTTACTCAGGTTGTGCTAGCTAACCAACTGTGGAACCAACTAAAGTAACATGAATTTGGCCATACATGTGGCCTTATATAAAACTGCAAAGCACACCACAAAGAACTCTGGTTTTATGTCTCTGCAGTTATGCCACATTCTCACCTTTATGAGGCATGGCTTGAAGCCAAGCAGAAGGAAGTATGTGTGGAAATCAGGAACCCATGGAAAAATACTTCTAAACCCCTAGATCTGATGCCGTTTGAGCATAAACATTAACATTATAATCTGAAACATTTTATTCTTTACTGAAATTAATGTTAAATAAAGTGATCATAATCACTGAGAGGTCCTGTGTGATGCCAAATACTGTTGTTTTCTATGACAGAACCAAAAGTGCAGACTTTCTTTCCCTCCCTCCTTTCTTTTTGCACTTTTTCAGTTCTTTCCTTCTCCTCTTTCACACTTTTTTTTTTTTTTTTTTTTTTTCACGATGGAAAAACAAGGAACAGGTTGAAATAACAAAAGAAAACTTTAAAGAAATTGATAACGTGAAAGGTAGTCATTAAATAAAATCTGTGAGAAATACTTTTCACCATCTCAGAACAGTTCTTATTGTACCAATGTTTCTGTGAACTCCTCAAACCTGTGGCCCTAGGACAGTGTAATTGAGATTACATGCAATCTGCAGAGGAGCTGCCAGTGCTTTATTCAGTGATAATAACTATATCGGTATCTCACCTTGCCATGGGGTTTGCTACACTGAGATTACTTTTCCCAAACTTCTGCCAGCCTTGCCAAAATACGTGCACCTTTCCCTGTCACTTCCCTCTGTGCTGGTAGACATGGGACTCGGCACGTGCACATGGTACACGTTAGACAGACCCTGCTTCCAACAATCTGTCTTTCTTTTTTCTCTATTCACCTGGACCCACAGTCATACCGTTAACATAATGGCTCCTTTTGTGCAATATGATGTGAAGGAATTTCAAGGCCTGGAGTTATTTCTCAACAAGTCAGAAACAATTTTTTAAACACTGCTATTTATTTCCCATAGCAGCGAATCATCTTTTGGTAAAAAGATGTGTTGCAGTACCATGAATTATGTCTCAAAATGCATGCAAAGCAGTGTCTTTGGTGGAAGGCCTGTTCAGTTATTAGCATATCATCAGAGTGAAACTTTGACTGATATCAGAGAAAGCGACAAATCTACATGAACGTATTTTCCAGCACTGGCCTAGCTTGGTAAGAAATGAATAGGTCAACAGGAGGAAATGGTGTTGATGCTTGAGAACAGCTAGGGGCCAGTAAGTGTGGGGGAAAAAAAAAACAAAAAAAAAACAAAAAACAAACAAACAAAAAAAAAAAAAAAAAACACAATATTGCAGCCATATGACTGTAATGCTGTTGACTTCAAGAAAGATAACACATAATAGCAACATGTCATCACACCAGAGAGAGGAAAAACAACAGTCATTCCCCATCTCTTCTTTCTAAGCATGAGTTCCAGAGTCCCCTCCTACCTGACAGCCTAGATGTGAAATTTTGCCAGCATTTTATTGCTGCCTGGTTTGTATCCCTTCCACAACTCCCAGCCATCTCATGGCCTCAGCAGGCAGGGCAGCTGTTGTAATCCACTGGGAGGAATGCTGTCATCCTTGGAGATTGAGTTTCACCTTCCCCGGGCTGAAGTGGGACGCTGCCCAGCAGGAACCATGCTGGGCGGCTCTCCAGCACCTCAGAAACTCAGCCCTTAACGTAATAAGGGAGAGCTTCTAATGCCAAGAGGATGCTACTGTGCTTCCTAACACTGAGCCACTCTCCCACTCTCTGTCCTGTATTTTGGAAACAATCACAATAGCCGGTGCAGCTTACTGTGTTTCCAGAGAAGTGTTCCAGGAAGAAGTTTCTTTCCCTGTTCCGACAAATGATTAAAGACATGCTTTTAGCAAACAGGGCACACACCGGATTTTCTCCATCCAACAACAGCAAAATAATTTCAGCTCCTGAGAGTTTCTTATCCCCAAGTTGTTTATAATAATGTCCCTAACACTATTACATTATGTTTACCTAACTCCTAAACACAGATATAAAAGGCAAAGTAAGCAGGGTTGTCTCTCAGTTGATGTCATCAGGGGATGCAATCACGACTGAATTTTATCCAAAATCCATGCTAAAAATGACTGTATAAATATATATATATATTTAACAGTAAATATACATCAGTCTGTGTTTCTGCAGGAAATGAAAAAGTTATTTCATATTTGGTTTTCTGCTTAGGAGCCACAAGCACACTTCTCAGCAATATAGACTATCTGCTTAAGCAGCAGGAGCTACTTCTTTGAATTGAAAGAGTGCAGAAATGAACTGACTATTCTGCTAGCCTTTCTGTCATTTAAAAATTATCCAAAACCACTTTCATGTTTGATACATTTCTATGCCTCATTGCAGTTCTGAATGAACTTTTATGACTAAGTTATACACCCCTGGATAAAGGATTTGGAATGGAAATATTGACCTAATGGTGCAAAATGTGTTTCTGTGATATAGTAAAATTTAATTCTCCCGCCTTTTCATATTTTTGTTGTTGTTTGGGAAAAGCTGTATCATATCACAATTTGTTAAACTTCGAGCAACACTAACTCAATCATTTTAATGAAATGCATTTTCAAAGTACCAGAATGAAATTGTTCTTTCCCATTAACAAGAGAGAGAGAGAGAGAGAGAGAGAGAGAGTTTAGAACAGATTAGTTGACGTTAGTTAGGGCAGCTATCTCAAAAGTGATAGATCAAAGTTTAGCTTCTATTCATGGCTCAGATAGCAACTTGCTGTCCATAACAGCAGAATGATATGGAGAAAAACTCTTTCTGTTTCAGTCCCCAAATCCCTCCTGTATGTGAGATGCTTTCCTAGAAAAAGTTTTGATAAATACTAATTTCTGTGAGAAGCTTTGGTGTCAATGGCAACAATTCCATTGTAAGAAATTCCAGTATATATAAACTGCATGAGAAGCTTAGCTTCTTTGTTGGCTTTCCTTAATCCTTGTGAAGTCTACCTGAGAGGTCTAGAAGTAATGTCTTTATTACTCTCCTGTATTCATGTTTTAACACATTTCTACTTCCTAGTTTTTCACACACACATATATATTTTTTAATACCCTCCTAATTTTGTATTGAAAACCTAAAGCAGGAATCCTGCAAAATGCTTTATTTCCAGAAACATCAGCCACCACGGCTCAGCACTGCAGCTCAATATAGCAAAACACCAAAGTAATTTCTACTCTTAAATGCTTTGTAATATTGGGGGCCTTTGAGTCTGACCCTACAACCCTTATACATACAAGTAGTCCTTGTTGTCCTTATATAAGTAAGAGTTAACTGCTCATGCGTGTAAAGGTTGCAAGGTGAGTCCCTTTGAATATCATTATACCAAGTATAATAACTGTTTTGTTGAAACTCTTGGGCTATCTTTTAAAAACGAACCCATATTACTCAATGGAGAATTCTGGAGGGAAAAAAAAAAAAAAGACACATTAATGTTGCATTTTGAAAGCAGACAGAGGTCATATGAAAGTTGCCCAAGATTTTTAGTTGAGTTACTTTGGAATAAGTTGCTGTGGTTCTTTGGCAGAACATAGTTTATTGTTCAAGTGAAATTTTTCACAGTTAATAAGATGGTCAGTTGCAGGTATTGAAAATATTTGCCCTGCCAAATACCACTAGAGTGAAAATCTTCAAGCTGGTTGAATAATGAAACAGAAATCATTCCAGCAAACTGCTTGACAGCTGGAGGAGAAATTCACACAATATTATTTAACCAAAAACAAAACAAAACAAAAAAACTGTTTTATTGACTAAAAACAAACGAGTTTTTCTGTTTGTTCATTTGTTTGTGTTGTTTCTGCATATTTTCTTAAGAGAATTTCCAAAATATGTTTGTTGTGTTATTTACAGGGAATGGTTTGACTAGCACTTAAGTAGAGCAAAGTACATTGATTAATTTATTTATTTATAAAGGAGATTTATCCAGATATTTCTGTTCCTGCATAGCCTACTTTCCACTGGCCACATGATGCCATCAGTGTTTAAGCAGATTCTCCACTGATGTCAATGGAAAATTCTGCTTAGAAAGCCCTGGTTAATTTTTACTGCTTTATGAGCAGGGAGAGTATATGAATCACAGTACTGAAATTGCATTTGGATAATAATGACCAAAAATTCTGCATAAGCAAGTAATGAATCAGGAACACATGCTGCTTTCAGGAACATCCGCCTAAAATGGACAAACAGTGTAACTGAAAATACAGCGTGGCTCTGCAGAAAGTGTTTACCAGTGATCTCCATACATCCTAAACCAAAATTCTGTAAGGTTTTTCTGATACTGAGGCCTCTGGACTTTGCTCTTTTCCAATAATCTGAACTACATCTTTGTCATAATGCCTAAAGACACAGAGACACTTTCACTAAAATCCCATGTAAAATTTTTGTGAAAATTCTGTATATATACACAGAAAAATATACAGATGTCTTCATTGTTTCCCTGAATTTCATGGAATGAACATGACAATAAATAACCCTCTGCTAATGGAACATGAGCAAGTATCTCAGAGAAACTAAAATCAAATCTGATTCAAATTTGGCATGGAAAAACTTAGCAACAACAGCAGCAGAAGTCTTGTAAAGTGAAATAGACCCTGCTAGGAGTGAATAATGCATTTCCCCAACAGCCAACCCTGTGCTTCCAATGAAATCAGCAACTGGACTCCCGCAAAGCCTCAATGCTGTTTACATCCTCCGGGGTAGGGGGTGGGGGTGGCAAGAAGGAATTTAGTATGTACTAGTTCTAGGGATAAACTCTCTGTGCTTTAAAATTCAGATTTTATATATATATTACATATATATATATACACCCTGTATCCCCCTCCCCCCCCACAAAAAAAAAAACAAAAAGTATAAAGAGTTGAAAACATGAACTACAGTGTGTTTAAAATTCAGATCAGTGCTCCGCTCTTTAGTCCTGTTGTGTGCAACCTGTTTAGCCACTGAACGTGGCTAAGATGCTCAGGACTTGCAAGTATACGCACACACTTTAAGAGATAACTGTAAAAACTGTACTTAGGACTGCTAAATTTGCCACCAGGTTAATTGTGTACAGCATCTGGACAGCCTCAGCTGATTCCTGCAGAGACACTGATGTTTGTTCAGGGTGGTGGGAAATAAAGTTGTTAAGACAGCAAGCAGAACCAGTAGCAAGCCCTGGTGGCTTTACCCAAGTGATAGCCCCATTGCCAAAAGGATCAGGAGACTATGCCAAGGTTCATAGAAAGTTTTATCCTGAGGCTTTGTGGATCCATAGCTGCTTATTTCTTGGATCACCACCTCAGTGCTAAAACTAAAATAATAATTAAAAAAATCAACAAAACCAACCAAACCAAATTGAACCAAACCAAACCAAACTGAACCAAACCAAGCCAAACCAAACTAAACCAAATCAAACCGAACCAAACCAAACCGAAGCAAACCGAAGCAGAGAGGAGCTCTCTCTCCCGTGGGGCGGCACCGCAGCGCTGCTCGCCCTCCGAAGTGCCCCCCATTTGGGGCTCTTGGCCGCCCCGAGCGCTGCGGGGCGCTGCCGGGGCGCTGCCGGGGGAGGCGCCGGCGGCGGACCCAGCGCGTCCCCAGGATCCCGGGCAGGCGAGGGCGGGGGGGGGGGGGGGGGGGGAGAGAACCGACCGCTGCTCGCCTTCCCTGCACTTTTCCCGGTTGGAAAGTGCCCGAGCCCCCCGCGCCCGTCCCTTCCGGGGACTCCTCGGTGATTGCTCAGCCGGGGTTAATAATTTCGCTGGTCGGGAAGTGGATGTTTAATATGCGAGCATATTTGGTGGTCATTGACGGAGCAACAATAGGAATGATCTTGCTTTATGTACCAGTTACAAGGTTTAATATCATTATATTGCATGCGATATTAGTTTTTATTAGTCGCCATTAACAAGATGTTTTCTACTCGGATTCTCATTTACTTGTTCAATGCAAAAATTATCTTTGTAAAAGAGAAAAACACATCTTCAAGTGTCAGCTATATTAAATTAAAGAACTGTTTACCCTTCCTAAGGAAAGCATATGTATCTAAATAGGCATCTTTTACCGTTTGCATAGTAGATTGGAAATTAGCATTTTTGTTCATTTTCCCATGTATGCACAGCGCCTGGAAGAGTAATACTCCATGCATATCAGATCAGCCAGCCTACAATTTTTGTGCAATATATTATTTGGCAATCTAAAATTTGTAATTTGCATGAAATTGCTTAATTAAAATACAGTCACTCAGGGTATTAATTTCTCTGTCTGGCAGTTCAACGTACTAAAGGCGGGCTACAGAAAATGTGAAATCCTGTCAGATGTAACAGTAAAATATTAACAAAAAAAAAAAAAAAAATCCACTTCTGGCAACAAAGTGACAGAGTGATAATGCTTTTGCCCTGATTCCGGGTTCAAATACGAGCTTGGGTTGACATTGAAACCGGCGAGGAAATTTACAATAGCAACTGTGGCTTTTTGCCAATAAATCTGCATCACGGACCTTTCTTGGCGAAACCCTTTTCCCTCTCCCCACCCCCTTTACATTTTTCCCTACTCGCAAAGACGGAGAAGCAAAAATCCCTTTTCTGAAACCCAAGTCCCTTACTATTTTCGGCAGCTTGCTTTTGAAATCAGCAACCCTACTGATAAAATGATCCAATCAGTCCTTCCCAGTTGTCAAGACAACAGTTCATAATTGTACCAGCTCTTTTCATTGCAGCTAGACATTTCATAAATAGATAATTCTCTAATTGATCCAGCCAATCCTACTTTGCATACCCTGCCAAACTAGGTAAGCCCGGTTTCTATTCTAGTGCGGCAGCAACTTTCTGCAAAGACATGCAAATGAGCTTTATTTACAGCTTGCGAGAGGGGAAGGAGGAAAAGGAAAAAAAAAAATAAATAAAGGGGGGGAGGAGAGGGGAGCAACGTTAATTCCGAATAAACCCGGAGTTAGGGAGGAAAGAGGGGCTGGTTTCGTTTCGCTAGCTCCCACGTGCGTGTGCCGTGCTGTGACGGCGGGAGAAGCGGCACAGGACGGCGGTGGGCAGCGCGGTGCGGTGCGAGGGATGCGTGGGGATGCAGGGCAGGGCGATGCGGGGCGGGGGCCGGGGGGCAGCGGGCCCGGCCGCCGCGGGGCAGCGCGGAGGGAAAGGCATCGCAGAGTCGGGGCTTCGCGTCGGCAAATTGCTTTGCAGTGTTTCTGAAAT
>NC_140123.1:179956069-179963569 GCF_964035555.1 Netta rufina
GGGAGGTATCTACATTTCTCAGTACAAGCTCAGGCTTTGATTTCCATAATTGCATACATAAAACTACATTCATGCAACATGTACGAACAACTGTTACTGTAATTGCACACACAGGCAGATTACATATCCACTTCTTTGTTCCTGCAGTTACTGCATATACATGTATTTGGCAGTTATGGTTATTGGGTAAGCATTTTGGAAATCTGGCACATTGAAATTATTCAAGCAATAAGTCCATTGAAGTATCAGAAGCACAACTTTATCCAGGAAAATCAAAGGAAAAGTATACTTTTTTTTTTTTTTTTACTTTTTTTTTTTTTTCTTTCTGATTGTTGTGAGTTATTATTTGCAACACAAGGAATACCATATATCAAAGCTGACCCCATACTTCAGATGTGTTCCAAGATGGATCTCCAAGCTGAAGACAGGAGAATCTGAACGGTATTTGAAGCAGTGATAATATTACATGCAGCAAGAGCCCATCCAGGAAAGTAGTCATGGCATTGCCAGGACATGAGCACCAAATACCTCCAAAAATGTCTGTGGTGTGAGGAGCCTCCTGCAGGTGTCAAACTGGATTTCTGAGGTGCTGCAGGACTGTGATCCTTCTGATCACCATAAACATCAGGTGAAGCTTAGGTGGTAATGTTGGGAAATGGTGTTTCCTTGTCATGTGTAACCTACCTTGAAGTGATCTTCCTTAATTAGATTCTGGAAGGTGACCACTGAGTTTTAATATAGCGCAGAGGCTTTTTAATCATTACTTTTATTTATTTATTTATTTATTTGTTTGTTTATTCATTTATTTTCTGACAGTTATAATCTGCTATCATTAGGCAACAAATTTGAAGGGTGTATATATCTGTGGTGCATGCACTTTCAGGGAGAAAAATCAATCTGCATCCAATATATTGTATATATAATCCATTTGTTTATTTGATAGACTTGTTAACTTGTTTATTTGAAACTTTAGGGACTTACTGTCAAACTTGTTTAACTTTGTCTTCTCCCAAGAACTCCAGGTACTTTACTGCAGATATAGGCCTAAATGGAGCTCATTGTCACTCATATGCAGAATGAAATAGTTCCCTTTGCAGGCATCCTGCCTGGTTGTAGAAACTTCTGGTCTGACAAAGCTCTGTTGCTCCAAGGTCAAAGAATCATATAATAGAATCATAGAATATCCTGAATTGGAAGGACCCATAAGAATCATCAAGTCCAACTTCTGGCACCACGCAGGTCTACCCAAAATTTTAGACCATGTGTCTAAGTGCACAGTCCAATCACTTTTTAAATTCAGACAGCCTTGGTGCAGTGACTATGGCCCTGGGGAGCCTGTTCCAGTGTGCAACCACCCTCTCAAAGAAAAACCTCTTCCTGATGTCGAGCCTAAACTTCCCCTGCCTCAGCTTAACACCATTCTTGTGGGTCCTATCACTGGTGTTTGCAGAGAATAGGTCACCTGCCTCCCAACTCCCCTTCGCAAGGAAGTTGTAGACCATGATGAGGTCCCCCCTCAGCCTCCTCTTCTCCAGGCTGAACAGGCCCAGTGCCCTCAGCTGCTCCTCATACGTCTTCCCCTCTAGGCCCTTCACCTTCACCACGTCTTTGTCTGTGTGGAGTCTACAACTCTGGAACTGGCCAGTTTGCCATGGAGCAACATATGGCAGTAAGATGGTTCTACCTGAAGGTGTATCATAAAGCTCGTAATAAGTATGCAGTTGTAAGAATGAACACTTTAAATTATAATAGGTATATTATAATAGTGGATTAAATCCACTTTAAATTATAATAGATCATAGCATGTGAGCCTCTACACAGCTAAAGCAGTTCATCAGTTCGGTAAGTTATATGAAGTGACAGGAACTCAGCAGCTGAAAAGACAGTCATGTTTCCTCTCATAAGGGATATAGTACATAATAAGAGTAGTTTTAGTAATATCAGTAATATCACCTAAGTTTCCAAATTCTGACAAACTCTGGTTCATGCACATGCACGTGCACACACATGCATGATAGTATTATTGTGTTCTGTTATTAGCACATCTTTAAATACCTGCATTTTATTATATAATTGTCTGTTGTTCTCAGTTCATCACAAAATTCCCCTTGACACAGGTGGGAACTGTGTACACAGACTAAATTGATGTGTCTTTTAACTACTGTGCCAGTCCGGAAAGAACAACATAAATTTCCAAAACGCATCTCTTGGTAAAATAAATATGTAGAAAATGTGAGTGCATAGCATGGATATAATGTTAAATGCAATGCAAACCTTAAAAATATGTAAATAAGAAGTGTATGCTATTTTAGCTCACTGCAGCTGATAAGCATTCAGTATTCTTCCTTCCTTACTACATACAAATCTCTGAAAATTATAGTCTATAGTAAGCTTGTAAAATAAAACTCTGAACACCACAGACACACAAAAGATGTTCAGAAAATTGTGCAGGGTAGCTCTAGAAACAAGTTTTGAGAACGAGTCTTATAATATATGCAAAAATTAGGAAATAAGTTTTACTTTTGTGGTCATTATTGCCATTATTATCAGGATAAGGTGTGGAAGCAGAGTGTCTCTGTAATGGAAAAGCTCTACATTATCTACTCTGTTGACTGTCTACACAGGCATTGCCTTGCCTGTTTCAGGAGACAGGTGTGGATGTATAGATAGTAGTGATTGTTATGGAAGATTTGAATGTCCTCTGACATTGCCTGGTATCATGTACTATTTCTCTGTCACCTGATGATCAAGCTGCAACTTTGTGTTTTCCCATATGTAAATAAAAAAAGGTATTGTATTCCATGAAATGTATTTAAAGGAAGCTGGAAGAGTATGCCTTGTTTTCCTGCAGGGCAAGGGGAGCTAAATAGAAGATTAGTTCAATGAAGGGGCAGTGAGGTGGGGGGGCGGGGGGGGAGGACTTTAAATAAATAAAATTACATGAAGGAACTGCTATTCTCTATTACATCAAAGGGACGCGTTATCTTGTCCAGCCATGGTACATTTCTTTTTAAAGACCTTAGGTTAAAAAGCTTTTATATAAATATTTGTAGAACTGAAGCCCATATCCTTAAAATATGAATTTTAATAAGAAAAAAGAATTACCCATAACACTTAGGAGTTTTATCATCTTGATTTTTAAGTTATTTCAAATTCCCAAGCTTTTCAACTAAGAGTGAAAAGAGTTTGTAGTCCTGTGCTTCAGAATTATGTAGATAGCATCCAGGTAGCAAAGATACAAATATTGGCAACTTCATGCCTGGAAGTCCGTATAGATGTCTGTGTGATTTTAGGTACTTAAGTACTCTGACCTGTCTATCTGTGAGAATCAAACCACGAATTGAAGAGAGCACTAGGCCTTGATTTCAGCATGTCCCTACCACTGCTGTCCTACTGAGATGCAGAGCAGGGCCCATCACATTCACTTCCTCATGCCTTTCACTGCCCAATGTGGGCATGCAGGATAGAGCGGTTCTTGTCAGGGCAGCAGAAAAGAGGGATGACCCTGACAATGATGGTACTGTCATAGATATAACTGGCACCATATCTTGGAAGAAAATTAATCTCATGGAACTGGAATCTTAATATGTTACTCCCCATCCTCCCACAGTGCTGTCAGCCTGCTGCACTGGACTAAAAGCAAGCTCCCTCTGTTTGCATATAATTTTAGGATCAGTTACTTATCAGGTATTTTCAGTTCAAAAGTGTAAAAAGTGGTAATATATGGTAATACATCATGCCATTTAAGCACAAATGGCTGACTCTTTCATGGATGGTTCATAGGCTAATAATCACATTCCCTTGTAATAAGAATTTCTTATGTAAGTAAGGGGCGGGAATTTGGACTGTCATCAACATCTGTAAATTGTATGAAACTCTGAATGTCACTGTCCTATATTTCCATTTGTAAAATGACTTTTCCTGAACCATTTGTAGAAGAATGTTCATTCACAGATAAGTCTAATGATACAATGCTTCTTTACCCAGTATTCAAAAGGTTCTTTTCATGGAGGATCTTCACTGATTATTTTCTGAAATGGTTAGTTATATGGCAAACCTTTTAGAGTGCAATGCAGGATCATAGCCAGGATTCTTTGAGGGAAAAGAAAAAGAAAAAAGTTTTAGAGATCCTCTCTATTTGAAATATATTGTCTTGGACCTATATCAGCATTTAGTAAACCTTTATTGTTCTGCTGTGAGTACATATAAAAGTACCATAGGCAGTCACACAAGCTCTTAGCAAATGAAAATATACCTTATTCATTAAACACCTCAGTGAAGAAGACATTTTTGCCCCTATCTTAGAGCACCGTCTAATAAGGCACGGAGAAATAGTGACTTTTTACACACAAATGAAACAATAGATTCTGAATATCCATACCATAATAGCCTCTCTGTTGTTCTAGACAAAAATACACAGCAGAAAATTAACACTTGGTACTTTGAAATAATACTTATGATTCATATGAGGATGAACATAGCAATATTTATAGCAAAAAAAAAACCACAACCCTGATATTTGAAAATGAAGAGAAGAAAACATTGAAATAGTTTTCAGGGGCAGAGGAAGGGGGGGAGAGGAAAAGGTTTTAAGTAGTTATTCCTTTTCCCGGTTTTCAAAGGTTCTGCATTAAATGAGAAACCTCACTCAGTAGCTCCTGCATTTGCCTGTTTCTGGTGTTAATTATCTTTTGTTTGCCCTTGATAATCCTGAGGTTGGTATGCAGATAATGAAGGCTGCAGAATCATCTCAAAGTGTAAAAAACAATGGCATTGTCAATTCTGCATCACAACACTTTATAAATTATGAATGTTATCCACATTAAAGAGAATGGTAGACTTTTAAAATTACTTCCATGAATAGATTAAATTACAAGTATTATTACATTTCATTTTATTAAGTGCATCTTAGTAGTTATTAGGGCAAATGAACATGTTCTCTCAATTACATAATAACATTAGGACTAAAAATTATGCATCGACACTCCCAAATGCATAATGCTGCATTGTATATTAATCATCCCAAACAATATTTTCAGTTTATATGAAGACAGTTATTACCTATTGAACAATAACATTGTTATTGATTTATTGCAATTCAGCTCAAAGAATGATTTTTTAAATAAAAGCTTAGATTCTTTTCTGGATACTTTAATAATTTCTAGCTCTTAGAAAAAATGTAAGAGTCTTTTAATTACTCTCTTTTATTAATCTAATTACAACAAGACAAAGTTTAGCATATATTTCATTTTTAAATATCCTGTATAAAGCAATGTAGCACACATTTAGAAAATACCAATTAATTTAAAAGAACACTTGTTAATTTTATTTTTAACAAATTGTAATTGTTTACATGCTGTAGTTTTTAAGTGATATTTTAATTCTCTCAAACAATTCTTAGTGGTCAGATCTGTAGGTCATCCTACTGATTTTTATGCCAATAAAAGCTTTCATGTAAGTAGAATGAAAATAGCATCAGCTAACACAAGCAGGAAAAACACCTGATACTAACCCACTGAATTAAATGATAATGTTTGTGCTCATTTATGTGGGAAAAGGATTGAGACCTTACCCATTTTAGACATATGTAGCAGCCAAGCATTTTAGACACCTGTAAAGCAACTACTGATATCAAAACTTTCAGAGAGCTTTGCAGTTTCAAATTTTTATTTGGGTGTATTATATGCATTGATTTCAATGTACTTCTAAAAGTACATTTGTTTATTTATTAAATTGTTCAGATAACTGTCTCACTGTTTCCAGTATTTCTAATACCTCATGTTAATTAGATTTGGTAATGAACATACTGATCTGCTGTTATTTACTTTAACAAAACTGGGATTTATTTATTTATTTATTAATATGATTACATAAGGAATAAACATCCTTTTATTAAAATTGCAATTTTTACAGTGTCAGCAATTTTTCTTTAGAAAAGTCAGAGATTGTTTTTATGTATTCTATTTTTCTGCTTTCATTTTATTGTCATATTGTGCCATTTCATAAAACGTTGATACATGCTGGACTGATGTTTTCAGGGGGCAGTTACTGACTCATCAGTAAAGTAACAAAAATAAATAAGAAACATCTCTGTATTATTCATGCCAACTACAGATCATAGTCAATAAATCGATTTTTAAAGCTAATACAAAACACTAAAAATTATCTAAATATAAAAATGTTAACATAGTTAACATTAATCTTGAACATTAAGTTACAATTAATAACATTAGTCTTGAACATGTGGTATGATCTGCTTGATTCAGCAAAAAGAGTGTACAAACATGCAAAATTGCATGCTCCTAGAGAATATGAAAAAGTGTATTTTCATTTTAAATATTTGTGGGGAGGGGAAGCCTTTCTGGAACATAACAGTTCCTAATACACTGTTAATCTTTGTGCTATCTAGAAAGAACTTTTTCCCCGTGCATTCTGTCCTTGCGCTTCCTACCATCTGGAGTAGAATTTATTAATACCATCCACAGAAAGCCTGTGGAAATGTGTCTAATAGTGAACATTTAGAATCAGTAAATGTTCTAATTGGTCATTTCATGGAAGTATGTCATCAGTGTAATTAGACATTGTTTATATTAGCAGTGTATTGAGTAACATGAAATGACTAGGTGATCCTTTCTGGCCTAATGTTATTAACTAAACAAAGTAAGTTAGACTCTTTATCACCGTTACATCGGATTAAAAATGACTGGAACTAATATATGTGCAGTTGACAAAATAACTAGCCTTCTTAGTTCCAATTAGTCTTCAATTAAACTGTATCAGCAGTGTTGTCAGACTTACAGATACATTAAATTGTCTTTGAATCTGATTCCTTCAGTTCTTCCTCTTGCTAGTAAGAAAGTTTCAGACATGAAAGAGTTAACATCTCCTTTGAAATTACTCCTATTTAAGAAGAAAAATCATATTACTTTCTTAATCTTTCTAATTCTATTCTCATAAGATGATCTTGGATTTGTTGCTTTAGCACAGACTCTTTAGTGCAGTCCTGATTTCTGTATTAATGAATTGAGAAGATGACATCAGGCTCTTAGGTAAGTGCTATAAACTCAGTCATATGATTTTTATAGTAAGATATCATGTGTAAATATATATATATATATATATATATTGTCCATTCTTACATCAATGTTTCTTTGAAAAGTAATAGTTAAATATTATGTAGGTAGCACACAAAAGACCATGTAGTAGTTTGCAATTTACCTTTTGATCATCACAAGAAAAATTTCTACTGGGAAATGAAAGCCAAACATAATTCACTAAAATTACACTGAATGCCCTCTAATCAATACAGATAAATCTAGAGTTTGTTGTTAAATCGATCTTCTCCTTTATAGAGATATACTGTCTTGATTGTTTTAGGGATAATTATTTCACAGGGAATTTTTATGATGATTAGTAGAAACGAGACAACAGTAAACTTGACTCAGAGCCACTGAATTACTGTACTGTAGAGTGCATTTGTCTCTTCTAGTTTGAAGCTTA
>NC_140123.1:179968569-180003569 GCF_964035555.1 Netta rufina
CATTCACCATATGCTTACCAACATATAACTAATCAGAAAAAAACTGTGTTTAAGTAAGGAGTGGTCATCTTTGACCTGTACATATGTGAACCCTTCCACATTTTTATTTTCTTCTTAAATTCTAGTGTTTTCATTCCATGATACCTTTATACAAATATAACCTTCCCTACACATGTTATGAGTTAGGGGTGATGCATGCTGGAAAGAGAGAAGAGGAAAAATAGTAATTGTAAATATAAACTCACCGGAAGTGAAGCATCATGAATATACTTCGATGGCTGAAAAATATATATTTATTTCAATTTCTTTCATTTATTTAAATTTCTTGAGTTACTTGGACTCACCTGAATTTAGATTCAAAAGGACTTTAACATAAAATATATAGATGAATTTCATGATATGTATTTCATTTTTTATCTAGTTTTGTAATAAGCAGTGAAAATCCAAAGTGTCACAAATCAGCTGAGTCCAGTCCAAACGGATCCTGGTGGACAATATTGCTGCTGTGAAATGCCTTAGAAATTATTCTTCCCAGGGAAGAATCAGAAGTAGGACCAAAACATAGTTCTGAATATCTCCGATATGGAAGGGCAATATATTTTAAATGACAGTCCAGAAAACTCTGGAAGAACCAACTGGAGATTCATAGTGAAAAGAACCTGATATTTACTAGAAGTTTCTTCTGTTGTTGTTGTTGTTTTGTTGTTTTGTTTGTTTGTTTGTTTTTCTTTCTTGTTTGTTTTCAAATCTTACTCGTGGATGTATAAAATATAAAGTTATCTGTAGAACTATTTCAGTTAAAGTCAGTTCCAAAGTGTGTGTTTGTTATGATTCATAGGTGGCAATTCAGCATAAAAATGAGGGATAGTTTGCCCAGGAAGACAGACCAACTCCTAATGTGTATAGCCAAAGTGCTGGGAGAAATCTGTGTTGACCTGACACAGAGACAGCAGCAGACATGGACATTGGAATTCT
The DNA here is from genome assembly GCF_964035555.1 of Netta rufina. Taxonomy (NCBI): domain Eukaryota; kingdom Metazoa; phylum Chordata; class Aves; order Anseriformes; family Anatidae; genus Netta; species Netta rufina. The sequence continues at coordinate 179,969,545 of NC_140123.1, forward strand.
TGTTATTCTAAAGAATGACAGGGGGATCTGTGCACCGAGGAATGAGGGGCTTGTACAGAGGAACTTTATGCAGATATGGATATTTTATTATTATTTTTTTTTTCCTTATTTCTGTATTTTATACCCTGTCAAGTGAGAAGTTTATCATTTAATTCTAAATGAGGGTAAGCCTAAAGAAAATATAAAGGCCCTCTACATAAGCTCCTGGAGGCATAAACATTATTTATAGCACTTCATTCTTATTTAACTGAGGCAAGTAAGTGCTATAAATGCACAAAATAAAGAGATTAGATATGTGATTTAACACAGTCAGGAACGAAGGTTATTCATCAGAAACAGCTATTCATTTTTATTTATTTATTTATTTTCCTCCATTTTTCATTGGCATAGTTGACCAACACCCTGTTTTGATATTGACAGTTCAGGTAGGAGCAAATTCAAGCAGTAATGACTTGGCTGAGTTTCTGCTCTTTGAATTTGCTAGAGATTTTACTAAATAACACTGTAGCTTAGGGTGAGCTGATTGTGTTTTACAGCCTATTTCCCCATACTCCCTAAATGCTTATTTACCTAGAATGAAATGCATGTACACATACTCTGGAGCATGTGTTAAAGCTGTGCTAAACATTTTCCATGTAACTTCCAGCTGGTAACATTTTGCCAGAAAGCCTGGTATTTAGAAATGATAAATAAATAAAACAAACAGAAACTTGTGCTGTAATAAGGAGACAATAGAACAGCTGCAGGGCGTGGAGTAAATTCAGCTTGACTTGATGTGGACACAGTGGCTGGATTTTACCCAAGAGATATTAGCAACGTTCAGATTCCTAAAGGGAGGACTGTGGAAAGGGAAGAAGGGATCTCATTGGGAGGTCTCTTAGCACATTTGGAATAATAAACACAGAAATGATGAAAAATAATATTTAAGCAGCAAAATCAGCATGCACTGTCCTTCTGTAGGATGTTGAAAAAATATGAACTTGTCTTGAGAAGAAAAAATAATGAACAGCGCTTTGTTTTGTTTTATTTTGTTTGGAGGGAGAATGCAAAGAAGATGGAAGGGGGGCTGGAGCCTGGGGAGGCAAACTGTGTGACAACAGCCATCAAACGAAGGAAAGAGAAACAGTGAAGGTAAAGAAAGAAAGAGCAAACAGGGTGTGTATCAAGTGTGCTATTAAAGTGTGTTACTCATTAAAAGAAAAGAAACCCTCCAAATTTCTTTAATTCTATTTGTAAGGGCAGAAGTAACACATAGCATAAATACTTCTGTCATGAAAACACTTTCACTTCAAGCAAAAATGTGCACAGTTCCTCAGCACCAGTAGTGGTAAGTACAAACACAACAGCAAAACTTACAGTAGGTGGCACATTTATGTCTGTTTTTCTTTACCTTTCATGGGTGGGCTTTCTTTTACTTTTACTTATAGTAGTGTACATTGATCTTTGTAGAATATCTTATAGCAACAGCCCATTGAGTATTATTGGTGTTCTCTTGCTATTTTGGGCAAAATCCTAATCTTTTTTTCCCATACAAGGTGGTTCCATATATAATGTACTTATGTTTATAGCTTTAGGCACTCACTTTTGAATACAGTGACCTTAGAACTGTGCAAGGACCAGTGTCAGTGCTGAAACCATAAACCAGACATGAACCTTGTAAACAGTATATGTAAACTGGGTAAATCAGGTTCCTGTACATTAATTTCCTGTCACTCAACTGGTAGGCAGAACTTTCCAGGATGGAAACTGTAGTAGTTTAAGAGAAAGTAAAATAGGGTCACATTAATCTGTACTCTCTTATGTTTTCACTCAAATGCATAAAGGAGGCTAAGAGAGAATTTCCAACATAACTGTCACTCTGACTTTGGCTTGACTGGTTTGTCATGATCAAATGACTTCACTTTTCTGGTATGTGCTCCTCTGCCTTTTACATCCTTGATATCCCAGTTTATACATGTGCACATGCTGACTTCCTCCAGGACACCACAACCCATCCTGATAATTGCACTGCTAATGCTACCTGCTGTGTTAAAGGTCAGCAGAAAGGCCTTAGCGGTGAAGTGGCACTTGCCTATCAAAATGCAAAATACTGGGGTGAATGAAGTAAAACTCAACTATTTTATGTTACAAAACTCGAAACATTCAAAGCCAAGTATATCATTCTCATGTTCCAATACACAGAAAAGAATGTCACAGCATGACTCCATCTTCATGATGGAGGCTGAAAGAAGAATGAAAAATAATGCAAAGATATCTCCTTGTTAAAATTTATTGTAATCATGTGTTCTTCCTCTGCTATTGCACTGAAATAAAGACATTTTAATCCCACAGTACCACTGAGAGACCTCATCTAAAAACTGCAAAAACTCTGGTTCTGTTATTTTGAAACTCAGAGTACTTGTCACTTGTGAATACTCATACAGACCATTGAAAAAATTAAATTTTGCCTGCAACGTTACATGAAATGAACAAGGAAATGAACAAGGTAAATAACAAATAGACAACAGTATTTTATGGAACATTTTAGAAGTGTCGAGGGCATCCACCATAAAATTCTTGTAGAAAAATCATTCAGGATAATACCATCATGGACCACATGCTTTAGAGATAAACAAAATACAGGAATCCGTCTTAAAGTCTAATAAAGTTTTGAATTCTTCAAGGTAACCTAGTAATGCTTTTTTATCCTACATGCAGGAGTATTCATGCCGGTAAGACATGGAATAAATAAGGCTTGTACAAACTTTGTGAAAAAGAAGCTAGGAAACCAAACTAAACGCTGGTTTTGTCTCAATGGAAAGCATTTTTTTTTTTTTTTTTATCTGAAGAAGGAATTTACTTCCCAAAGGCCTGCCTGTTTTATAGTAAGGGTAGTTAAAAATGGGAAACATTTCATGCTTGTATGTATCTTTTCCTTTATGATTAAGTAAAATGCAGAGTTCCTCACTGGTAAAATAATAAATGTTTAAGAAGATTATTTTCCAGGGCTTTCTGACAAGTCAGCACTTATACAGTAAAAGGCCAGATCTCACCCTAGCAAGAAACGGACTCGTTCCAATGGCAGATATACTAACCCAAGCAGACACTGAGTAAGTTGATTGATTGGAGGACTGACTTCCATGTGAAGTGTGAGACTTTTTGTGCTCACAGTATTCCCTGAAGAAGTGAAAGTGGTCTTTTATGAGTTCTTCCATTAATAAACAACTTAAAAATAGAGGTAAGGTAGAGCTGAGACCTCTAAAAATAGAGGTTGGTGGCAATTTAGCTAAGCTACTGGCATGCTGCTGCTAAAAGGAGAGAGAGCATACTCTTTCTCTACCTCACCTCTCTTTCTGTGCAGCTCTGATGCTGCATTGGACTATTATTTTTTTCTGTTATAATTAAAGAGTCAGAAAGCCACTCATTTGATCTAATGGCTTTATTTCTACCATTTTAAGGAATTAAAGTTGCCTATGGTGAAGTCTGGCAAGCTTCTGAGCCAGCAGAGTGTAAGGACCAGAACTTAGTGGTTGGAGATAGGAAGCAGAAACTTTGTTCTCTGGCAATGCATAGATGTTAATTCTGCTCTCTGCATCTCCTGGGACCATACTCCAAGACTGGAAGAATTTTCAGAATTTAAGGGTGTTGTTTCGGCCATGAAGAATCAAATTTATTAATTAAAATACTTATTATTGTGTTGACTGTGTGTGATGGGACATGGACCAAATTGTCAGAACAATCACTTTTTTTCTAAAAGTCTTTGTGAAAACAGATCCCTGAAGCAAATGAGTAAAGATAAAAACATGTAATGGCCTCAAATCAGGCTTTTCATTTAGAACTTCCCTTTCACCAAAACGAAAGCGCTCCCCACAAGTTCCCCCCCCCCAAAAAAAAAAAAAGTAAAAAAAAGTGGGGAGTTCATGTGACTCCAAGCTTTCCTTTCGTTTCAGATGTTTCACATGTAGAACAGGGAAAAGAAACAAAACCCTACAGATTTTCAGAGCTCCAGTTCTGCCTAAAAGACTCTGGAGCCACACCACTGGCCTCTCATTGATGTATCTTTACCTGCAGTCTGTAAGATACAGGGACTGGAGTGCTCTCAGGTTCTTTGATTGAAAATATTCCACTTTGTATGTACAATACTCTGTTCTTTCATTGACCATCTGCAACATAGATTTTTACCTGCTTAGCTGAGATTACAGTCTGAACAGCTGTTTTTTTCTAGATTTTTGCAGATGGAGAATGCAGCTCATCCTCTTCTAGATTGTCTTAATCTTTAAAACAAATATTACAATATTCTGTAGCTATAAATATGGCTGAAAAAGAAGACGTGCTATAAGCTTAAAGATAGTTCAGGTGTCTCAAAAGAAACACTGCTTGAGAATACTGTGAGTGAGCCAAAGTGAAGGAAATACTCCTGGTTCTCTCACTGAGAATGACAGTTTTATTTCCTAAATGATGGACATAGACCCTTGCTTTTGCTTTCTGTCCCTGCTTCTTATTATATCGGATAGTTTATTGTATTTAGGTATGTTTTCTATCTTCTATCTGTGTCTCATTTCTACAGAACAGCTTCAATTTAAGGATCTTCACCTGAATATCTGTGATTGCCAAAAAAATGCCTCTGATTATTTTCTCTGTCTTTCCTGAAAGCATCCACATTGAGGTTTCTTTTATATTAGTGCCTGCCAGATTCTGTCCCCAAGACTTCGTTTTCCCTGCAGCACTGGAAATGAAGATGTTCAAAGAGAGCAAAATTAGCTTTTTGGGAGCCTAGCTGGCTATAGTGTATGTCAGACAAGTGTGTCCCCATGCACAAGGTGCTGAGAATCATATTCTATCTTCAGTTAAATACATGAAAACTCATTAAAATCAATGTTGATGCACAGGTAAAAGTGAATGAGTAGTATTTAGCTCAGAAATTCTGTGCTCTTATCTTTAGACTTAATAATCTATTGATAGAATCATCCTGTGTTCCAAAACCATGCCAACGCTTACTATAACATGTTGTGATTGTGCTGCGCTTTCAGCAAAGGTGGGTCGTGTGTTTAAAAATGACATTTGCTTTACCATTCTGCCTAAATTGTGGGTAATGTTTTAATAAATGGTATTTTAAAAAAGAAATATATTATTTGATAAAATTATTACTCAAACTGAATTCCATCAAATTGTCACAGTTGTTATGTGCTTAAAAAGCTTCTGCTCCTCTATTATTAAGTGGTAAAAGATTATAATTTGATAAAAATGGATACTAAAATGACTGATTTAAAAAAGTACGTTTCAATAAAATTCAGCATAAAAATTCAAAGCAAAATGAAAAAAAAAAAGATTTTCTTTATTATTTTAAATCTACACATTTTAAAATATTTCAGTGAACAAATGAATGTTGTAATAGGAGGTATATCACATGTACAACACACTCCTCCATTTCCAGAACTCGCTCATTCGTTTATATGATGATTCATCCACCCATGCTTATATGCTATATACTTTACTATAATAGAGACAGTGTTTACATGGTATAACTACAAAAAATGCTATGGTAGTGCAAACCAAGACAGCATATTGCAAGCCTCGTTGAAATTATGAAACTTCTCTTAATCAAGGGATTTAGTTTGGGGGGCATACGTAACTGGAAGAGCTTTTTTGCAATCATAATCATATAACTGTGCTTTTCTAACGTGACTAATAAATATATAGCAGCTGATTTTTCTTGGACACAAATATATACAAATATATTGATAATTTTAACTTTTTGTTTTTATTTTATTTTTTTTTCCTCATACTAACAGGAGAATGAAAGCTGCAATAAGCTAATTTTTTCTTGTTCAGTTTAAAATAGAATCAAACTGTAAGCAGCTAGGAATTAGGCTTTCAAAAGAGAGTTCTTTGCAAACATAAAAATAAAAAGCTTTACAAGAATTTAAAAAGAATGAATGACCTGAACTGCTAGTTACAAAAAGTTTGTTTACTTACTAAAGCAGCAATGCTGTCAATTGAATACAAAGCAAAAATGAACTAAAAGATTAAATTAAAGAAAATAAACAAAATAACAATTTAGTGATGACCCAGGGAATTTGAAAACAGTAATAATTTCTTGAACACTTGGTAAACCTACAAAAGCCATAAGTGAGCAATAAAGAGAGTTCCTGCATGTGTATAGGTTTGTTCCTGGAATGTGGGTTGCAACATTTTATGGACTGTGGCATGCAGCTCAGTAGCCTTGTAAAGAAGGAGACTGGTAAGTAAGTTATCATTTCCAGCACAAATCCTTAACCACTTCATTCTTGTGATATCACGGGTGATTGAGGGTAAATGTACGAAAGAACTGTTGGTCTTTTTCTAAGGAAATGATCAGGTTTTTAAAGAAATTATCAAACGCAAAACCAGTTACATTGTTGTGCTGGTGTGGAGCTCAAGAAAGCATTTCATCACAGTGCAAGATAAAATAATATTCTAGAACGGGTAATAATAATATTCTAGAATGGGTAACAACTTATTTGATAAACTTAATATGATGTTTAAATTATTTATTTCTCTGCTCCCTGAGTTAAAATAAATAAATAAATTAATTAAAAAAAAGCAAATTGTCTGGTTTGTATTGAAGTTTATTTTATTTTATTTTATTTTATTTTATTTTATTTTATTTTATTTTATTTTATTTTATTTTATTTTATTTTATTTTATTTTATTTTTCACAAATGAATTTTTGTTTTTACCTGAAGTTTTTCACTTATAAAAAAATAAAAAATTAAAAAGTCAATAAAAGTTCAGCATGAAAACTCAGAATTATAACTTCTGGAAATTTCACTAAGTTCAGTTTAAACATATCCGAATTTTAACTATTTTCTCCCACTAAACCTATCAAATGACACTATGAAATGTCTCTCAAATTCATCAGTCCTGAAGATTTTTTTAATAGTGATTTATTATTTTTGCCAATCTCCACATATAATGTCATTTGTTGTCAATCATAAAAATACCAGATGTATATGTGTATACATATACACATATATGTGTATATGTGTATAGGGTAAAACAGGTTAGTTTTACCCTACTGATGATGTGTTGTTGCGCTAGTAATCCTATATGTGATAGTATGTGCCCATCTCCTTTCCATTTTTTCTTAACATACATTTTTGATTGCTTGTTTTATTTATTTTAATTTTAAATAAATTTAAATAATTTAAAATTTAAATACATTTATTTTATTTGTATTATTTACTCCTCTCCCATCTACTTGATAATGATCTTGGATTTCTGATTTCAGTCAGGCTCTCATGCTGACCGGTCATTGTTGATAATATTATTTCTTTTTGTTCTTGGTAAGTTGATCTTCAGGTAGTATCTACATTATTCCTACTAAATATATTCTCTAGATGGTTCTGTTGAAGTTCACTGAGTTCCCGTAAACAGACATTATGTGCATCTCTACAAACTTCAACCTAAAGGCTGAAGTTCTGACCTTAAAAATTTTTATCTCTTTTTGGCTAAAGACACTACTTAAACATAAAGGAGTCCTTGCTTGTTAATACAAACACAGGTCTGTTTTTCACGGTAGTATTTATTTATGACTTCTTTATATTGAGGCTCTCTGAACTTCACCTGTAATATACTATCACATTTTCACATAAAACCGTCTACCAGAAGGAATTGACATTAGTTATGAGAGAGAGTAGCAGCAGCTCTTTAGACGTATAACTACTGTGCCATTTTGATGTAATTCAGTTTAAATTTCAAACATTTCTATTTAACATAATCAAGTGGTATGAAATCTTCTTTTAAAATGGCAAGTATACAGTACTAGCTCAATTGGCACTTAGCAACGGTCCTTTTACAATATGCACAATAGCTTCCAGCAGGGAATTTTTTAAGGACCATCCTCTGAGAGCACAAACTCACACATGTACAATCAGGAGACATCAAGGTTCTATCTCCAGCTCCCCTTGAGATGTTATTTAGCTAATGCACAAATGTTACAGCTAAGCTGTTAGCCTGAAAAATAGAACAAGCAGTTGTGTGCAAGTACACAGCTTTTCTTTTTTTTTTTTTTTTTTTTTTTTTTTTTTTTTTTTTTTCATTCCAGGATATCTTCATGTTAAAATTTCATATAAAGTAACATCTAGAAAGGTGTAGCGTGTGATTTTTACTCAATAGGTGGATTTCTACATTAAAATGCACTGCTGTAGTCAAGTGCCCCTTCTTGAATAGTTTTATATAACAGCAAAGCACTGTTGAGTGGGTATACAGCTACAATCATTACTGGATATTCTCTGGTTAAAGTATTTCTGGAAAGATATAGCTCTATCACAGGCTGCCATCACCAGTAAATACTGCCACGAGTGTAGCTGTTTTATATCCAATGAAAAGAAAAGATCTGGCCCTGCAGTTAGCTTTCCTCGAGAGAGTCAAATCCTGGCAAACAAGACCCTTGTCTCAACTGCAAACCTCCCATACTTATTGGTTGCCTTCCAAAAACTGTGCTGAACCATATAATAAGTTCAAATTTCATTAAGCCCAGGAGCAGAGGGAGTTTCTAGCATGCTGCTAAAATCATGGCATAATGTTCTGAACATTATGATTGCATTATAATCTCATTCCAGTTGGGATCTTCTTTTCCTAATAGAAGGTTTTTAAATCCAAGATAGGAATGTAAAAGGGACTACAACACTGATATCTGCAGGGGTGTTACTTTGCTTAGACACTACACACATGGAAATAGATGATGACATAGATATTATTACAGTAATGCTGTCTTGGTTGTAAGACTTCAGCACTGGATTTAATTCTGTTCATATGGAAAGCTGCAACAACATGGTAACATCATGGTGACAGCCCTGGGGACTATTTCTACCTGGTGATGCATATATAATGATATAAGTATAATATGTATAACTAATAAGAATATGACCCTTTATTTATAAACCTTGATGACAGACTAATGGACAGATCATTCAACCTACTTATATCCAGTCAAGTGTTTTTTTAACGTAAGTATCTGAGAGTAAAATACAGTAGAATAAAGAAAAAGGGACATCTTTTTAGACAGTATGAACAGTAAGGGTAGAATATCACAGTATACTAGTGATTTTTGCTAGTTCTGAATGGTGAAATCCATGGAAAAGCCTGGAAATCCATGAAAGAAAATTAAATTCTGTTTCATTTTTAAAGGATTATTTTAATCATAGAATAATTCAGACATACTTTAATGAAGAGATCTTGTGATATCTTGTTGGATTTTCACTGTTGATGGGAAAAAATACTTTGGGAGAGGTAAAACATTTGCTTAGACATGTTCTAACTGCAGTACTTTTATTTATTTATTTTGCATTGACATTTCGAACTTAAATATATTTTTGTTTAATAAAGTAAACAAAAATTATCTAAACAAAACTCAAAGTACACTTTTGATTTAAATTTGTATTTTTTAAAGCCCTCAGAAGCCATTGGAAGTTATATTGCTTCAGTTTGGGATCAAATATTTTCTCTTTTTTTTTTTTTTTGGTTCAGACAGTGAATCAAGGAATCACTGATTTGCACAGCTTTTTCTATAAGTACGCTAGGGCTTCAGTTGGTTTAGGATCTTGTCCTTAATCCAGTCTATTAAAAATGCTTATATTCTAAATCTGCATGATCTACCTGCTGAATAACAAAGCAAAAGAGCTGTATTTTTTATTCAATTCTACTGGCAAACTACTATACACTCTACAGACTGGTGATTAAAATATTTCAGGTTGACCCATGCTAACTCTTAGCTGATGTTAGAGTCAATTTTTTGCATGGCAATCTCAAAACCCACAGAAAATCTTAACTCTTCTTTGACTCCAAGGCTCTGGTTTGAAGTATACTGCTGGACCATAAAGCAAATATATTTTGTCCCCAGAGTCAGATGCTTTATACAAGATTTTCATTTAAAAGATTGATGATAGCAGTGCACAGTGACTCATGAGAAATTTAGATGGCTGATAGTGGCTCACTAGACATACAAGTTTGATAGAGATTATCTGTCCCTACAGACATGTAGGCACAGCAAAAAACAAGACTGACACTCTATGGAGCAAGAGAAGAAAGACTTTTTTATATTCTATGAAGTCTGTTTTCTCTTGACCACTCTGGTTGCCTAGGTAAAGTAAAGCTGGTAAAGTCTGCTAGAGAATTCACTTACCCTAAGGCCCAATATTTGATTTACATGTTTTGTCTTTGGGGTCTTTTAAAGCTTTTTTTTTCTTTTTTTCTTTTCTTTTCTTTTTTTTTTTTTTTTTTCTTCAAAATATAAAGTGCAGCAGTCTAGAAAATGTGGTGACAAGTAGCAGATTGTCCTTTTATTTATTTATTTTTTTTATTATATTTTATTTTTAACAGAATTATTTTATAATTATAGCCAGTTAAAAAAATATATATAACTAGCTCCAAAATAATTCTTGGCTACTCTACAGCTAGAAAAGGCCTAACTAATTTTAAACTATTAAAGAAAAGTCATCTGGGCAGACAAATCTGCCTGCCAAATTTTAGGTGGATGGGATCCAAAGTGGCTGAGATATTAAATGTGAAAACTTAGTTTTTACAGTTGAAATGCCAAGCTACATCAGGACCCTGATGCTATAACTTTAAGAGGGCTAAGTGGTGTAATATTGTACATAATTATTTTACTCACGAGCAAAAATGCCTATCACTTGTAAGCAGACCTTTAAGTTATAAGGACTTTTTCTTCAGAAATGAGTGTCAATTGTATCACCAAACAAGACTGTTCTTTGCAGTTATATATCGTCATTTTCTTTGACTTGCTGCTTAGTGCAATATCAAAAGATTTTGAAAGTCCATTGGTTATGGTCTCAAGAGATACTTAGCAAACATTTATTTATTTACTTTAAATCCATTCGGGCAGTAAAGGCTAAATAAAACCTATCTCACCACTTTTTTTTTTTTTTTTTTTCTCTCTTTATCTTTGTTATATACAGTATGGTATCTGGCAGAATACCAATGACTAAAACAGCTTTCTCTGATGTTGGTGTACTAGCAGCTTAAACAGCAGTTTTTCTGCCAATTTAAACTTTTACTTTTTAATAAAGAATTTAAACCAGAAAAGTTAAACATTCCTTAGGTTTAGTCTTTAGTAGGAAGCAAGAGTTTGAATTGGCTCTGTGATTGCTAAAGCTCTTCTTTAAAATCTTATTGAACCAAAACTAGAAATTCTGTTTAAATCCTTATAATCATTTAAGAACATAAAATACCAATAAATAAATAAATAATAATAATAATATATATATATATTATGATGTGGATTTTGGAGGAACAAGCTCCTCTTTCATTTCTTATTTATTAATTTTAAATAAAATCATTCAGGCCTAACTCATAAGAAACATTTCTCCTTTGAGTATAACCTAAAATCTTTCTCAAAATATACTGCAACGTAAAATAGGTACAGAACTTTTTATTCCTATACCTGCACCCTCACAGGAAGATTATTTCCACTCTTTGAAATAACATTGCAGGCTTCTGCGGTTTTCTTTATATTTTATTTTGAGGAGGTCCAGTGAGAAATCTCCAAAAACTGGCTCAGATTACTCCTGTCAAAGGGGAAGAGGAAGCATGAGAGACTTTGTGATACCCTGGACCAAAAGAAAACCGTCTTCCTTCACCTCTCCTTCCATATGCACTCCATGTTTTCTGTTGGTGGGTTTGGGCCAAATAACCAGAACAAGCAGTACACAGCTGTGATCTTGCAGCTGCTGTTCAGAGCTTCTGACAATTGTATGGCTAATTCTGAGGCCTTTGCAGAAGCTGTAGTGTTAAGTGGCCATAGGTCACATATGATGTGACCTACTGCATATGAGACAGCCATCTACTGATCTAGATAGAAAACAGCTTGGTCTAGTTGTTAAGGAAGAGGAGATGCCTGAGGCCATGCTTGGTCATTGTCATATGGAAGATAATGGCAGGTTCTCAGAGACTGAGCTGCCTTGCCTCCAACAAGAGTTTCATGCTATAGTACCTCAAGAATCTAGGCTATTGCAGCTACTCAGTGCTTAAATTTAAATATATACTTAGGTACTTAACAAGCCTTGATGACAACAGTCACACCATCTAAGGACTAAGAGCAGGTTTATCTTTAAAGACTCTGGAGTCTTATAGCTCCCATTTCTCTGTGTCACAGGTGCTCTCCACTTTAGAGAAGGCACACTTGCTCAATTGTTCTTTCACTTCCCATAGGATGATGAAGAGGGAATATGTTGCCAATGAAGTAATAAATGGATACAACATGTCTGGAGATCTTTGGGAGCAAGGTTGTGTAACACTGAGAAATATTATTAGTTTACATTTACCTTCCCAGAATTTCTGAAATGGTTATTTGGTCTTCAGTGCATCTACTGATGAAGATTGAAGTGTGAACTGTATTATTAGTGGTTCCACACACTATTATTTTGTGGAAAGACTTGCACTTCATTTGAAAACAAACAGTAAAAAAACAAAACAAAACAAAAAATACACTCCCCAAAATTGCAAGACAACTGCAGCAGCACCTGCACTAACCATTGTGCACAGGTCCCTCAGAGCTAAGCCTTCATTGGAGCCATGGCTTATTTTTACCAAATCTCAGCTGCTGTGGTTACAACAATATTCAGACTGATTGTCATTCACTGAATTATCAGACACTGCCTGTGTTAAAACTGCAGTTCAGGAAGGCTTACAGAAACAGAGCATTGTATGGCACTAGGTACAGGTCCTTACGTGTCCAAGAAGATGGAAAGGAACACTCAGCCTTCACAAGACAGTGTGGAATTGACTTAGCTGGGCTTCATAGCAATTTTGACTCCCTAGAAGTCATGAAAGTCAAATGTGATGAAGCACCTGAAGAAATGCTAGAGTATTTGGTTCAGTCTGGTTCTTTGAAGAAAATATAAATAAAGATCTACACAGAGCATCTTCTTTGAGGTCCTGCTTCCTTCAGGTTAGCAGTGCTATCGAGGGTGGCCCTTTTCAGGGGGAGAACATAGCAATTCTGTTTCTCAGGAGAGGAGACTAAGCATAATGAGATTCAAGGCCACAGACTGTGCTAGTTCCCTCACAAAACATGACACTATGTGTAGAACCCTTATGACTATATGAATATTTGACCAGATACTATCAGATATCTTTCCTGGTTTTGTTGAAAAGGAACATCCCTGCAGACACATGTAGAGTGTGTAGCTACTCCACAAAGAATTACTTGTTTCTTGAAGTTCCTCCTTGAAAATTCTCTTTACCTGTGCCTGAATAAAGCACAAGGCTGGTCATTCAAAGTGAACTATGAACCCAATGCTCAAAACCAAAACAAACATCTCAGGAATGGGCTGAAATATTTGCCAAAACATTTTTTCCAGTCAAACCCAGGTAATATACATTATAATTTTATACCACAAGGGAATAACCATTGTGTATTTGAGATCTCAACAGAAAAAGAAAAAAACATAATACAAATGCTTCTGTATTAGAGTTCATTGCTGTGTAATTTTCTAACCAAAATGACATCCAAAAACTTCCAAAATAAGCATGTCTACAAAATGTCTTCTCTCCTGAAAACTTCATGTGTATCAAACTTTTTTCAAACTCTGGTGCTGAAAAAGAGAAAAGGATAGACATGCCACTTGAGGGTTCATTTCCCTTCATCTGCATCATCTGCATTCTTTCTCATTATGAACTGCATTGACAATTCTGGTTAGCTTGGCTATTCCCTCCTTAATCCATGGAAAAACTAAGCTTGGCCAGCATTTTACTCAGTGTGGTTTGTTCCTTCTTCCTTTTCCACACTGTCTCAGCTTTCCTGGCTGACATGTTAAATGAGCTGAAGAAGCCTGTGTTAGTCCCTCACAAATCTGCATAGGAGGGAAGGTAAAGGACAAGAGGGTAATGGTAAACCAGACACAAATGCTATAATCCACAGCTATAGATCCAAGAGCAGGTAGCCTGTTCAACGGATGCATTTGCATTTCCTCTTGCAGATGATTTGGAAGCACATGACTAAACCCTGAGTGCAGACACATGGCTCCAGAGACATTTTCTCAGTTTATGGGGTGAGGGAAAGAAGCAGAATATATATTTCAGAACATATTGGATATTCTGAAATACTTGATGGTACATATACTGAATGTTTAGCACATGCATTATGTTTCATAGTTTTCATGCATGGCTATTTATTGTTATTATTTATAGACCAGTTCTAACATCAAGCCCACTTCCAGGCATCAAGAGTAAACCTTTATTTCACATCTGATTTTATAACTGATAGTAAATTTTGTAGATGGTGTGAGTACTGTGAAGCTTATCTGACCTTGAGTGAGAAGAAAACCCCACAGGAAGACTTCTATCTCAGAACGCATCAAGGTGTACTTGAAAATGGCTGCTTATTTGCATCCAGAGAGAGTTTGAATCTACCCTATGTTCCTTATTAAAATGCAAGTACATGCAAACTTAACCCAAAAAATCTCAAAGCCTGAAATATTTTCTTTCATAGTGGATTGAGCAAGGTGTGGGGCCAGTAGTTTTTGGAAAAGATTTCTTCACAGTTCTCCAAGAAATGTACACATCAGCGTTAAACAGCCACATCCAACTAAAAGACCATCAGGAAGAACACCAGTACTGTATTCTGTGGCTTGCACCACACCATATGCTTGCACTGACCAAAAATATATAAACATGGCTCTCTTTCCCCCATGCTAGTGCCTCTCTGAGGATTCAGAAAACTCTGCCAGTAAAAGGGAAAACAGGACTACCAGAGACTAACTGCTGGGGGAAACCACTACAGTCATCTATGATGATATAGAAAGAGGAATTTCCCCAAGGCTATCTAACAGATAATAATCTATAACTACAAAAACTGAAGAGACATAAATATTTTTCAGGTAATTAACACCTGGAAGTATACCTTTCTACATTAGTCAGAAGCTATCCTGAACAATTTTGTATAATAAGCCTTTCCAGGCTTCTGAAAAGCAAAATAGATGGTATGTCTGTGTGCCTGCATACTCTTTCTCCCAAAAGAGGGTGAGTACATTCAGATAGCACTTGTCAGATACTGTTCCTGAAAGATGGTCTCTTATCTTTGCATGGTCTGGGGTGAGCCGCAGCAAGTGTGAGCAGTGTGAAGAAGGGGGGCCAACACTCTGACCTATGCTGCAGTACTGCTTAGCTTATTGACATGAGCAATACAAGACAGACCGTGTCATGTTAGATACACAACAGAACAAATGTTTTCTTAAAAACGATTGAATTTGGAGTTTTTTATAGGAACAGTTTAAGCATAAATGGGACTCTTGAGCAAAAGATGTCTTGGTTTATTTCTGCAAGTAAAACTCTAAAGACTGAGTGGATATTTTGTTTTCAACTCCTGTCATGTTATCTTATGATAGTGACTTGCATGGTTCAAGACAAATATATGTTTATATGTGTATATATATGGAATATTTATCCTGAAACATCATTAAGATCACTGATTTCTAGATAATATCTGTTGTGAGGCAAATTTATTCTAATAATGTAGTAGTTAATTTGTTAGTCACATACTAGTCAATGCTAGGTTCAAAAGAGTATCAGATGGAGCAAAAAAACCAAACAAACCAAATATTTGTCGTGGTTCCGCTCGAGTGGGCAGCCGAGCTCCACCACAGCCGCTCTCTCACTCCCCCTCCTCAAAGAGGAATGGGGAGAAAATATGTGAAAAGGGCTCAAGGATTGAGATAAGGACGAGAAAATCACGCAATAATTATTGTAACGGGCAAAACAGACTCGGCATAAGGAGATAGTAAGATTTATTGCCTACAACTAACAAGCGAGAGAAGTGAGAAAACAAGGGAAAAAAAAAACCAAAAGCACCTTCCCCCCCATCCACCCTCTTCCACCTCCTCCCCCCGAGCGGCGCAGGGGAACGGGGAATGGGGGTTATGGTCAGTCTACAGCACTTCTTCTCTGCCGCTCCTTCTCGGTCACTCTCGTCCCCTGTGCTGTGGGGTCCCACCCACGGGATGCAGTCCTTGATGAACTGATCCAGCGTGGGCTTCCCACAGGCAGCAGCTCTTCCAGAACTGCTCCAGATATGGGTCCGTACCACGGGGTCCATCCCTCAGGAGAAAACTGCTCCAACCTGGCTCCCCTACGGGCAGCAGCTCCTGCCAGATCACCTGCTCCTGCGTGGGCTCCTCTCCACGGGCTACAGGTCCGGCCCAGAATCTGCTCCGGCAGGGGTCTTCCACAGGCGGCAGCCTCCGTCGGTGCAGGGCCACCTGCTCCACCGTGGTCTCCTCCACGGGCTGCAGCATGGAACCCTGCTCCACCGTGGTACTCCATGGGCTGCAGGGGGACATCCTGCTTCACCATGGTCCTCACCACAGGCCACAGGGGACTTCTGCTCCGGCGCCTGGAGCACCTCTCCCCCTCCTTCTACACTGACCTTGGTGCAAGGCTGTTCTCTCGCTCCACTGACTCTCCCGGCTGCTGTGTGGCGCAGCGTTTTTTCCCTGTCTTAAATATGCTCTCACAGAGGCGCAAAACAACATCGCTTATTGGCTCGGATCTGGAAAACAATGGGGGCCCTTCCCAAACATGGGGCAGCTTCTAGATCTTTCTCACAGAAACCACCCCTATGGCTCCCTGCTACCAAAACCTTGCCACGTAAACCCACTACAATATTACAGAACATCTACTGTAGAAGGGATACATTGAGGCTGTATGGGTCTACTTTGGCTGGTCATTGTGTAAGGCTTTGAGTTTAATTATCACACCCTGTTTTGATAGGAATGTGTTCTCTTTTTCTATCAGAAAAGTTCTATATCTGAGAATACAAGAATATCACATTTGCTATGCTGCATCAGATTAGAGCTTCATGTAATACAGATCTCATCTGTGAAAATAGATAGAGCAGGGATTTACTAAAAAACATATATGACCTGGGGATTTCCTGAACAGAAGACAGCAGATACGTCAGTATGCATAATAGACCTCGTTGATCTTCCTTTGAAAAATCTATTTGACCACTTCTTTATGGGTTTGTTAGAGTTTGGGCCTTCACAAAATCCTGTGGCAATGAGTTCTCAGATTTAATTATGCATTCAAAAGAGGAACATATCTTGTGGTATTTTAAATCTCAACAATATCTTTTCACTTCTTATGATGTGAATCACAGTCAGCAATCATGCTGTATATCCTTTCACTGTGCCATTGATGACATGGAGTACCCCTTCCACTGCAACCTGTCTTTTCCTACTCTGGTCAGTTTCTCTTATGTGAATTTGTTCTGTACCTATGGTCACCATCTTCATCTTGTGTATAACTTTCGTTATTCCATTTTATCCTTTTTTTTGGGACAGGACACTGAGAACTTCACTAAGTGAAATAACTATAGACTTATACAGAAACATAAAGAGAATATTTTGGAAAGTCATAAAAACTGGCAAAACACTCATTTGCTCACTGTGGAGCAAAGAAGAACCATTTCTACAGATAGAAATACTTATGTTAATCTTTCCTTCCCAAATATTAGTAAGTAGAAAACCTTCTTACAAAGAAAAATATAGACCTGCTCAAAAATGCAGCCTTCAAAAGCAATATACAATTCTTCAGTGAAAGTATAGGAAAAACTGTGATATAAGACCTTAAATATTCCTAAGATCACAGAACTTCACATTAATTTCTCAAAATTTCCATAAGAGCAATGCAGACTTTTGGGCCAAACTTTTACGTTCATCTTCCATCAACTTCAATAACCGATGTTTAGCAGTAAATTCATGGGAGCTTCAAGTGTTCAACCTCTGGAAAAATTTGGCTACTTTTAGAATTTGACCCTGCAAACAGTAAAGCTAGTGAATTAGTCAATTTAAAGCAGGTATTTAAGCATCTAATGGTAACCATGTGGGTCTATGTACTAACATCAATCTGTTTCTGTATCCAGTAGAAATAATCCATTGTTTCTATATCCAGTTTAGTAATAGCAGCTCAACCCAGGAACTGTGATGTAAGCCTAAAACCCTACAGTGCTCTCATTCAGTAATAGAAAATCTTAAGTAAACTGATCCTTCCAAGATATCAAAATACAAATCAGCAAGGGGACATATTCTTCCTAGTACTCATAAAGAGTACTCATATATGAGAGTACTCATATATAATGGCCAGATACAAACAGCAGGGTGCAAGCAAACCAAGTCCATGTCATCCCAATGACTTCACAACCCTCAAGAGCTCTACTGCAGTGCTTACTATGATGTAATGAGAGCCTCTGTTTGTGTGACCTTGCTAGTATATATAGCTTAGGGCTATTTGTGCTGTTCTTTTCCTTGCTCTTTATACCCAATGCTAAAACTCACTTTTATCTATAAAATTAAATATTTTGATTTATGACAGATAGGTTATTTAGGGAAGTTGGAAATTGTTAAGTTGAATCTTTATCCTTTGATTATGTAGTTGGCTGAGCAAAAGCATTTTGATTTGTTCTATTCCAATTTAATTCCTCTTTGCAGCTGACCCAAAATCTGACCCATTTTTATGCTTTGTATCCCCAGGAAAACAAAAAATGCAGTGATACTTGTTAATTGTGGCATTTCATACTTTATGTTTTAAGATTTTGTCTTAGCATGCACAAAAACTGGAACAAAATGTCTTGTAAGTATGAAGGCTTGCCATATTCCCTTTTTAGAATTCAGTGTAAAAATTATCTTACTGTTGCTGTAATTTTATTTATTTATTGAAATTTTTGTATTAAAGAAAACTTGCATTGTTCTCTGGGACTTTGTATTTAGCTTGATAGTGTAACTTGAAATGTAGCTGTGTCTTAATAAGTCTGAACCAATGTTCTTGAGGATGATGTCTTAACTGACCTGCTTTTGTAATTATTCATTATTTTTTTCTTTTGTTTTGGGGTTGTATCTTATGTTTTCTGTTTTGCTTTATATACATTTACAGTTATTCAAGCAATTAAGAAGAAAAAGAATGGATACCATCTTGTGGATACTGTCCTTTATAATCTCCACACTGCCTAATTTTTATAAGCAGTGCAACTGAAATAAGCCTTTGCAAATTGTCTGAAGTTTTAGGTATAACTACACTCTGAAAAGCAGTCCTCACGTGGAGAAAATTTTAATGCTTTATATTCTCATTTCCGTAGTTAAGAACCTGAAACAAAATTCGGCACTCTAAACATGTCTTCAAAATTTTGGTTGGTTTTGAAAAAAGTCCCCCAGATTTGAGGTCCTGTTCAGTTTCTAAAATCTTTGTGTGTGTGTCCAAGAGACAGAGAGAGAGAGAGGGAGAGAAAGAAAAGAAAAGAAAAGAAAAGAAAAGAAAAGAAAAGAAAAGAAAAGAAAAGAAAAGAAAAGAAAAGAAAAGAAAAGAAAAGAAAAGAAGAAAAAGAAAGAAAGAAAGAAAGAAAGAAAGAAAGAAAGAAAGAAAGAAAGAAAGAAAGAAAGAAAGAAAGAAAGAAAGAAAGAAAGAAAGAAAGAAAGAAAGAAAGAAAGAAAGAAAGAAAGAAAGAAAAGGAAATGTGTGCAAATGAGAGCCTGGCTTGGCATAAGTTTCATATTCTGTTGATGGAAGAGTTTGTTTTGCAGCAAAGCAATTAGTGCAGTTACATTATAAACTTTTCTGAACCTACAGTACGTTGCTGTAAATTTCAGTGTTATTCAAAATCTCAGTATGGTATTATGTAGTCCACAATAGTTTGGGGTTGATTTTTTTCTGTATTCCTGACTAACTCTTATCTGATCAGTCATCCTGGTACTTAATGTGCAACAGTTTGAAAGGGCAAATTTCCTTGCATGACTCCAATTGTAAGCTAAAATGATCAAAAATTGTACTTAAACTTGACTACTTTATTCCTCTGAATGTGGATATCTTTTAGTCTTCACCTGCATGACAACAGCAGTATGGAATGTAAAAGAAAAAAAAAAGGCAAAAAAAAAAAAAGCATGGAGTTTCCATGCATCACTTCTATTATTCTGTTTTTCTTTTCCCTTAGACACAAAGGGGCATCATTTCCCTATCTCTGCCCTCCTTTCCCTCAGGTATGTGAAGTAAAAGTTTATCCACCATGCAATTTAAGGTCGCTTCTAAATATGCAGTGATGTGGCAAGACATAGGATGTCTTAGGATGTCCATCTATCTCTGTCCATCTACATTCATGTAGATGGACAGAGAAATTATATGCCTTTGGTAGGGCAATACAGATTTTCCCATATTGGCCTCTCATTATAAAAAGATGTGGCTACATGAAAATTAGAGGTGAAATTAGTATCATAATTTGTATTAATTTATGGACACTATCCAATGGGGGAATAATTGCTATATTGACCACTGGATACATAGAATTTCAGGGCTGCCTGTACGTGTTCTTTCTAGTTGTTTTCCAGGAATATAGATTACAATCATAGTGTTCTTCCAGATGAAGATCATAAAAGGAAAAAAACTCTTGTTGTTGTTGTTTCTGTTTTTATTTTTTGTTTGTTTGTTTTTCTTTTTTTTTTGTTTTGTTTTGTTTTGTTTTGTTTTTGTTTGTTTGTTTGGTTTTGGTTTTGTTTTATAATGATAGCAGAGACAACATCATGTTTCATTTGCTTGGAGGAATTGATTGATAGTCAACAAGGCTATTGGCAATGAGACCACTTCAGATATGATGGCTAGCATTTCTCACAGCTCTACTTAGTTGTCCTGGGAACACTTTCTTATGTTTTCCCCTACCCTGTATGTTATGAGCAGTTCTGCAAACATAACTTTATCACCATGTATTGTAAAACTAGAAAATTCATGAGGGGGTTCCCATTTTCTTGTGCCATATGTGTCTGACTTGGGTCCCTGGTCTCTGTCTGACACATTTCAGCCTCCTCCTTGAGCAGAGAGATCCTGGACTTCTCTATCTACCTTGTTCCATCACAGCCCTGATACAGCAAGTAGTATTGCGTCAATAAGCATTTTGGTGAAAAACTACTCAATCATTAGAAGCTATATGTGGCAGTGAAGATATTCTAGCTTTTACATTTTTTATTATACTAGGGCTATTTTTTCTTTCTTTTCCACTCTTATTATTAACCTTTTTTATAGAAAATTGGCTTACCAAGAATTTATGAATTAGCAAGTCTATTATAATGATGAATGGTAATTACCATTTAAATTCTGAGTCATTCATCAGCTTGTTCACCATATGTCAGGTGATACAAGAGTGCATGAATACTTGTCTGGTGAATATTTCTCAACTGATTGTTATATTTGCCTGAACTTTGGACCTGCATGTCAAATGCTAAGTGAATAAAAATTAAAATTATAAGAAAAAATAATAATAATAAAAAATATAGGTAATGTAGGGATAAGGGAAATTGTCTAATACTAAAGTGTAGCTGCTAGCACAATAACAGGCAGTGTTGGTAGTTACACTTATTAACATTAATATTATACAATTAGATTTTTTTTTGCTTTGTTTTGTTTTAATTTTAAGGAAGAGCATGGTGTCGAGCTTTTCTGAAGATATAGTTACAAGTTTGCTATGACAAAATTCTTACATAAGATTCTTGGGTAAGGAATTATTTTTTACAAAGAAAAAGAAATGCTTGGAAAAGAGCCTTCTAATAAGCTCATCTAACCAGATCAGGCCTGAAATATCTTGGGGATTATTGGTCTTCTTGGATGTTTCTTTAGGAGTGTTAAGGGAGATAGTGGCTCCTGCCGGAATCCCAGACAACACGTTTATATGGCCCAACCAGCATTTCATTTGATGCAATCAGTGTCCTTCCATGCTAGTCTTTAGTTAAGGGGGAAAAAATTTGAAAACACAGACCAACTGAACATCAAACCACCTCCAAATCCAGCCCAGGTTCTGCTAATAGGGCAGCATGGGGACAATTTCAATTCAGCTATCAGTGCCAGACGTCCTGGTGGCATAAATACAAGATTTCCGCCTTCAAAGTTCTCAGTCCAACTTCTCTCAAAGCACAAGACAATAAAAGGTATCTTCTGAGTCCTCCATAGAAAATAATCTTTTTAGGTCTGAGTAAAATTATTATTAACAGGAATGGGTGCTGTAATGGGTGCCAAGTGATAAAGACTAAGAATTTAACATTAGCGATTATAAGTTTTGACTATTTCTTTTCATTTTGACGTACTGTATCTCTTGTAGGTTTAACAGCTCATAAACTGAAGCCAACTTTCTGAATGATCATTTAATTCTTGAAATGTAACCATAGACTAGGAAGAAAATACTAAGATATTAATCCTGGCAGCAGACAGAAAACACTAGACCCAGAAGCTTAATGGTGCTGAGCTGAATGGAACATAACAAGCGTGCTATCCTAACAAAACACAGTCTCTCTCTGTACAGGCTGGGAATGTTCTCTTGCTATAAGCACCTGAACACAGATGAACATAAAGTAACAGTTAAACTGAGTAATGTCGCATAGCTAAACTGCAGGGATCTTGTTCAGCTATCTATCTGGGAAAAAAAAAGAAAAAAAAAAAAGAAAAAAATTTTATTAATCAAAGGTCTGGTGGTCTATCTATCAATGCACAATTTTCTTCATCGTGCTAGGATTGTAGGGTTCTTTTTTTTATTTTTTATTTTTTTGTCATTGCCTCCACTTCTGGGAGAAAAATAAACAAACAAAAAACTGTGTTACTATTTCAAAATTATGTTATATGAAGAAAAAGATTGTTGAAGTTTGGGGAAAAAAAATATGGAATTTCCCTTTGAATACTCACAAATTTGGACCGAACCAAGCCCATGACTAACACATGAAAATCTTTCAAACACTCAGCTCCATACACAAACTTGGAAAGGTGACCCCCAGAGGCAAAATTCACTGCCAGCCTATATCTTGCAACGAATGGCTTTGTGTAGTTCTTTATTTGGGATTGTGCCTGCATTTAAGTAGAATCAGGTGCTATATTTTAAAATTAGAGATGTTTTCTTCCTTTACTAGTGGAATTAATTGGATATTAGAAAAAAAATTAGAAATAGAATTTTGGATAAATAATAAGCACTCCTTGTTCAGATGGTCTCGGTACAGGACAGAAGGGCATGGGACATAAACAGAGGAGAAGATTGATAACAAGATAAATTTGCAAACTAAGAGACAGGAAAACGAAAGAAGCAATATGATCAAAACTGTCTTCAGGGAAATTTCCAGGTTTAAAAGAAAAAAGAGAAAAAAAAAAAGCCATGTATCCCTAGGAAAAGGGTAAGGATTTGTGGCCATCAGTTTCAACAACAGACTTGCAGCCTTTATTCAGACAAGGAAAGATATCAGAATCTTTCTCTAGCTTTTGTTGTATTCTGTACAGTTTAAGCACTCTATAAAATAGCATGTTTTCTTTGGCGGCTCATAAGTCATTACCAATGGTTTTGGATGCCTGCAAAAGCCATCCACCATTCAGCCCTACGTAATGAGCCACAAATCTGGTAAAGATAACACTTCTGTTTCTGACTGAGTAAAAAATGGAGTGTAGTAATCAGGTGAGTGTTCTTTCAAGGAAAACACTAAAAAAAACCAAAAAAGTCCTGAATGGTGGCAGATACTGTGTTCCTGGATCAGCAAAAAGACCAAAGATTCCCATTGACGCTTCCCGCTGGAGGCCCCAATATTCCTAAGGCCGCCTCTGTATGTCAGCATGTGAAGCTGATCTTTCCCAGCTGACGCTGGGCTGAAATTTCTTGGAAGCAGCTGGGGTGGAGATGTGCCAGACAACTTTAAAAAATAAATCAGTTACAAGTGAACCAGGGCAACCCCCAAGGCCCAGAGGTAGGGCGGGTGTTTTGCTACATGCATTACTAATTAACTGTGAAAAGTTTTGAGCAGTCCCAAAATTTTTGTGAGTACCAGCTACCTTTTATAAAAAAGGCCATAAAAAGAAGGTAGAAAACACGGTTCCAATAACTGAAATTAAGCATACCAGAGTGGGGTTGGGAATGGGGGGTAAAATGTTTTTATTTTATTTTTAACTTAATGTAGGTTTTATTTTATTTTTAACTTAATGTGATTCTTCACATCAGACACAATGTTCCTTATCGTAACTCATCTGACATAACCCAGAGTGATGCAACATTTTTCATAATACTGAATTTTTACTTTTTTTTTTTTTTTTCCCATTCCCCAATAATTTTTTCCAGACAAAAATTACTTCAGCCTGCACAAAGCCTTTAGACTCTGTCCTAACTAGCCAAAACTTAACCTGCAATTAGGAGTCTTGAATCTCTAGGAAGAATAGGTGCTCTTTGCTCTACCTTGGGGTTCATGTTACATTAGGGAGTGAATGTTGCAGACCCTGTACACTCTGAGTTCAGGGGCCTCAAGGGAATGTATGAATTGTACTCAAATGGCTTGATTTTGGCTAACCAAAGTAAAACAATCATAGTTTTCTTTTGTCTTTCTTTTTATTTTTATTTTTAAACCATTTGAGAGATTGCAGGAGCTTTAACCAAGTTTTGTCAACAATAAACAAATGAACTGCAAAGTTTTGTAATACTTAAAATCTATGAAAGTCAGGAGCTGCGTGCTTCCATTACAGCCTGAGTATTTTGCTGGCCTTTCCTGACAATGCCTTTCAAGTGAAAATACAGTTTATTTGCATCATTCTATAGGACAGTTGTAATCTAAAAACTTTACAGTGTATGTCATAGAGGAAGGAGATTTTTAGGGTTGTGTGTCTGCCAGAAGCAGCTTGCTCTTGTTCCATGAGGACACAGCCCATTGATTATGGCCGGGCAAAATTTCAATTGCATGCTGTTTCTGCCAATAGCCAGCTTAGCTGAGCATGACACATGGATGATTATAGCTCATGTTTACCTCCAGGATGATAGAGAACAGAGACATTTGAACCACTGAACCACTGAATTGGTACTAGCTGATTGTACCAGCCACTATCTTTCCTGTGCTTCAACCTGTCCAGCTGGTAGAGTGATGAAAAATAGGGCTGAGCGGATGCATTTTGTAATTGATAGAAAAGTAATTTACTAAGCCTAGGCTGCATCAGTGGCCCGGTGCTCTTCAGTACACTTAGAGCTGTGCTGTACAGGACCCCAAGCCATTTGCAGGCAGAGCATTTAAGGCACCTTTTTTCCTCCCTGTGATCCTCCTAGGAGCCTCTTAATTTATGTAATTTCTTCTTCCTCAAAGGCTTGAGAGGATCTAAGTGAGATGACCACAATCCCATAAGTTCAGCCATTGCCTTGTGCCCCTACTATACTCAGTACAGTACAATGCAAAATAGATGTATTGAAAAATGGACTTACAGCACATGGCCTCACCTTGCACCACATTAAGAACCATCTAGTTTCCTTGAAAAGCCCATGTGTTCCAGAAAGTGAATGTATATATATATATACCTGTACATATACTTAGTACTATATTGTGTGTGTATAATATTTACTTGAAATTCTTAATAATAGAAAATTAAAGGAAAGCAGGTGCTCAATGAAAACCAGATACAGAATCTGAGCTTAGTTTTCCTGTGTAAGTAGATGAAAAGGGGAGGAGGTAAAATAGGAATTGCTATAAAATTAGATTAGGATTCAGTCCAAGGGGGCTATATGCAAAGTCAAACCCCAAGGAGATTTCTCTTTGTCAGAATTCTTGCTGGTAACTGCAGCAAAAGAATCACATATAACTAGCTTTTAACAACATTTATAATTTATTTTTTTTTTTTTTTTCTTCACATGCTTTGCCAAAGTGCACCAGGATATTTTATAATCAAGGTGGAAATGTTAACAAGGATTTTATTTTAGGAAATCTTTTCCCAATAATAGTAGACTCTTACTGTGTCTTAAGGATCCATTCAGTTTCCTAACAAATAGTACATAAACTGCTGTATATGAACCATAAATGCAAGATTTCTGGGAGAAATTAAAAATGAAAAGGGCACAGAAGTTGACATTATATTTAGTCTAAAAATTCTTATACTGGTAGTAGTATTTCAAAAGAAATGGATTTAATAGTAACCTTGCTTATCATCACTAGGAAGGAATGATTTTGACTAAAATACCTTGATAAAAAATATAGTTAATGCAAGAGAAATCAGTGGAATTATTCCTTCATTTTAAGAATGAAACCCTGACAGGCTCTCATTTCATTTTAAATTAAAGATTTTTATAGAGAAAAAAAAAAACAAATCTGAGGTCTGCTGGAATTACTACAATGTATGTAAACAGAAACAGGTGAGTTTCTAAGGGCTGAGAAGGGAAAGCTCATCCTAAAAATTAATATTGCCTACAATGCCTTGACCTACTGTAATATCTACCAAACCATCTTTAACAGCAGGATTTAAATTGCAGAATTGACATGGCCAGTTTCTAGACCTTGACTCTGTCTGGTAAGGAGATCCCTGATGTGGAGGGGACTATTACTAAGATTCTGTAGTTATTCTCTGCACTGAATGAAAAAAAAATATTCATGCCTTTAGGGGTTGTGGGTCCTTGCTGTGATTTACATAACTTACTGTGAGCAGACATGGCAGGCACCAATTATAGAGAACTTTGGAACTGCTCTACCTGTAGCTCCCAGTGGAAGCCATGTTTCTGTTGTATTAAATCTGTACAGAAATGACAATGGGGGGAAAGGAAAAAAAAAATAAATGGTGCTGTGAACATTATAAGTAAACCTTTGGGAACAACAATATATGTAGTGTGGTGCAACTGATAAGGTAATTTTACTTGGAATTTCAGAGAGCATCCAACCCAAAGGGAAAAATAAAACAAAATAATAATAATAAAAAATCCAAACTAGAGAGATGCTGTAATGTCGTTTTTCTTCTGATGGCCACCACAGTTTTGTCAGGCAATAATCTAGAAAGCTGAAATGATTTCTGTTATATGATTGGTTTGGAAAGGTGATATGGCCAGGTGAAAATAATACATTTAACAAAGTATCATTACATTATATGCAATGCAGGGAAGGAATTGTAAATGTCAACCTAAATCCAAAATTTGCTGAAAATGATCTCAAAATCTCACAGACTTAGTGAAAGTAATAGTTAGTATGGGAGTCTCTGTCCACTGAACAACTAAACACCTCCTCCACAGCCTGAGTATAAGCTGGGGTCAGCTGGGACCTGCTGCCACCTCCACAGGAGAGAAAGCTGGAATCACATTTCTATTTCTCCATGTACAGAGCCTGCCACTGAAGTGCAAGCTACCAATGCTGTGGTGCAGCTATACCCTGTGTATGGCTCAGGGCAAGCTTTTTTCCACTGGTATGGGCCTTCCTTTGGACTTCTGTGAGAAGGGAAATGTGTCTTTCCTGTATATGGGGATGCAAATATTTTGTGCACAATGATTTGCTTTGAATCCTGCTGTAAAGTGGTCTGCACAGCTGGGTCAGCAGCCCACAGGAGGCTGCAAAAGCACCGGGGGACTGGGCTGAGGGGCACATATGGGTCTTCATCTTGTAGAAGCCATGTAACTCCCTTGAAATGTTTCTCTTTGTGCTCTGAGTACCAACAGAAGGCATTTTGCTGTTAAGTACTTGATGTGTCCTAGAATGTTAGAAAACCATCACAACAAAAAAATCCTTCAATTTTTTACTTTTGTGTCAAACAAAACCAGAAAGTATTCTTAAACAAAACAAAACAAAAAACCAACAAACAACTACTAACAAACACGCATGAAAACAAAACAAAACACAGAGCTTGCACTTCCACAGAGGGAAAAAGGAAAATGGTGAAAGGAAAGTTAGCTTTCTGTCTTGGCTAGTACTTTTGCAGTGCTACTAGTGGAAGGATAGAAGAAGGAGTAGAAGCAGAAGGACACAAGGATGGTTCAGAAATCCATGCCTGTGTGTAGTACATTCTGAAATTTGGCATATTTTGTCTTGCTTCTGTTTTAGCATAATATTTCAACTGCTAATATTCCTGTCTGCTTGGGCTAGGTTTTATGTTGAAATACTTCCATATAAGTTTTCTGTACATTTATGTTGTCCAAAGCTTTAATTTTCTTATTTTCTCTGTTGTTGGTTTTATAGTAGCCTGTTGACCTCTGACACCTATGAAAATCACTTCCACATTTGGAAAACTTGGAGAAATTCCTCAGTATGCTTATTCTTTACAATGGTAAGCAAATGTTTAACACAAGTTACCTGACTTTCCTGATCTTATAGAGACACTGAAAGAGTTGGAAACTAGAACTTCAGATCGGTGGTCTTCTGTTCCTTTGTTCTACTTTAGAACTTGCCTTTCTGATGAACCAGCTTCTGTCAAAAGATTGGTGACTGTGATCATAACTGAGTTAAAATTAGGTACAATTTTGTCTCATTTCCTGCACAAATTGATCCTGTCTACAGCGTATAGCCTGCAGAAAGAGTCTTGCTCTCTCATGTCCACAATTTGAAAGGTCCCAAACACTTCTATTTGTGCCTTCCTTAAGATTCAGAAGTGATAGTCTGCTGGTTTTGGACACACTATGGACAATGGAGCATAGTCTCTACAGAGGTCAAAATGCATAGGGATGAGATCCAGAAAGGGCTGGCACCTGAATTAGCTTTGCCAAAAAGCATTTAAATTAGCCCATAATATGTGTGGAAATTAGCCTAAAATATGTGTGGTTGGTTGCTGTCTTCAGTTGGACAAAAGAGCATGTTTGCCTCTGAGCCTTGGTAGCAAAAGCGGAGCAAGAAATTTTGGTGAAGATGGCAGCCTTGTCTGGACCAAGCCCAGGAGCATGTTGCCATGTGTCCAGCAGTGTAACCCTCAGGCATCCAGATTGGGGCCTGGGCCCCTTGGTTTGGTCTAAAGAGAGGCTTCTGTGCATCTGGAGCTTAGCTCAGCATGAGGTCAGAAGGGCTCTGCACTCATCAGTACACATCTGCCCTGTAATGATGATGACAAAAATGGGCTACTTCATGTATAGCTTTTGCCATGATGGATTCATTACATGTAGCAGAGAGTAATTTTCAGCATTGTCCTGGTTACTAAGAATTCTTCAAGTCTAAATATAATCAAAACCAGTGATGCAAGTAAAGTGTTGATAAACGATATGATTCTGCAGTACCTCATCAGCTTACAGAAATTCCTCCACCTGTGATTCAGGGATTTAACCAGTCCACAGGACAGGTGAAGATAATGATGATTCATTTTGCAGTTTATGCTCCCCACAGCCCCACTCAGCATGTCACATTCCTGGAAGTCACCATTACCACACACACACACACACACAAAAAAAGGGAGTCTTCTGTCTTCTCCTAGGGAAGACAGGCTCAAGAAAAATTTTAGGTGAGCTCACTTCCAAACACGTCTGTGTCTGTGGGGTTAGAGCTGTTGTTTTCTATTGGCTGATGTATGCAGGCCTTTTTCATCTATTAAGTCTCAGTAAAATCAGCAATATTGTAATCTTAACTACTATATTCATTGTACTGAAGGTGTTATCCCATAAGTATAATTTCACATTTTTTACTTCAAGAAGGGGAATGGTGAGACTCTAAGTATATTTAATTACTGTTTTAAAAATTTAAATGCCTTTTTATAAGTTTCACATATTTCAGGTTTTCTGGTCTAAGGCTGAAATAAGATGTTGTTTCAAACATCACCTCATGTTTATGAAAAAGACAAGGTGATCTTTGAACATATCCAATTCTACTAAAGCTGAAAGAAAATAATTTTATGGAGTGTTTTTGCGTAAGTTATTAAGATTCAAGTCTTGATTTCTTCCTGTTCTAAACAGTGTCCCAAAGACCTGTGGTATCCTCTGTGTTAAGTGCTGGGTTCAAGAGATTAAGGGCAATGACTGGCATCTAGTTCACTTTTATTTCCATTTCAGTGCAACCTCACATCGCTATACATCTGTTTTGTTGATTCAGAAGAGCACTTGAGATGCTTTACAGTTGATTTTGACAAGTGCTACAATTTGATATGGGTAGATAATTCTTGCTGAGATGATTTCAAAAGTACAGAAATTATAATTTTGAGTAGATATTACCTTTCTTTATGATCAGAATTTTCATGTAATATACTGTGCACTTAAGCTTCTTAATCACATTTGCCTTTTTTAAACATTACATTCTTTCCATCTAATCTAGTAAAGTATTGCAAATTAAAATATTGTTCTAAATATATCTTGTAGTGTTTTTTCTTTTTTTTTTTTTCCTCTCCATGCAATGTGGACAGCTCATGTAAAACCCACTGAAAAAGAAAAAAAAATTAAAAAATATTCCCTCCCAACCTTCTCCCCAAAAGTATTTGGTTTGGGATTTAATTAAGTAGTGAGACAGGACAGACTGTATGGTAGGGCTGATTAATGCACACCTCAGGTACATTTCAACTTATGCTTCTAGCACATCTGAGGTGTGGATTAATCAGAACAACTGCTTAGTCCAAAGCATCTTAGGGTGATTTTAAAATGGACATATGTTAAAAAGTAAAAACTCAATTACTCATATTCTTATGCTATGGAATCTCACATAGTGCGATGGAATTTTGGAAAAAAAAAAAAAAAAAAAAAAGAGAGAGAGAGAGAAAAGAGAAGAACAAGGGAAAAAAAAAAAAAAAAAAAAAAAGGAATCTTATTAACTTCCAGGTTTAAACACAATAGAAATAGAGACATTTTGCTGAAATGTTTTATGTGCTGATAAAAAAATAGCCAGTCCCATCTGCACCCTGTTCTCCCCTTAGCTCCATTCCATTATTCCTTCCTCTGAAGTATACTAGAGTGACAAACCCATTGTCATGTCCATTTCTGGCTCCTTCCTGTTTTTCCCTCTCTGGCCCTGATTCTGTTTCCCTCCCTCCCACCCCCACCCCCCTCTAATTTATTGTCCTTCTGCCTTAGGTGTTTCTCCCCTGATGTCAGCATTTGCCAGGTATGAGCTTGTGCTCTCTCCAGAGGTCCCTGGGTGCTGCTCTGCCTCTGAGAATA
This sequence comes from Netta rufina, assembly GCF_964035555.1. Classification (NCBI taxonomy): domain Eukaryota; kingdom Metazoa; phylum Chordata; class Aves; order Anseriformes; family Anatidae; genus Netta; species Netta rufina. The sequence continues at coordinate 180,000,365 of NC_140123.1, forward strand.
CTATTCCAGGTTTACACTGGTGTAACTGACAGTGCAGTTGGAGGGCTTTCAACAGAAAGTCAGGTTTGGTACTTCAAAAAAATACAAAGTGGGGTGGGGCAGAGAAGACCTCAGCTTTCAGAAGGGATGGTCACAATGGGTTTTTCTTCTTGCAGAGAATGGCCAAATTCATACCAAAAAAAAAATGCATGCTTCAACAGAAAACAATGTCAGAATGTATTCTGAGAAGTAGCTGTGTATCATGATTCCCTGATAACTTATTCCACAGATATACATGAGGAAGCTACACCTGCATGCGTCTCCCCTGGAGGCTAGATCCAAGTATCTACTGAAATCAATAGAGAGGGTCCCACTGAGCTCAGCCTCTTGTGGTCTTCAGAGAGCATGCACGGCACCAACAACCGCATTGATTTTCAGAGGGCTGTGCTGCTGATGGAGCAGGGAAGCTTTTCCTACTCCTTAGAAGGGCTCGTCCAGCAGAGCCTGAGGATCTCTAGCAATTGCTCGTGGCTCCTTGAACACCAGTGGATGGCATGGCACAACACCCTCATAGGGCTCAATCTCCTCCGTCCCTTTGAAAAGACAATTTGGCTGGGAGTCTCTGAGTTTAAACTAGCAGAGTTTCTGGTGATTTTTTTTTTTTTTTTTTTTAATTTCATCTCAAGAGAAGAGAATATAGCCTAGAGTTTTTAAAATACCATTGGAAATGAGAAGCTACTTGGTTGTTGGGGAGTGTGAAGGGTCCCAAAGGAATGGAACAGACGAGCAAAGGGGAGAGAAGTGTCTGGAGTAGCGATGGAAGGAGAATGAAACAAGCAACAAAAATAACAAAGTAGGGCTGCGGCTAATATACAGGAGGGAGCAGAGGGAATTTAAAGAGCAGAGCAGGAGAGGCATATGGCCAAAAAAGGAGAAGATGATTAGAATAGGAGGCAGGAGGGGTGGGGATGGGAATGTTAAAAAGCCCAGATTCCCATCAAACGCAAAAAATGAGGGTCTGAAATGGCATACGCTGCTCAGGGGACTACTCCTTCCTGACGCAAGCAGACACACTGAAGTCAGTTATTCCTATAAGGCGGCAGGAATGAGTCCCATATTCACAAAAGGATTTAAGCTCCATGCTGATTGCAGTCCTACAGCCAATGCCGTTCTGTGTTGCTGTGTGGCACACCAGCTCTGCCCCTGCACCGTGTCCTGTGGTGAGGTCGCTTCTATCCACAACGCTCCTGTGTGCATCTTAGTGTATGGTTTTCTGGCCACAATGCTTAAAAAGAATTCAAATAAAATAAAAAGAAACCTACTAAGAGACATAGGCCTTTCCCCTCCTAAAAGATGTAGGCGAAAAATTCTGCCTAACACAAATTCTGAATTCTTCAGAGCTTAACTCTGTACAAGCAATTTTAGTCAAGAAAAAGAGTCTGTTCAGCCTCACTTTTAAAATATATATATATATTTACTGTTCAATTTATTTTATTCTATTAGTTGTAAATAACACTCAAGTCTGGTTGCAGAATTGAAACTGAATTCCTGAATATAATTTTTATTTTTACCTGTGCTAAACTGACCATGTTTACTGAGATGAATAGTCTTCTTTCTAGTCAGTAGGCTCATTGAGGTTTATATCATCATTCATATAAATTAGGAATTGTTGAAGAAATAAGTGTTTTTAAAGAATCAATTCATAAATAGCAGAGAAAAAACAGCTAAGGTAATTCACACAGGGCTGGTGATATATATACATGGCTACTCACAAAGTTTCCTCTAGTGTTAAATTTGTATTCATATATGTCAAAAATGCTATGTTATTTCTTTTTAAAATAAATTGGAAGCACAAGTCTGTGGTGTATGATTATTTTATTAACTGATAAATCAGCTAGCTCTCAAGGGCATGGAGGAAACATATTTATTTAATTTACAAATAAACTGTATCCATTCCCCATTCCCATCTTTTGTTAGAAATATGTATTGCACTAACAGATTCCAATGTTTGATACTCAGGGATGCTTCAATATATCTTCAAGAGCTAAACAAACAATTTTTTATTTTTTACTTTTTTATCCCTAGACTTCAATGCAAACATAATCCCACACAATATGAACAAATATGGACATTAAGAATATGTTTCCAGACCAAAAATATTTTCATAATTGTGCAGTTGATATTTTCACAGTAGTTTTCTAACTTTAGGCACATGAGTTCATATTTAAATCTCTGAGTAGGATGTTATGATTTTCAGAGCTGTTGAATATTGGCATTTTCATATCCATGAGACCATACATGTACTTGTCTTCCACTGAGTTCCAAATGGGTGGGTATCTGCACCCATGTGGAGATGCCCTGCTGCAATTGAAAGTCTTGGCTAAAGTACAAAAATTTGAATAAAAGAAGATCAAATATATTTTTTTTTCTATGACAAATCACAGGCTCTTATAGAAGATGTAAGAGTTGAGAGCTACTTAGTTGAGAGCATTCTCATGTCTTTTAAACACTTATAAAAGAGGGTTATTCCATAATTATCCATTACAGGGACAAAAACTTCTTCAATTATGATATTTTTTTTTCATCTTCTGTTAGTTGTAGAATCCCACTCTAACCTCCTGTTCCACTGAATAATTTACTATTAAAAATGGATGAAAATGCGAGTCTCTCTTTTTTTGTTCTCTTCCTATATATATATATATATTAAAATGAGTATCCCAGGCTAACAAAGGAGAAATGTATTCTCTGGTACTGCCTACTTCATACACCTGTTCTCTCCCATGCTTAGCCAAAACTGACTGTTTCTGTACTCATGAGACTATATCTGTGGACTTGCCATTGGTTGCTGTTGTCTCATATGCAACTGAAAAACAAATACTTGTTTTGCTCTATTACCTGCAACAGATTTGGTCTATCTAAACCTCATCAGGGCATGTATGTCATAATCAAGCAATAGTAAACATGAAAGAGGGCACTACAAATACAGTCCAGAAAAATAAACCCTGCTGAAGAAGAAGAAATTAGAATCCTACCGACCAAAAATCTGTGAGCATGGCAAACACTTGGTAGGTAAGGAATAAAAGACTATAGAAGAGATATATGGAAATTAACTACTGCAAACTGCTCAATAAAAGCAAAATCATGATTCCAATCCTTTACTCAGCTTTTTATCTTTCAGATTTCAAATTGTTTTCTTGTCAATAGCAGAAGTCATTACGATATGATT
>NC_140123.1:180008569-180033569 GCF_964035555.1 Netta rufina
ATATGTATTTGTATAATATTTATTTGTCGATATGTATTACCAGAATTTGGAAGGTACTGGCAATAACTAATTTCTAACAATATGCCTGATTCTAGAAGTGTTTTGAGTGTTTTTAAGACCATATGTATGGTCTCAATGTATGGTTGAGAGAGAGAAAGAGAGAGAGAGACCTGTGTCACTGTCAAGGGCAGAACAGAAATGAGGATTGAATGGTGAAATGATATAACCCCCTCATGTGTCATCTTCCTAAGAATAATCTCTCAGCATGACAAGCCTGTGCATTCAGAAGTATTCTGGAAGTTGCCATTGTGTGGGAAAGTAGAGATTACTTTGATGCTGAGCTTCTGATAGACAAATAAGGGAAAGGCTGGTTTGGGTCAGATAACCCACTTACAGCATGATGTGTATTCAAGCTGTCCATCTCCATGAGCCTGCAAAGCTGGTCTGGAAATTCTATAGGAACAAACTTTTCCATTGTTTTCCACACTCTCACTTCCAGTGCCAAATACAACCTGCAATTTTAGAGGTGTGTGAAAACAAGCAGTAAGTGGGGAAAAAAAAAGTTAACTGTATCCTTTCCCAATTCAAGGAAAAATTGGGATTTGGTTCCTTTTCAAGTTTGCTCAGAATTTGTCCCAAATAGTTAACCTACTCTGATTGTAAAGCCTTTTAGAATAAAAGGGCAAGCAGGAGAAAATAGAGGAAACAATGTCCATAACTAGTCTGTGTACCATTTTAGAGCAGGACCAAATTTTCCTCTGGAATAGGAGTAAAATGGGTCTCTGTGATGAATCTGTGAACTCAAACCAGATTTAGTACAGCATATGCATGTGGTTTATTAGGCGAAACTCTGTAAGGTGAGTGTTCTAAAGGAAATTTCCAGTCTGTTTTTTCAGCTGGATAATCTATTACATTTAGCTTTTCCCACTTCAACCAATGCTTGTTATAACTTTTTTGTGTGTGTGTCCAAGTGTTAAGATGATGGACAGTATTTGCTGATTCAAGCTTATCTAAACTTTTAACAGGAAAATCTTGGATAAACCCAATCTGTTTGAGCCAATAATCTTTGCAAATGCCTAAATATGAGGAATGGTTTTGCAGTAATAAACAAACACAAGTAGTTTATGGAACTCTGCTGAAGAAAAGGAAAGAAAACTTTCCATATTCCATAATGTATTCATGTCCACTTTTAAAAATTTCTCTAAATAATTTTTAAACCTTAATTCATCCTTTGCTTATCTCTGGACTGAAGTACAGTTGGAAAGAATGACATACTACAAAGTACTATCTCCTTGCTCACTGGTGGAGCAGAGATGTGTTTGTAGCTCAGGTTACATTTCTGCTCCTGGTGGTTCTCAAAAATCCACACATGTACTTTGCCATCTCACTTACCAGCTCTTTGCCTCTATTTTCTTATTTATAAAATAGTTGGCCTTGTGTTATTACATTAATTTCTCCAGAGCAATCTTCTGGGGCTAGGACAGGTGTAGTGATAGATTTAGGATGTCTCATAGTGTCCCATAGTGTAACTGACTGGGATACTGTCATTAAAACAGGGGGCGAGGGCAAGCTGTCCAGCAACTCCCTCTTCTCCTTTTCCTTCTCCTCTTCCATGTGCTGATCTCTGCATTGTATCAATGAATGCTGAAGAGAGATCACTGTATTTTTGTTAGTATTATTATTTTTATTTTCAACTACATAAATAGGGGGCAAATGCTGAAAGAGGAAAAACGATTACAATTAAAAAATACAGAAGGACAGAAAACAGACTTTTTATAAAAGTCAGTACTTTCTGAGCTCTCCCTAGATAATATGCTCCCACGTTGGCTGGTCCTTTAGCAAACACTCTCATGGGGAGAAAAAAAGAAAGATAAAGAGGGAAAAGTCAACTAATTTAGTAGGAAGAACATGGAAATATAGGTGTGGTTTGTTGTTTTGTTTTTTTTTTTCAGTGTTGGAAAAAAAAAAAAGAAAAAAGAAAAAAAATAATTATTTTAAACAGCTTTGAAGTTTTAATGTGAAGTTATTGTACATGGTAAAAAAGACCATTTTTTCCCATAGATATTAGCTAACTGCTCCAGGGACAGAATGGGTGGCAGGAGAAGATGTGTTAAAAACCTTAGATATATATCTTAAGAGACTTTACAGCTTCAAAAATGTTTTGAGGTTCATTTGTACTGCATGTATTACTACTTGAACGTCTATAAAGAACACAGCAAATATGATTGCAGTGTATGCAGGAAAGTGGTTTTGGTGCATCCTTTACACTTTCTTTAGTGACAACATATAGTTGATACTTATCCTTGCCAGACAACAAAGATGAAACAGCTGGTCTCCTCCATCTATGCTATCTGAACTCAATGAATAATTTGAATTAATAAATCAGTTTTAAAATGTTAGTTTTTTTATCTTCTTGAACTATTTGTGAAACTATGTTTGTTAACTAGGAAAGAATTACTAAAACCAGTAAATATAATGTTGGTACACTTCACCCAAAAACTGCAAATAATGGAAGTCAGACACCTGTTTCTTCACTGACATCTAGTCTTCACTGACATTCCCAGGTGCCAGTCTTCAGTTTCATCTGCTCACCACCTCACCACAGTAAAAGTGTTGGTGGCAGTTTTCACAATAGCTAGAAGTTAGACTAACCTGGAGGCTGCACTAACTTTCACCAGGAATACAAACAAAGTTGGGAAAAACAAAAAACAACAATAACAAAATCCCACAGGATTAGATTTAGGGACAAAGATCATTCAAAAACCTTATCACTTTCCCCCAGGTGAAATAACAGGCCCATGAGCTGGCTGTAACTCACTTCATTAATCAAATCAATGTGAATTTCAGATTTCAAATGTAATATCTGAATATACAATTTTAAATTGGTGCTTGTGGATTTTTCTGCATTTGAATTACAAATTTGCTTTTTACTAATCCATTCCCTAACAGAGATCAAACACTTGAAAATTCATGAAAAGCAAACACGAAGGGGTCACAAACATGGTCAAATGTTACCTGGCTGTTTAATTCAAATGGATACTCAAAGAAAATGTTTCCAATATTTGTTCAGCCCCTTCTTTCTAGTTAGCTTAAAAAATTAAAGTTAAATGGCAGACTAATACTATGTGCAAATCAAGAAAGAGAATCAAGGAGACTAGAAGATAGAAATACAGAGAAAGATCATAAATACAGATTGGAACATCTGGAGTCATGGGATATCAGACTGAGTTTGTGGATGCTGTTATCCATAGCTGTGGTTTCAGCTCTGATAAAAATAGCTGTAAAATTTGGAAACAAATTTGAATTTTGAATATTTCTATCATTCATCATCACTGTGATCAACAGTTCATCACTAGAAAAACGCATAAATATCCAAATATTTTGAGCCAGTAGTCAAAGTTCAACAGCTTGGGTACACATTTCCTTTCTGTTTCACTGTTGCTACTGCTATTGACAGCAAAGTCAAATATAACCTGAGTAAAAAGAAAAGAAGTAATAGGATTTTTGTTTCTAAAGTTCTGCCTAGTCGCATTCAGCTCATATTTTATGTTCCTGCATTGCAACAATCTACAAACACAGCCTTTTCATTTCAGTTTTTCACACGTTTTCTTTGTGTGAATCTCACCAGGATAGGCAAGCTGTCAGTGACAAAGCTTAGTGTCAGTCTCATAAGAAGTCAAGAGATCGGAATTACAAAAGGAAAAAGCTAGTAGCCACAATCAGTACTGTAGCTAAGGAAAACTTTTTTTTTAACTTCTTCAACCAAACTTATAGTAGAGGGATAGTATACGATACCAACCATAATTCATGTTATTGTTCTTTCTGAAGAAAAATTGTTTTATGCAACAGCCATGTTCTCATGGAAAACAAACAAATAAACAAAAGAATATTAGTGAAAAGAACAAAAACAACAAGAACAAAGAGAGAAAGGCTTTTCAGGAGAAAACCAAATTCTTCCATCCTTATAAGTGCCACAGACTCCTATTGTGCCATAACAGCTTTATGAATTTATGGATGTTAGTACTGCTCATTTACTTCCACTTCAGTCCAAGCCATGTTTGTAGGAAACTTTTCATTCAACAGCAAATTATTTTTTGCAGATACTATTACCCCTCTACAAGATGAAAAATAGAGGAGAGGCAAAGTCTCATGAGCCATGTGTGCTTTTCATGAGTATGCAGAGACCTCAGCTTATAACCCATCTGGGAACCCTGCACAATTCTTGCAGTCTACCAGGGATTCTACCAAGTCTAGCAAGGAGTACTAGTGAACTTGGTGACTCTGATTCTAGACATCTGCTGTAAAGAAGATATTGTAAATTTAAAAGGGGATATAACAGTATTTTTTAAGAAAGAAAACACATTTGATTATTTTTGTCTTTAGTTTTTGCCCATAAGAGATTACAAAAAACATATAGATGTGATAGATCAATGAGGGTAGATTGTTCAAAGGATTAAAAATAGTGACTGCTGAATAGATAGAGTTGGAAGATCTCCCTGGAGATTCTGAAAAAAAATTATAAAGCAAGAAAGGGTTGATTAATTTCTGACAGTTAAATATTGTTACTGGTATAGGAAGAGATGTATGAGTCATCAGAAGGTAAAGAAAGTTTCTAGATTGCTTTCTTTCTTATTTCCTGGTCAGCAAGTGAATGGTATTCCATCAACCTTCTTGCTAATACGGTTTAAAACAGAACAAACCAAACCAACCTAAACCAAACTTTTTTTTTTTTTTTTTTTTTTTTTGAGTAAAGAGTTCAATTTTGTTTAACAAGACAGTTATTTCACACACACACAAAGTGCTTTTCTAGAGGGAAAAGCAGAAAAGTTTTGAGAGTAATGGGATAACACAAGTGATGAAAGTGTTCTGCCAGGGTGAAAGTTTTGGCTGCATGTAGAATGAGCTGAAGATTACCAGCAACCTGAAGGGTGAGCTGCAGCAGTAGTAGTATTGTTTAATGGGATACTTTGTTACTTCTCTCATCCTGGCTGGAGGATTTCATAGCTTAAATTTTTCTCTCACTTTCTCTCCATTAAATTAATCAGAGAAAGAAGAGGAAGGAATTGGTCTCAGAAAGCTTTATTTTGATTTCTTTCCCTTCAGAACATGCAGGTCTTACTCAGCCAAGATCTTACAGACTCTGTGAAATGCATTGGCTGAGCCAATGTATGTGATTAATTTTATATTCCTCTTCCTACTGCCACAGTAGTGATAAATCAGGAACTGGATAAGTTTCAGAGCAACTGACAAGATAGGTAGGCTTTTTATACTTTGAATGAGTGCTGGAAACACTAGAGTTGATCTAAAACTTGGTCATTTAGAGAAGGTTATTTTATCTAAATGAAATCCCATCATTAACTTATAAAGTTCCACAGATGCCTAAAAGCTAAGCTAGCTGTTATGGCTCAGATTGGCTTCATTTTGTTCTCCACTGATGTTGAGCAGCAGGAAAGGAGCTTGAGAGGTCCTCTAAAATAAATTAATCTTCATTTTTATAAGGGGAGCTTAGACAAATTTAGATCATATGCCAAATTTTCAACTAACTGAAGTCATGAGATGATCTTTCCCTGACAGACTGACACGAGGACATTTTCATACTTCTTTTTTTGGGTGAGGCATGGGTTGTAAGTATTTTGTAAACTGGAGACTGAAAGAAATCCTGTGATTGAACCAGGGGATGCACTGGCTTATCTTGGTTATTAGAAAGAATTTCTTAATGGAGAAGGTGGTCAAGCACTGGAATGTGCTGCTAAGGGAAGTGATGGAATCCTCATCCCTGAAGGTATTTAAGAGACATGTGGATGTGTCATTAAGATTTACTGATGGGTTTGCACAGATTAATATATATATTTTTATTTGTATTTCTTTTGAGAAGTTGAGATGTATTTTACAAATTCCTATGTGTCCCATCTTTGGGCTGTTTGATGTTTGCTGAAATTTGGTAGGAAGTGCTCAATAAGCAAATTTTCAGCAAATGAATCCCAAGGATCTGGAAAGCAATTGGTGTAGAATAAAGTAACTATGTGAGTAAATTACACATTTATATCTATATGACCTACAGGAACAGGTTATTTGTACTGAGCTACCATAACCTGACATATTACATTTTTTGAATAAATACAGTTAATTGTGATCTACTGGTTGTCTTTGTTCCGTGCAAAGAAATTTAATTACATTTGCAAGTTGTAATTAAAAACAATTACATTCTTACAACTTCACAACATTAATTACAATACATAAAAAGAAGTCTATTTCTATTTAGAATACATAGAATTTATCTTAGTAAGTTTATAGGAACCCTGAGAAAGGTAGGGGTGCCACAGAAAAGTTACTTTAAAACTTGGAAAACTTCCTCCATTGAGTCAGCACCTATCTTTATGAAAAGTATAAAATATAAAGTTTTAGGGATTTTCAAAAGCTGGTTTTGTCACCTGTCGTTGAAGGGTCTCAGTTGGAGGACCCCTTCCTGGGGATGTGAAGCAGAGGCCAATTGTTTGGAGCTTCAGGACTTCCAGTGATCTTGAGATGTCATGAAATTTCCTAACCATGAGAGACATAGATTGCTAACTATGTTTTGTTCCTTTAAGACTGTTATGCTGAAAACAGCGTCAAAGCAATCAGTAGGGTTTCTTTCTTTAAAAAAAAAAAAAAAGAGGGAGAGAGAAGCTAATGATAACATCTCACAATCTCTCTCTCTCTCTCTCTTTTTTTTTTTTTTTTTTCCACAATAGATATTTTTTTCAAAAAATCCAACACTGCAATTTCTACTGATAGACACACTTGCACAGGAAATGCTCCTGATATCAATGGCATATTTCATGAAACAGTGTTTATCCCTGCGTAAGGGGGTAATAATAATTAATGCAGTAAACATGAACTCTGTTACTGGTAGAACTACCCCTGCTGGAATTCAATACATCAGAGGAGCAATGAGAAATCTATATATAAATAGTAATTTTAGGTAGCAGTCCTACAGTCTGATATACTTTTATGAATCAGAAACTGTAGCATCTTCACAGAACAAAAGGGTTCTCAAGGATCTATACAGAAGTCACATAATGCTGAAGCAGGACTGGATTTTTCTAGGAGTGCAGCCTATAGTTTTTTGTCACACCAAAATAATAACAATATATTCACTCATATGGTTTATCTTCAGTTTATTCATCAGTAGAACACCACTGATTTTTAAACATGGAGGTCACACAACAACAAATTGTCACTTTTTTCACTGTTATTTCCATGCATTTCCAACACAGGGCACACTTATTTTTTTTTTTTTCCTCTAGCCTTTGCAAGAACTACTTTTGAATAACTTAGCATGGATACCCAGGATTTTGCTTATATGGACAAAAGAAGGGACAAAAATTACTGCGATTGGTTTTTGTTGGCTTGTGACATCATTTATTTTTGTTTGAGAATATATTAAGAGTATTTTCCCTTCCAAATACATTATTTGGAAAAAAGAAAAAAACAGAGAAACAAAGTAACAGACATCCATAAATTGAATTGACAGCATAATTCTTGAAGGTACTTGAACAGGCATTCAACACAGTAAGATTTGTTCATATAAAATAGTCTAATTTTTATTATGAGTAATTGTAGACTATGTGAGTAGAAAGGAGAAAGCTAATGCAACTTAAATTTAACAGCTTTAAAACAAAAACTGGCCATCCCAACACCTGTTTGCTTAGCAATACTTTGCAGCTTGCTTAAATCTGTAATTACAAATAGAAAACAAATAGCAAGTAGACAAAAAGAGAATACAGTATACTACTGTATCCAAAAATGGGAACAAAATAATGTTGTTTTCATCTTCAACATATGACTTTGTTTATGCTGCACATATATGAAAATACATGTACGTCTCTCTCTTAGAGGTGTCTGTATGTCTACATGTCTACATATACCTGTATATTTGTATACATATATAAGATCTGTAAAATGAACAACTGAATAAAACTTTAAGGAAAATTTCATTTTTAAATTCCATACTTTAAGCATATATTATAAAAAGTGACATGAGTACCTTATAGATAAAAATCTAAGTAATAAGTAATAAATCTAAGCAAATTTTATTGTTCCTGTGAGTTAAAAACATAGAGTGGGAGCCAGCATCATTTTATCTCTATATATAACTACATATTCCTTTATATCAGTACCTCTATCTATACACTGCAGTAGAGAAATATTAGCTAACAATAGATGCATCTAATTGAAATGTGTATGAATGGTATGTACTATGCACCATCATTTCTTTCTGCAACTAATTTAGAATTCAGAGGAATAATATGAAGTCTTTTACTACTTAATTAAACTTTTGTAATGCCTGTTTTACCAAGATGAATAAAATGCATAAATTGTATGAGGTGACATCTAATGCACACAAAAAAAGAGAAATGTAAAAAATCAGAACAGTGGGTACATTAAACTGATTCTTAATAATTGAAACCAATTTAATCATTTGAGATTATTTTATTCTATCTGACGTAATACTGTAGCAGTTTTATTCTAATTATAACCTGTTTCATTTTACTCTGCCTTTCTAGTTAATTATTACAGTCAATTTGTAAAATGACATGGTTCCACATTTGCATAGGTCACTATTAAATAAATGAATAGCTGAAATTACTCTAGCATTGAAGTGTCAACTTTGGTAGAAGTCAAGAGGACTTCAAATGTTCTTCTAACACCCCTTAATGTGTTAATGACCACTATTAAACTGCAATTAAAAGGCCAGAGAAAAAAATGCACGAAACAGTTAATAGAAAAATAGCAGAGACACAATTAAAACACTTTGGTTTTTGACTGATAGAAAATAAAGTGATATGCTAAAAGAAGTATAGTATGAATCTATGCCTAGCACATGACAGAACTGACAGTTTAATGATAACAAATCATAGGCTGCCTTTTTGGAGCATTACACGTCAGCTTGACATTAACATCAGTAGTAAACAAGACAATGTAATGATTTTATCTTGTATTTAAATTGCTACTTATTATGGTACTAAATAATAGATTTAAATAACTTGGTGTCCAGGCTAGTGATGTACTGTGTTTGTATGAGACAGCACTGAAAGATATGTTTAAGTTTTTTGTCATCCTAAATAAAGGATATATGTATGTCTTAGCTGTGCAGTCTACCATGATTGCATCTGAAACCTTTCTTGAATCCTGTCATTAGGTTTGTTTGCTCATGTGAAGAACCAGTAGTGATGATCTAGTCCTAATTCAAAGCAGACTAGATTTTTATGTATCAAGAGGTATGCGTATAACTCCTAGGCAGCAGCTCAATTAATCAGAGCTATGTCAGAGCTATCATATCACTGTTACTTCAAAAGCATACTTTGCTGAGAGGTGAACTAAGTAGTGTGGGGTTAGTACATGTGATTCCAAAAACTAAATTATGTTCAACATGAAAATCAACATTATGTCTGAAAATTTAAATACATACATCAGAAAATTCAAAGTTACGGATCCCACAGGAATTAAAATTTGACCTCCATGTGCATAGGTAGTATTTCTTATTACTGCTACATTTTAATCATTCATATAATCTACATCTCTGCAAGCTAGATGAGTTATGTTTGCCTTGGGAAATACAACTTCTTGATTTCCTGATTATTTTTTGTGTGTATATGCTCATCCATAAAGTTCAATTAGCTTTATGGGTTAAATCCTGTTCCCAGTTACACTATGTAAAACAAAGCTATTTCTGAAAGTTTAAGTAATTCAACTAATGCAAACAAATTTATTTTGCATTTCTTATGCTAACTAAAACAGAATTACTGCTCTCCCTACAACTCTGTCTGTGATAGTGCTTGCTCTAATCCCAGCAGGTATTTACTTCTTAGATTGATGACCAAAGACCCAATCAACATTGCTCTTCTTGACCAATATGCCTTTTCACCTGTGCAAAAAAAAAAAAAAAAAAAAAAAAAAAAAAAAAAAAAAAAATCAATGCATTAACTTTTTATGCTTATTTGCAAAGAATGTATGCTTTCATGCATTCTTCCAGAAATCGGTGTGAAAACAAAACTTGTCTTCCCTTTTCCCTCCTGTTTGTTTGTTTTTATTAATCAAATAATGTGAAAAATCCAGACAAATTCAGAGGAAGATTCAAACACTGTGATACACATTCTTATACTAGGACAAAATTACAGTCACAGAAGACCAGGTTTTAAAGGAAATTTAGGCATTTAAAAATGTAGATCGGCTCCCAATGAGATTTTCAAAGGTTATATTATGAAAATCCTGCTAGGCACTGAATGTATTTCTTTGAAGTTCTCATACATGTGTAAGTTCATACATTGGAGAAAAAAATGTACATAATCAATGATATAATTGGAATAGATTCAACGATATCCATTTCATGTGCACTACAGATTTTCTTGTGCTTAAATCTGTTTGTGTCCAGATCAATGCAATTTTTATTTTATTTTATTTTATTTTATTTGCTGTTGAAAATGATAGTAGTTATATTGTGCAGCTGCAGCACTAAAGTGTCCATTATTTATAGCTTCTCTATTGCACAATCTCATTCCTTTAAAACTTTCAAGGTTCCTATTCTGCTGAACATTAAGCTGCTCCAGCTGAATGTGAATGGTGGGAAGGGAAGGGAAGGGAAGGGAAGGGAAGGGAAGGGAAGGGAAGGGAAGGGAAGGGAAGGGAAGGGAAGGGAAGGGAAGGGAAGGGAAGGGAAGGGAAGGGAAGGGAAGGGAAGGGAAGGGAAGGGAAGGGAAGGGAAGGGAAGGACATTTTATTACATTTACACAGCTCAAAAAAATGTTGAAATAGATATTTTCCAGGCTTTACTTATTACAGAAGCTTGCCTTTATAATTGCAAATGACATTGATGGACTTTCTTGGAGGATATTTTTATGAAGATAGTTCAGGTGGATACTCAGGTTTGCCAGAAATGGATATTGCAAAAAAGAATCAGGGAAAATTTTTTGTCTGAGTGCTATAACATTCATATTACATCGCTCTTATAGTTTCAGTACATTACCTATTCTTGTTAGCCTCCTTTATGGATTTGTCCTTTTTAAGGAGATTTCTCAGTAAAGCCTGAAGTTGCTTTCTTGTTTATTTATTTATTTATGTACTTATCTATCTTCCTGTAGCGTCCTCCTACATCTACACTTAGCTGTGATGTTGTGTCATGGTACTCTTGGGCCTTTGGTGCCAGTATTGGGCTGTCAAGCACATCTTAGATTTTTCTTGTGATTATTGTTACAAGTCTGCTTCCCATGAAAGCTAGGATATGCAACTAACTTGCCTTGATGTAGAGCTGGAATGAATTCCTGTAGTGTGATTTCAAAGACTACTGGCTCCTTGTTTCCCATGACAATTTTACAGGGTTCAAGAACAATGAACAGATTCTAGGCAGGTCTGCTTGGTGGGATAGGTCATACAGGTGTTGACCAAGCAGGATATAAATGTATTCACTGTGTAACAAGGGCCAGAAGAGAGTTTGGTAACCACAGGGAACCTGATCCTTCACTACTTGTGAGCACAAAGGAGACCCCAACTGCTCCTGTGCCTGGTGATCTCTGTTGATCCATGTTCAAGCCAGGTTCACAGCTGAACTGACACAGACAGACCAAGAGGCGCAAAAACTTTCCTCCACTTCTGCAGGTACTTCCTGAAGTCACTCATGTGAATCAGCTCCCTGGTCCTGGGTGTCAAAGGAGCATTCACCCTGTGAAGGGCCAGGTGTGGCATCCAAAGCCATGGAGCATATCAACGTTAGTTGGATAGTCACTGACTTATTGCTGTCTACACCATCAGCTGAAACAATCCCATACATACAGTCACCAAAACAACACTATTTACTGCTGCTGAACAGACTAAAGCAAGAAAGAAAAGCAAGTATATAAGAAAGAACAGAAGAGTCAGATGGAAAGAAAAACACAGGTAAAAGAAGAATAGAGTGTATTATCAGGAGAACTGAAAAAAAAAAAAAACAACAACAACAAAAAATTATAATAAGATTTGTGAAGAAGAAGAATGCTGGGCCTACAGAGAATAACACGAACAAAATCACTGTAATGGTGACACAGAGGAGAAGCTGCAGAAAATACAGTACATTAAACAGCAAAAAGCTTAAGTTTTCCTTTAAAATTATACTCAAAAACATAGTGACATTAGTTAGTTATAGTATTCTGGTTAGCTTGTGATATTTGTAAGTATTTTTAAACTGATGGTTTTTTAAACATCAATTTTGAAATGCTATAAATCAGTGTTAGTAAGTAAATAGGAGTGACAATTCAGTAAGAGAAAATAATTTTTTATATTTTGGAAAAAAAATCTTGACCCGTGACCAAATTTAAATATTGGATTGGATTTTTTGGATTTTTTTTTTCTTTTCTAAAATGTTTTGTAAAAAAAAATCAACAAAAATGTCTAGCAATTGCTTTAGAAAATATTTAGAATGACTTCTGTGGTCATACTGTAAAAGCAGAACTTGATGCTGAACCGACAATACATATATGTATATTTAACTGTAAAGTTGAGAAAAATGTAGATCTATTTAAAGCAGGGATGACAGTTGTTGAGCATTGTGATGTATCATCTTGACATGAACTGAATGAGGTAGATTAGTGACTGACACTAGCAATGTCAGAATTTACATTGCAGCACACACAAACTCTGTGGAAATATACTATTAGCACTCGAAGTAAGCAGTGATGAGTAATGAGATAAAAATTGACAGTGTCAATAGTCATAAGTCCTTACAGTCAAGAATAATGAACTGTTCTATGTGTATTTATATTAATGTGTGTATATCTGTCTGTCTGAAATATATCTATAAAAACTTTAATTACAGTTAAGTTTTGTGAAGCAACAATCAAGAATCAGAGATAAGACAAGAAATCTCAGTGAGGTCTACTTCAAGTCTATAGAGTGTGGTTTACTCTATGCCTATCTTCACATCTGCAAATGGGGTAGGAATACAGTTGACCTCCCTGTTTACCCTATTTTAATTGCCAGAAACTTGTCTAACAGGTACACAGCTGTACACAGACAGGTGAAATACCCTGTTTTATTAGGACTACTTTCCTAGGTACTCTTTTGCTCATTTACATTCAGGCCAGTGGTAAGTTTTACAGGACTACTGGAAAACAAATGCATTCCTGCTTTAACATACTGCACTGTCACAATTAAAGAGTACTATGATGCAGTGGCTAGTCCAGTTTGATAAAATTTATTTCCAGCTCTATTTTTCTGAGAAATATTGGGCAAGTGACTCAAGAAACCAGTTCCAAAATCTCCGTCACTCTGGGGTAGAACTGCAAAACATCCTACCTCCGGCAGGGGTTGGGACTGCAGACATCTGGTTTTGCTGGGAAGTTCCGTGGGCACTGCACATGTATCCAACAACTGCATCCCCAGCTCAGCCCTCACAGCTACCCTGAACTAAACAGAAAGAAGGCAGATGCATCACATCAGTTATCATAATACATGCTAAGTTGTTCTGTGTGAGAATAAGGTTCTTTAAAGTTCCCTTTGCATCAGAGAAACCTGTCATTGATGGCATATGCAGGTTATAACTGTCTTTTCCTCAGTTTCTCCTGCAGAAGTCCCTGCCAAAACAAACCTTTTTGTCAGACTGAGATTAAAACTATTGTTTCAAAGCCAACTCTGATAGCCACCAAAATGTTATAAGGATGGGAATTACATTAATGCCTTGATGGATAGATGATTATTATCTTTTGTTCTTTCTCTCTAACAATGTTTGCATCACCTTGACATGAGTTGGATGGATGAGATTAGTGACTTCCACTAGCAGTGTCATGAAAAATACTATGTTGAATTAAACACTAAGTAATGTATTTTGCAGTCAACCGCCATAAACATAAAGGGATACAAACTTGGCAAGAAGCTGTGTTTTTGTCTTCATTAGTCCTGATCAGAGGGATATGTCCTTCTGGTCCACCTATGGCTTCCAGAGCAACCATTACAGTGCCCTACACATATGATAGGCAGAACAGACTTCTAAAGATTAATTCCTTCCTGTTTATTAAAAAAGCTCCTTACACAAATTTGGCCACATCTGAAGTTAACAATTAAAAAAACGAATCTGGTGGTATTTCATTGCTGTAGAGACTAGAAAGACAAAACTTTTAGGAAAATGGAAGCTGTAGCAAAAGATAAAAATGAATACAGTGAAATATCAAAGACTAATTGAACTTTCCATATGGTAGTTCCAATGTCTCATTTAGATTTCTCTTGCCCTTTTTGGAGAGGAAATGAAATAATGGGCATCTGTATGTTGTATCTGCTGTGATTTTATTTCATTTTCTTTTTGTTTCTCTATAAAACAAAGTTTCCAAGATGATTTATGTGTCAGGTTTATGTCTCCAGTTTTTCTAATGGAGCAATTTTATTTTAAAAGGTAAAATATATTTTTTAGCCTACCAGTGACATCATTCTCCACATTGGATCAATTATCTATGTACTGAATAAAGTTTAATTGAACCCTTTTAAATCTGTGCAGCTGTTGTGCAGTGAAATAGGCAGGTGGATTATCTCATTAGTATTAATATAAATGTTCTGGGTTCTCTGCACATTTTAATGTGTGTGGTGTATATTTGGTAATAGTTCTTAAGTTGTTAAAAATAAGATAAGCAGTACAAGAAAACTTTGATAATTCATGTAATATTTGGTTCTTAAATGGCATGAATTAAGGGCATTAAAATGATGAGTTATTCTGCAAAATCTATTCCAGCAGACAGAGTGAATGAAAGTATTAATTTTAAAACTTCTGACCTATTTTAATTTTATTTTAGGAGTGCTGTGTTTTATGTATTGGTGTTACTACCAGGATTTTAACTGGTTTTCTTTCCAATCAGCTTAGCTAACTTAAATCCTTTTGTAAGGTTTACTAACATCAAAAAATTCTGCCTCATCTTCCAAGAATCTATTTTCAAAGATACTATTTGTTCCTGGGACCAAATTCTGACACTGCTTACACAAGTGGTTGGGGCATAAAGCTGGAAAAAAGAGGCCAGGACCACAACATATATAAAATGCTATAAAGTGACTGAACAATGGTCGCTTAACTAGCTGAGAATATAACACACTGTTTTCAGGTCTGAGGGTGGAGGATCAGTGGGAATTCTGCTTGGGATGGTGCATCTTTGAGCTTCCACTGAGCCTACTGGATTCTAATGCCAAGTAGCATTGAGGTCACCAGTGAGAAGCAGGACTGTTGAATATATATCCAGGATTTAAAGGTCATTTTTGTACTTTTGCTCAAGTCCCACAGGGAAAGCACTTAGGCAGGAAGAAGAAGGTATGCTTCCCATTACTGCCAAAGGGGACCCCTCTGTGGGCACTGAGCCAAATCCATCTTTGCCAGCTTTGAGGAGTTAAAGCATTCCGTGTCCATAGGAAATTCATCTTTTGACTATGTGGGGAAAGGAGCATATTGTTAAACTTCTGGGGTTTGCAGCTCCTGAACACAAGAGCAGTCCTTTCTTTCAGGATCACAATGTTTTCTCCTTTGGGTTGTCATTGAAGAGCCTTTTCTCATTCACCTAAAGAGCTCAGTACCAGAAAAAGTTCCCAAATTCGGAAGTTTGATTTTGAGCAGAGAGAGAGCAAAGTAGAGTGAAGAAGTCAAAAGCAAAAATCTGGACAACAGAAGGCACAAAACTGGGGGAGTCTGCAGTTACATAGCAGTTAACTGAGGGAAAACAAACATACAAAAAAAGACAGAAAGACAGAGACAGAGGAAGGAAGGAGGGAAGGAAGGAAGGAAGGAAGGAGGGAAGGAAGGAGGGAAGGAAGGAGGGAAGGAAGGAAGGAAGGAAGGAAGGAAGGAAGGAAGGAAGGAAGGAAGGAAGGAAGGAAGGAAGGAAGGAAGGAAGGAAGGAAGGAAGGAAGGAAGGGAGGGAGGGAGGGAGGGAGGGAGGGAGGGAGGGAGGGAGGGAGGAAGGAAGGAAGGAAGGAAGGAAGGAAGGAAGGAAGGAAGGAAGGAAGGAAGGAAGGAAGAAAGAAAGAAAGAAAGAAAGAAAGAAAGAAAGAAAGAAAGAAAGAAAGAAAGAAAGAAAGAAAGAAAGAAAGAAAGAAAGAAAGAAAGAAAGAAAGAAAGAAAGAAAGAAAGAAAGAAAGAAAGAAAGAAAGAAAGAAAGAAAGAAAAACCTATGGACACTGACCAGTAAAGCTTTACTTTATTTTTAAAACATCAACTACAGAGCAGATTCATGAACTGATTCACTTTATAGACACCCTCCTAACTGCTGAGGAAGTGACTCCTGTAGTAAATCTTCATGGGAAAACATAGAAGCTCAACTCATGAATTACTCACACCAAATTCATCACACCAAATGCTTAGGAAAGGTGTTAGTAGACCAAGTATATAGGTTAACAGTACTAAAGTAATTCCTTGGTCTACAATGTCTTCCATCTGTCCTCATATTTGATAACATGCAAACTGCTACCTTGGGATATGACATCTCTGCAGCTAAATGGGGTTCAGGTATGAGGAGCAGTAGTCACATGGAAATGCAGCAATATTTACTCTGAGCAGCAATGGAAATCATCTGGTGTGAAGTTCCATATTATTACTGCTTCCACACACTGAGATAGCTTGCTTATCACTACATAGCAGAGTTCATTGTAAGCATTCATGGACTCAAATTTCTTATAGTATGTTGAGATATTTCAAATTATTCCTTTTTTTTTTTTTTTTTACATGCATTATATGTTGTGTATTGTCTCCATTATCCACTTTGATTTGTACCAGAAACTTTCAGAGTTAAAATAATATTTGTGTTGCCTTTCTTCTTGCTTTACTTCCCTAAGGCTTGTGTTAGAAAAGCAGATTTTCAAGCTTCATACCAAGTTCTCTTTGTCTCAGTGATAGTAGCACACCCCAAATACTGGGCTAGCCAAATATTACAGAAGTTATAAGCTGTCCAAGTATCTAAAAATAACATGGGAAAAAATGTCTATAAATATATATCCAAGGTAAAACAAAGTGTTAGAAATACATACTGTGCACATATGGCATTTAGCAACAACAATAAGACATTCTCAGGAAAGAAAGTAATAATGAATGGAATGACAAAAAGGATTACTTCCCTGTGTCTTCAAAAGCATTATTTTTCTTCTTTTGCTATAGGGCTGAAATCTTAAAGTTACTCTGGACAGCTAGAGCAACATTTGAACCGGACCACATGGAATGATCATCCTAGCAAGGGAGAATCTTCAGCTGTAATTTCATAGCAATTGTTAATTAAATGATTTCTAAACACACTTATGAAATGAATAGTAAAGAAATATTACAGTTTAGTGTCAGATTCAGTGCCTTGATCCATCTTTCAAATCTCATTTCAAACTTGGGAAGATTAAGCAACAAGTGTAAAGGAGTGCTTGGTAGGGCGCTATAAGGAAAATAAGTAAAAAAAAAAATACTCCCTTGCCAACAAACATTACTGCTCCATTTTATGTATCTTCCAATAGCTAACTGCAGAAGCTTCACCTCCAGCTCTGTTGTACAGACTGGGGGATTAGTGAGAGACCACCCTGGAGGTTGTTAAATAGAAAAATATAGTGTGCCTGCCAGCTGGGGGCCAATTGATTGCTGCTGGTGTGTGTAAGGCAGTGATGAAGGGGAGGTGGAGAGGTGATGGGATTTGCTCCTGAACAGTTGGTTTTGTGAAGGACTCTCTCTACCTCAAAGCTGTTGATGCTCTTGCAATTGCCCTATAGTTTTGCCCTGAGTGTCTGCTAGGTTTTCTTGATAGAAAAATTGATGGATGTAGCACAGTCTTGAATAAAATGTCATTATTAGCAATGAAAGGGTTAGAGTCTTGCTCCTGCATGATTGGTACTGAGCACCTTCACCATCTACTGGATTTGTCTGCATATAGGATTGAACCCCGTAAAAACTGGAAAGTTCTTTCCCTTAGGTGAGGACTTTCAACAAGAGCTTAGGATTTTCAATAATTATCATGAAATGATAATGTTGCCTAACATTATTTTGTTCAAGGGGAGAAAAAAAAAAAAAGATTCTTTGCAGATGATTTGTGGAAACCATCTTTCTCTCCTCTTTCTTACAGGCCTGAAGAAATACCAGTAGAAATACCAGTATGTTTTTCAGTCTTTCCAATTTAGGGTTTTGTTTACAAAACCTAAATTAAATCTCTACATGCAAATGAAATGGCTTAGTTATTCCTGTAGGCAGAAGCTAGTAAGTGGGGTCTGTTTTACCCTACTTCTAGGCATGAATAAAAAATGTGTGCACGTTTATTTAAATGTGTGGCACTCATCTGGAGTGATAAAATTATATCTGTTTTTTCATCATGCTAATATTCACCTCTCTTGTACACTGCTTATAAGGCTATCAGCATCATTTGCCCAAGCAATGAGCTTGAAATACCTAAATATTAACTTTGTGTGATGCTGAAATATGATACCTTATTTCCGACCTTCTAATACATGACGGTGTTGTCATTTTTACCAATGGCTACTTCGTTTTGTTAATATCAAGGAAGATTTTTTCAGATATATGTTGGCAGTTCTGTTATGGCACCTCCAACAAATATCCGTTATCCAGAGTCTTGATGAGACAATCAAGGAGTTCTAGAACATTTTTCCTTTTTTAGCCAAATCTCTGACTGTTTTGCCTCATCATAGTCTGCTCATCAAGATCTTGTACATTGAGCACTGAGATAATTTTGTCAGCACATGGGGTGTTTTAGACAAGGGACAAAGTGCTGAGAAAAAAAAAAAAAAGTTTAATTCTGTTACTGTAAGTTTGAGATTAATTTTTTTTTTTTTGCTTTGTTGAAATGTTATTTTTGTTTCCTTATTGCAAGGGGGCAACCTCAGATATGGACAGTACTCATTGCGGGTAGAAATTATAGAAAATCTAATTCTGAATTCTCACTGTCCTCTAATTGTAGCTGTAACTAGAAATGTCCAAAAGGTTAAGATCTGGTCATAATTGGGAATGGTCACCAAATTACCCTGATACCAGGGTAATTGTGTGAGTCAGGTCTCCTATTTCACTGATAGAAAACATTGGATCTTGTAGTATTTCCAAAAGTTTTTATAAATAGTTAAACCAGTTTGCAAAGAACTCTTCTTACCCAAAATTCTGAGTTTAGCTTCAGAGCAGGCATATCCCACAGCAGCAGTTTACCTGCTATTGAAGGTGCAACAGAAGATGTTGTATGCCACGGGATTATTTTTTTGTGCTGTTAACCTTCCCCATTGTTTATACCAAGTTCTCAGAAATGCATTGAGATACTGACATTTCTTAATTCAGATAAAGACCACACCACAATGGCCTTTGTAGTAATACATTTTAATAGCAGCGTAACTTCTCTGTTTCTGTAGTATTTGTAGACTAGGTGATTTCTAGACTTGTGAGATTTGCTCCTTTCACACCTGTTGGACAAGATGTTATCCAGTCACTCACATTAAAAAGAGCCACTGATGCCTAAGTAGCTCATATTGCATTACTCAAATACTTGTATGTCCTTCGTTCTCAGTAGCTGGTGAGATTTATCCACACATTCAGTCTCACAGAAGTATCTTGTATGGTTGCAACCTTTTCTATTAATAGTGTGTGGAAAATGAATCAGTATAATTATGATATTGATTAATTTGATACTACTGTATGCAGAAAGATCATTAAGTATAAGTGTCTTCTTCTTTATTACAGAGAAATAACAACATCTTAGAGTGAAATTTGGTGATATTTAGAAACATTATCGGTCTTTTAGAGCTGTCAACTTCTAAAATGTATATCATCTGTTGTTGTAGAAGAAAATGCAGTTGTGTAAAATACAAACAACTGTTGGAGGATGGTGAAATGGCTGTAAGTTGCCAAAATCTGCAGCTGGACATGACATTCTGGAAAGATATCAGCAGGGAATTGAATAAGCACAGTTCCTTATAGTCTTTTGCCATATGATTTTAGTTTCTTAGCATTTGTACACATGTTTTTGTTTATTATGTAATGAAAATTTGACACATGTAAACATGCTATGCTAAGTGGGATTTGAAGGTGGGCTTTAGCTGGAGAAATCCCATAAAAATGTCTAAACTATTTTTTTTCTTTCAGGACAGATGGTTTTATAGAGATCAACCTTCTATGTGGCAGCTGGGCTCCCTGTGGTGCTGTATTTTATTTTATTTTATTTTATTTTATTTTATTTTATTTTATTTTATTTTATTTTATTTTATTTTATTTATTTTATTTTATTTTATTTTATTTTATTTTATTTTATTTTATTTTATTTTATTTTATTTTATTTATAGCATGTAGCAGCTAGATTTAAAAACAAAACACACTATTCACTTCCTGAACAGGCTTGCAACTGAATTAAAAAAATATTTGCAATACACATAAATTGGGAAGGAAGGTAGCATAGTATGCAAGATGCCTTTTATTTGCCAAATGCCCAAGGAGCACAAACACAGATACAACTTCACAAGGGTGAGATAAGGAAAAGGTTTCTTTCACCTGTGTCACACTGAGAAATACATTCATCTCCTCTATGGAGCTGCTCAGTGATTGGGGTGTTCACACCATCCAGCTGCTCTTTAATTCCTACACATTAGGCTATCTGTACTGAATGTGCGGAGTCTTCAGCATACAGGGGAAGTGAGTCCCCACATCCTGCACGGGGCAGGCTACTCTGGCTGCATGCACCTGCCAATCCATCCTACCCAGGCCCCCATTTTACTTACCTTGCTACTTCTGCATTACTTCAAAGCCTTACTTCTGATCTTTGGTCATTGCAGGGTGAGACCAGCTTTACCTCTGACCTTGTCTGCCTCCACCACCCATGTGACCCGCCCATGTATTTTCAAATTTCTAGGGCTTTGCAGATTGCAGAGCTTGGATGCAAAGAAGGGGAATAGGCCTGAAAATGTTTTAAATCAATGTATGTGGAAAATCAAACTATGTAATATCTGACAGTCTTCACAGCAATGTAGATAACTCTCACCATTAACTAAGTGTATAACCATAAATAACACATTTATGATTTAAAGAAAAGGTTTTCTCTTTTAACAGAAAATAAAATTCAGTGAATTCCAGTAGAGAACTTAAACTTTATTTATTTAATTTGCTCATATATATCACTAGTGAGAATTAAGATGAAATCAGAAAGACAGAGGACTTCTAAGGTGGAATTTCATTTGGGCAAGAGACAGTGATGGCAACTTCTCACTGTATCAGAAGGGCACTTAAAGAGTTGCTTTTCAAGTGGGAGCTGCTGATCAAATAAGTATTTGGCTATTTCCTCTGGCCTGATTTCATGTTCACTCAGCTTCTTCTAGTGGACTTCCTTGAAGCTCTTGTCATAAACTGATGTTTCTCTTCCTTTTTCCCTCCTTCCTCAACGGAAAACCCAGAGGGGAATGTGCATTCCTTTAGTGAATCCCTGTTTCACGGGTCAGGCTGGACCAGGAATATGTAATTTGTACATCTCCCCTCTATCTTCACTGAATTGCACTTCTAAATTTGAATCCTGAATGGGTCACATAAAATGAAACAGGGTTTGGAGATTTATCATAATCACATGCTGACATTTTCCCACATCACTATCCTACCACATGATTTACCAGGATTGTCAGCTCCTGCTCAAAGGAGGGTCAGGGCAGAAATAGCAAAGTGTTGTAAGATGGCATGGAGGCCTTCTGACAGCACAGCATGGGGAGCTTTTGTGTTATGTGTTGCAGTCCCATTCTTTAAAAAAGCTCCTGAGGCTGCCATTTTGATGCTAGAAAAAAAGTAATTTGCACTTTAAAAGAGACCCAAACCATAAATCTT
The DNA here is from genome assembly GCF_964035555.1 of Netta rufina. Lineage (NCBI taxonomy): Eukaryota > Metazoa > Chordata > Aves > Anseriformes > Anatidae > Netta > Netta rufina. The sequence goes on from NC_140123.1 coordinate 180,030,366, forward strand.
AAAAGGCACTTCTATTTCAAGCCTGTAAAAATAAAAACTTTCAGGCCTAGTTCACAAAATATTTTGAGAGTTTCCAGCTTTAATGTGGAAAAGTAGAAAATATATTTTATGGTAAAAATAAGCTTTTTACTATTTATATATATATATATTTATTTTTTTTTCCCCATTCAGAGAACCAAAGCTACAAATGACTTAAGAAGCCAGGATATTTTGCTAAAATATTATAGATACATTTATTGTAATGTCCTCATTTTCTTCACTTTTTACTTTTCTCTCTCTAGCTCTCACTTGCACTGTCTTTCTTTCTCACTCTGTGTATTTTTCTGATGTTACAAAACCACGCAAAGCTTCCCCTCAGCTGCCAGAAAAGTGAGAGTAAAGGTAATAGGTGCCTTTTTCATAAAAACAAACCCAGTGTTATCTCACAAAGTTTGTCTATCCAGATCTATGTGAAAAAGCACTGTATTTGGTTTGTTCTAAGCACTGAAACAAAGCAGGCACATCTAGAGAGGGAAGAGAGAATTTAACAGGAATGAATTTGATGATACTGTGTTAGCTTTGAACTTCAGATTTAATAATGATGATGACGACGATGATGATAATAATAATAATAAATGCTTTCTCTTGGTTTTACTTTATACACCATGTAAATGTCAAGCAGACAATTGTTTTGATTCTGATTTTGCATTTTGTTGTCACTCATTAATCCTCAGTTTGAGAAGCTAAATATATGTTTTCTGGGGTTTGTTAAGACACACTAGTATGGCAACACAGTCACACTTCAAAGATGTTGGCACTGTCTTTCTTAGTCTCACTTCCATGGCTGTGGTCTGAAGGAAATTTTGTGGGTATCTGTGTTAGACTGTGATGAAATGGATTGGATAGCAGTATAACATGCCAGTATTTAAAAAAAAAGAAAAATATTGAAAAATACGTGTATCCCCCAAAAAGTATTTACTATCTGACCAGTAGCAGAGGAAGAAGGTACAAACATTATGCAGGGAAAAGCATCCTAGTTAGTGCTTCTGGAGAGAAGAGGACTTGTAAGTTTGACATACTCCTGCCCAATAACTCTTTTTGTGAATACTGAAGCTGAGAGAGAATTGTTATCTTGGCAACATTATTTTTCATTTCCAGCAATAGCATTTTGAGCTTTTTCTTCAGCCTGGATATTTTTATAACATTCCTGTGCGCAGTAACAAGTTCATATCCATATTTTGCAGGTTGAAAAATCTGGGAATTTTCTAAAGTAGCTTTCAAACCTCTTGCTTTCTGCCCTGACTAGGAACAAGTGATCCCAGGTTTTATCTTCATTCTCTTCCCTTCACCAAGCAAAGAATCATTTTGGGAAAGGTCATATTAACCTCTTCTGAGTTATTTGAGCTTGCCCACAGATGACTGCATGGAAGGAAAACTTCAAAACAGCATCTTGGAATGATCACGTACCTCAAAGCAAAGTTAAACACCTGGGTACACTGCACAGGGATGTTATTTTCAAAGAGAAAATTTAGGCTGATAATGACCCATTAAGAAATAAAACTGGAACTTTAGGAGCAGGAACAAATAGGGAAATAGAGAAATGGATACAGATATTTTCTGTTGTGGAATCCAGTATAAAGTACAAGCTGTGTAATCTGCCATTACATTCTAATAAGAAGGTCTATTTAGTGCAATGAGTAACATGCCAACCTGAGGGACTCACTGATACAGGAGCTCAGCCAAACAAATTTAAAAACAATTAATCAAAAACATACAATTTTATGTTCATTAGTAACATTTCCTAACAGTAACCCAGTGTCGTGCTTAGATTGCAAACTGATTACTGCAGGACCAGGAAAATCATTGTCTCCTTTGCTTTGTTGGATGGATGCATTACTGTTATTTTATCTTTCTGTAATCTCTCACTCCACTATTACAATCAGGATATACAACTTGATGGACAAATGGTGTGATTCATTATATGGAAAATCCAATATTATAATAATAATAATTATTATTTTTTTTAGTTTATTCTCCTGTCTTACTTTCTTATTACACTTTTTTTTTTTTTTTTTTTTTTTTTTTTTTACTTTCAGTCCTCTCATTCTTCAAACTTAACAATCCCCAAAGCTTTTTTGTATTTTTTTTTTCTTATTCTATTTTTATTTCTCCTCTTTGTTCTCCCTTTCACTTATTCTGTACTCTCCAAAGAGAGAACACCCTTCCACCCTTTCACCCTTGTTTTGCTTTCCTCCCCTCCCCTGCTCACTGGTGGGAAAGAAGTCAGAACTCTGGAAGTCTGACTTTTTCAAATGTAATTAAGCTGATCTCCAATCCTAATGTATTTCTCTTAGTGTTTTAGTTACCTACATATCTTAGTGTTTTAGTGACCTACATACATGTATTTACAGTCTCATATCTATGTGCTGTTTTGTTCTGATGTGGTCCAGACAGATATTGCATGTTAGCATCTGTTGTACTAAGAAAGAAAAGACTTTAAACTCTTTTCTGATCTCTGACATGGTTCTCTCTTCTGGGTAGAAGAGAGAGAGTCAACAATGAAATCCTACTGGTGTCAAATGACCAGGACAGTGCATGAAGCATCCTTGTATTTGCCTTTTATCCTTATTCCTCTTCCAGCATCTTGGGCTTCCCTCCAAGTGCTGAATCTTTCCTCATTGGAATAGATGCTGTTTTAATTTTAATTTTAATTTTAATTTTAATTTTAATTTTAATTTTAATTTTTATTTTTATTTTTGTATCTTTTTGTAAATTTTGCTATGTGAAGAGAGGGAAGATGATTTTTTTTTCCACTTCCTCTGCTTGACAAATCTTCTCTTAGCCAATGTAATTCCTTCTTCTCTTCAGATAAAGTACAAATCATGAGAGACCTCTCTTGTCTTGAAGACAGCTTTTCTGATATTAATTACATATTTCTCAGGCAAGATACTACTCTGTATCTCCCTGTACAGCTTGTGCAATGGATGGGGGAAGAGCTGGGCTGCTGTGTGTCTCCTACATTTCTTCCTGAATGCGTTGTCATCAAAACAAGGTTCTACGCTGCAGTTTTCCTAGCTGTAAAATGGGAATCACTCAGAAGGGTAATTAATTCATTCTGTCACCTTTAGAAGATAGTGCAGCCTTCTAGGATTCTATAGAGAGTTGTTGTCCAGAGTTTACATGTGTGTAAAGGGATATCTACCCAAGCTACATTTCCTCTGATAA
>NC_140123.1:180038569-180041069 GCF_964035555.1 Netta rufina
GGGACAGCCTATGCTAATGTGTATCTAGCAGCTTTCACCCATCAGAAGGAAACAGAGCAGCATCGTCCTAATTTGGCTAGGCATGACTGTCTCTCCTGCATATGTTCCCTCTGCGTTTTATCTACATAAATGTTCATTAATCTGCCTTTGTGCCCCTGAAGCTACCTCGACCCCAAAAGAATCACCCCAATAACCAGCAATCTGAGAAGCCACTGCAGAGGTAGATATAGGTTGACGTGCCAGAGCAGCTCAGAAAGACAGTTTTGATTTTTCATGGAATCACAGTGGAAGGGATTACATGGTGTTATGATGGGAAGTGTTTTGAGATCATAGCTGTAACTTTAATATTTTTGTTGTTGTTGCTGTTTTATTGTTCTTTGTCGTTTAATCAGGTGAACCTCAAAAATCAGAAGAAAAAAAAAATACAAATTTGTATTTGTGTGTGCACATCTTTCTGAGTGTGAACTTGTTTAATATATAAAATCAAATGTTGTGTACCAGTTGGAACATCAGTTAAACTGAAAAAAAAAAAAAAAGTAGCACAAAAGTAATTCTACTCCTTGGATCTTATGATAGGCAAAGTAGCAAAATTAAAGCACTAGAGCCACCTTCTGACTGCACTGAAATTGCTGCTTTCTGATAATGGTGACAGCATTAATACAGTAAGTAGATGGGAGCATAGTACATATATTTCATTTTTTTGTATCATTCCCCTAATGGCCTGGCTCAATAAAAGCTAGTTGTTGCTGTTGTTGTTGTTGTTGTTGTTGTTTTTTTTTCCTCTCTTTTTTTTTTTTTTTTCTTTTTCTGTATAAATAGAGTTTTTATTTTGTTTTGTTTTGTTTTGTTTTGTTTTGTTTTTAAGTGTGTGGAGCTTTATCATGTGTGTAGACATTCCAGAATTCCAGACCTGTGTTTGTGGTCAGTTCTCTCCATCAAGTTAGAAAAGGAAATACCATTGTGCTCATTTATACAGAAAGGAAAAGCCCTGGATAGTACCTATTTCATTAGGGCAGAAGTCCCAAGATATCAAAAAAAAACCATAAACAACAGGAAATACATGGCCAAGTCCAATTCAATAAACTTTGGAGAGAAAAGAAAAAAATAAACATTTTGGTTCACATTTGGTTCACCCCCAAAACTCACTTTGCATGCAGTGCTAAATGAAGGTAGTTTTATAAACCTAATAATAGATATAGAAGATAATTGACATTGCCTTAAGTCCATGGCCAAGATTGCTTGCATATATCCCTATGAAACTCCACAGAAGTCAATAAAGTTGAATGGGTGCAGAGCAGAATTTAGCCCTTTATGTTTACTTAAATCTTAACCCTTGCTGCATACATTAAAGTCCTAGGACAGAAAATGTACACAAATAGTTTTCTAAAGACCTTTTTTTGCCTATATTTTGTACATTCAAATATTTGAACTGTTATTCTATACACATTATCTGCACAAAATACATAGGTACTCATCCAAAATATTGCTAAGTGAACTAGCCTCAGTACTACATGGTGTTTATTTAGATTAAGTATGTTTGAAATTCATTACTTGTTAAATGGGTCTGTTTAAAATATATCAAGCTTCATTGCACATATTGTTTTGAGTACATTCTGCATTATTGCCAATGCTTAGCAAATGTTGTCAGATTTATTTTATGTCACACTTACGAATCAAGGCAGAATTTTATTTTACCAAATATATGTAAGTATCTGGGGTTTTTGGTTATTTCCTCTTGATTTTTCATCCACTTAGGAAATTGTTTTCAAGATCATGAATTGCTCTAATTGAGTAGAGCTAAGTTCTTCAGGTTTTTAATGTTAGCCTTCTTAGTATTGTTAATTATAACACAAGAATGATGAGAGTGAGAGAGACACTTTTTCTGAATGGGAGCAAGTTGTAGCACATTGAGCATAGCATATTGTATTATTTCAAAGTAGGATGTGAAAGGTTTTAAAAATTACTGTTAAAGGGGAAATTTTATTTCACTATTTGTTTTATATGAACAATTCCCTGTCCATTGTTAGTTTGCCTTGGGAGTTCAAAAGAAAGATCAAGAGACATAAGTTTTCTAGATTAGGTGTCTGCAAAGCTTTACTTTCATTTCATGAAAGTTTTCTTGGTACTGCTGAGTAGGTGTACTAAGAGACAGGAAAGAATATGATACTCTATCATTAATAAAAAATTGAACTGTTATGTTTGAGGAAATAAAAAGACTGAAACTTAATTAACAAACTGAGTGGAAAAAATAACATCCTCTAAAATTTTATAGAATGTAAATTTATAACCATCTGGCCATAAATTGCTGATGTTGATGAGTAGCAAGTGAAGTTTGTATGCACAGCCAGGCTTAGGAATCTTTGGGAGTGGTGAACTTGGCATGACTTTTTGTTTATTTGCCCTGGCCTTGATTTTTTTTGCAGTGTTACATGACCTGCTCTGTGAAAGGAGCCCTTGTGTTACAATGTGAAATCTGTTACAAATATTTACCATTGGGGAA